>NC_060122.1:9258281-9583863 GCF_021461395.2 Schistocerca americana | reverse complement strand
TGGTTTAAAACATAGACAGAAGGATGAGTCAACCTTCTTGTACTTAAGTCGGCATGGTGCCTTTTGTATTTGATTCCGATGCAATTTCTGTGTTTCATCGTCAATAAGAAGGTACAAGGGATACAGTAAACATATTGTGAAGCATCGGAATCTAAAACTGGTCTCACAGGAAATGTTTAAAACATAGCCAGTAACAAGAGTCAGTCCTCTTGTACTTAAGTCGGCATCGTGCCTTTTCTATTTAATTCCGATGCAATTTCTGTGTTTCGTCGTCAATAAGAACGTCCAAGGGATCCAGTAAACCTAAAGTGAAGCATCGGAATCTATAACTAGTGTCACAGGAATGGTTCAAAACATAGACAGTATGAAGAGTCAGTCTTCTTGTACTTAAGTCGGCATTGTGCCTCTCCTTTGTAATTCCGATGCAATTTCTGTGTTTCGTCGTCAATAAGAAGGTCCAAGGGGTGCAGTAAACCTGAAGTGAAGCATCGGAATCCATAACTAGTGTCACAGGAATGATTCAAAACATAGACAGTAAGAAGAGTCAGTCCTCTTGTACTTAAGTCGGCATTGTGCCTTTTGTATTTAATTCCGATTCAATTTCTGTGTTTCATCGTCAATAAGAAGGTCAGAGGGATACAGTAAAACTGAAGTGAAGCATCGGAATCTATAACTAGTGTCACAGGAATGGTTCAAAACATAGACAGTTGGAAGAGTCAGTCTCCTTGTACTTAAGTCGGCGTTGTGCCTTTTATATTTCATTCTGATGCAGTTTCTGTGTTTCGTCGTCAATGAGAAGGTCTAAGGGATACAGTAAACCCGAAGTGAAGCATCGGAATCTATCACTAGTGTCACAGGAATGGTTTAAAACATAGACAGAAGGATGAGTCAGTCTTCTTGTACGTAAGACGGCATTGTGCCTTTTGTATTTAATTCCGATGCAATTTCTGTGGTTCATCGTCAATAAGAAGGTCAGAGGGATACAGTAAACCTGAAGTGAAGCATCGGAAACTGTAACTAGTGTCACGGGAATGGTTAAAACATAGAGATTAGGAAGAGTCAGTCTTCTTATACTTAAATTGGCACTGTGAGTTTTGTATTTATTTCCGATGCAATTTCTGTGTTTCATCGTCAATTAGAAGGTCAGAGGGATACAGTAAACCTGAAGAGAAGCATCGGAATGTATAACTAGTGTCACAGGAATGGTTCAAATCAAGACAGTAGGAAGAGTCAGATTTCTTGTACTTGAGTCGGCTTGTGCATTTTGTATTTAATTCCGATGCAATTTCTGTGTTTCATCGTCAATAAGAAGGTCCAAGTGATACAGTAAACCTAAAGTGAAGCATCGGAAACTATTACTAGTGTCACCGTATTTGGTTCAAAACATAGACAGTAAGAAGAGTCAGTCTTCTTGTACTTAAGTAGGCATTGTGCCTTTTGTATTTAATTCCGATGCAATTTCAGTGTCTCATCGTCAATAAGATGGTCAGAGGGATACAGTAAACCTGAAGTGAAGCATCGGAAACTATAACTAGTGTCACAGGAATGGTTCAAAAAATAGACAGTAGGAAGAGTCAGTCTTCTTGTACTTAAGTCGGGATTGTGCCTTTTTGTATTTAATTCCGATGCTATTTCTGTGTTTCATCGTCCATAAGAAGGTCCAAGAGATACAGTAAGCCTGAAGTGACACATCGGAATCTATAAGTAGTGTCACAGGAATGGTTCACAACATAGACAGTAGGAAGAGTAAGTCTTCTTGTACTTAAGTCGGCATTGTGCCTTTTGTATTTAATTACGATGCAATTTCAGTGTTTCATCATCAATAGGAAGGACAGAGGGATACAGTAAACCTGAAGTGAGGCATCGGAATCTATAACTAGTGTCACAGGAATGGTTCAAAACATAGTCAGTAAGAAGAAACAGTCTTCTTGTACTTAAGTCGGCATGGTGCCTTTTGTATTTAATTCCGATGCAATTTCTGTGTTTCATCGTCAATAAGAAGGTACAAGGGATACAGTAAACATATTGTGAAGCATCGGAATCTAAAACTGGTCTCACAGGAAATGTTCAAAACATAGCCAGTAACAAGAGTCAGTCCTCTTGTACTTAAGTCGGCATCGTGCCTTTTCTATTTAATTCCGATGCAATTTCTGTGTTTCGTCGTCAATAAGAACGTCCAAGGGATACAGTAAACCTGAAATGAAGCATCGGAATCGAATACCGGTCTCACAGGAGAGGTTCATAGCATAGAGAGTAAGAAGAGCCAGTCATCTTGTATTTGAGTCGGCATTGTGCCTTTTGTATTTGAATCCGATGCAACTTCTGTGTTTCATCGACAATAAGAAGGTCAGAGGGATACAGTAAACCTGAAGTGAAGCATCGGAATCTATAACTAATGTCACAGGAATGGTTCAAAACGTAGAAAGTTGGAAGAGTCAGTCTTCTTGGACTTAAGTCGGCATTTTGTCTTTTCTTTTTATTTCCGATGCAGTTTCTGTGTTTCGTCGTCAATGAGAAGGTCCAAGGGATACAGTAAACCTGAAGCGAAGCATCAGAATCTATAACTAGTGTCACAGGAATGGTTCAAAACATAGACAGAAGGATGAGTCAGTCTTCTTGTACGTAAGTCGGCATTGTGCCTTTTGTCTTTAATTCCGATGCAATTTCTGTGTTTCATGGTCAATAAGAAGGTCCAAGGGATACAGTAAACCTGAAGTGAAGCATAGGAATCTATAACTAGTATTACGGGAATGGTTCAAAACATAGAGATTAAGAAGAGTCAGTTTTCTTATATTTAAGTCGGCACTGTGCCTTTTGTCATTAATTCCGATGCAATTTCTGTGTTTCATCGTCAATTAGAAGGTCAGAGGGATACAGTTAACCTGAAGTGAAGCATCGGAATCTATAACTAGTGTCACAGGAATGGTTCAAAACATAGACAATAAGAGAAGTCAGTCTTCCTGTACTTAAGTCGGCATTGTGCCTTTTCTATTTAATTCCGATGAAACTTCTGTGTTTCATCATCAAGAAGAAGGTCAGAGGGATACAGTAAACCTGAAGTGAAGCATCGGAATGTATAACTAGTGTCACAGGAATGGTTAAAACATAGACAGTAGGAAGAGTCAGTTTTCTTGTACTTGAGTCGGCATTGTGCCTTTTGAATTTAATTCCGATCCAATTTCTGTGTTTCATCGTCAATAAGAAGGTCAGAGGGATACAGTAAACCTGAAGTGAAGCATCGTAATCTATAACAAGTGTCACAGGAATGGTTCAAAAAATAGACAGTAGGAAGAGTCAGTCTTCTTGTACTTAAGTCGGCATTCTCCCTTATGTATTTAATTCCGATGCAATTTCTGTGTTTCATCGTCAATAAGAAAGTCCAAGAGATACAGTAAACCTGAAGTGAGGCATCGGAATCTATACGTAGTGTCACAGGAATCGTTCAAAACATAGACAGTAGGAAGAGTAAGTCTTCTTGTACTTAAGTCTGCATTGTGCTTTTTGTATTTAATTCCGATGCAATTTCTGTGTTTCATCATCAATAAGAAGGTCAGAGGGATACAGTAAACCTGAACTGAGGAATCGGAATCTATAACTAGTTTCACAGGAATGGTTCAAAACATAGTCAGTAAGAAGTGTCAGTCCTCTTGTACTTAAGTCGGCATGGTGCCTTGTGTAATTAATTCCGATGCAATTTCTGTGTTTCATCGTCAATAAGAAGGTCCAAGGGATACAGTAAACATATTGTGAAGCATCGGAATCTAAAAGTGGTCTAACAGGAAATGTTCAAAACATAGCCAGTAAGACGAGTCAGTCCTCTTGTACTTAAGTCGGCATTGTGCCTTTTCTATTTAATTCCGAAGCAATTTCTGTGTTTCGTCGTCAATAAGAGGGTCCGAGGGATACAGTAAACCTGAAGTGAAGCATCGGAAACTATAGCTAGTGTCACAGGTATGGTTTAAAACAGAGACAGTAGGAAGAGTCAGTCTTGTTGTACTTAAGTCGGCATTGTGCCTTTTCTATTTAGTTCCGACGCAAATTCTGTGTTTTGTCGTCAATAAGATGGTCCAAGGGATACAGCAAATCTGAAGTGAAGCATCGGAATCTATAACTAGTGTCACAGGAATGGTTCAAAACATAGACAGTAAGAAAAGTCAGTCTTCTTGTACTTAAGTCGGCATTGTGCCTTTTCTATTTAAATCCGATGCAATTTCTGTGTTTCATCATCGAGAAGAAGGTCAGAGGGATACAGTAAACCTACAGTGAAGCATCGGAATGTATACTAGTGTCACAGGAATGGTTCAAAACATAGACAGTAGGAAGAGTCAGTTCTCTTGTACTTGAGTCGTCATTAGGCCTTTTGTATTTAATTCCGATGCAATTTCTGTGTTTCATCGTCAATAGAAAGGTCAGAGGGATACAGTAAACCTGAAGTGAAGCATCGGAATCTATAACAAGTGTCACAGGAATGGTTCAAAAAATAGACAGTAAGAAGAGTCAGTCTTCTTGTACTAAAGTCGCCATTGTGCCTTTTGTATTTAATTGCGATGCAATTTCTGTGTTTCATCGTCAATATGAAGGTCCAAGGGATACAGTAAACCTGAAGTGAGGCATCGGAAACTATAACTAGTGTCACACGAATGGTTCAAAGCATAGACAGTAGGAAGAGTAAGTCTACTAGTACTTAAGTCGGCATTGTGCCTTTTGTATTTAATTCCGATGCAATTTCTGTGTTTCATCATCAATAAAAAGGTCCAAGGGATACAGTAAACCCGAAGTGAGGCACCGGAATCTATAACTAGTGTCCCAGGAATGGTTCAAAACATAGTCAGTAAGAAGAGTCAGTCTTCTTGTACTTAAGTCGGCATGGTGCCTTCTGTTTTTAATTGCGATGCAATTTCTGTGTTTCATCGTCAATAAGAAGGTCCAAGGGATACAGTAAACGTATTGTGAAGCATCGGAATCTAAAACTGGTCTCACAGGAAATGTTCAGAACATAGTCAGTAAGAACAGTCAGTCCTCTTGTACTTAAGTCGGCATTGTGCCTTTTCTATTTAATTCCAATGCAATTTCTGTATTTCGTCGTCAATAAGAAGGTCCAAGGGATACAGTAAACCTGAAGTGAAGCATCGGAATCTAATACCGGTCTCACAGGAAAGGTTCATATCATAGAGAGTAAGAAGAGCCAGTCATCTTGTATTTGAGTGGCATTGTGCCTTTTGTATTTAATTCCGATGCAATTTCTAAGTTTCATCGTCAATAAGAAGGTCAGAGGGGTACAGTAAACCTGAAGCGAAGCATCGGAATCTATAACTAGTGTCACAGGAATGGTTAAAAACATTGACAGTAAAAAGAGTCAGTCTTCTTGTGCTTTAGTCGGCATTGTGCCTTTTGTATTTAATTCCGATGCAATTTCTGTGTTTCATCGTCAATAAGAAGATCCAAGTGATACAGTAAACCTAAAGTGTAGCATCGGAATCTATAACTAGTGTCACAGGTATGGTTCAAAACATAGTCAGTAGGAAGAGTCAGTCTTCTTGTACTTAAGTCAGCATTGCGCATTTTCTATTTAATTCCGATGCAATTTCTGTGTTTTATCGTCAATAAGAAGGTCAGAGGGATACAGTAAACCTGAAGTGAAGCATCGGAATGTATAACTAGTGTCACAGGTATGGTTCAAAACATAGACAGTAGGAAGAATCCGATTCCTTGTACTTGAGTCGGCATTGTGCCTTTTGTATTTAATTCCGATGCAATTTCTGTGTTTCATCGCCACTAAGAATGTCCTAGTGATACAGTAAACCTAAAGTGAAGTTTCGGAAACTGTAACTAGTGCCACCGGAATGGATCAAAACATAGACAGTAAGAAGAGTCAGTCTTCTTGTACTTAAGTCGCCATTGTGCCTGTTGTATTTAATTCCGATGCAATTTCTGTGTTTCATCGTCAATAAGAAGGTCACAGGGATACAGTAAAGCTGAAGTGAAGCATCGGAATCTATAACAAGTGTCACAGGAATGGTTCAAAGCATAGACAGTAAGAAATGTCAGTCTTCTTGTACCTAAGTCGGCATTGTGCCTTTTCTATTTAATTCCGATGCAATTTCTGTGTTTCATCATCAAGAAGAAGGTCAGAGGGATACAGTCAAACCTGAAGTGAAGCATCGGAATGTATAACTAGTGTCACAGGAATGGTTCAAAACATAGTCAGTAAGAAGAGTCAGTCTTGATGTACTTAAGTCGGCATTGTGCCTTTTCTATTTAATTCCGATGCAAATTCTGTGTTTCGTCGTCAATAAGATGGTCCAACTGATACAGTAAACCTGAAGTGAAGCTTCGGAATCTATAACTAGTGTCACAGGAATGGTTCAAAACATAGACAGTAAGAAAAGTCAGTCTTCTTGTACTTAAGTCGGCAATGTGCCTTTTCTATTTAATTCCGATGCAATTTCTGTGTTTCATCATCCAGAAGAAGGTTAGAGGGATACAGTAAACCTAAAGTGAAGCATCGGAATGTATACTAGTGTCACAGGAATGGTTTAAAACATTGACAGTAGGAAGAGTCAGTTCTCTTGTACTTGAGTCGGCATTAGGCCTTTTGTATTTAATTCCGATGCAATTTCTGTGTTTCATCGTCAATAAAAAGGTCAGAGCGATACAGTAAACCTGAAGTGAAGCATCGGAATCTATAACAAGTGTCACAGGATAAGGTTAAAGAAATAGACTGTAGGAAGAGTCAGTCTTCCTGTACTAAAGTCGGCATTGTGCCTTTTGTATTTAATTCCGATGCAATTTCTGTGTTTCATCGTCAATATGAATGTCCAAGGGATACAGTAAACCTGAAGTGAGGCATCGGAAACTATAACTAGTGTCACAGGAATGGTTCAAAACATAGACAGTAGGAAGAGTAAGTCTTCTAGTACTTAAGTCGGCATTGTGCCTTTTGTATTTAATTCCGATGCAATTTCTGTGTTTCATCATCAACAAGAAGGTCCAAGGGATACAGTAAACCCGAAGTGAGGCATCGGAATCTATAACTAGTGGCCCAGGAATGGTTCAAAACATAGTCAGTAAGGAGAGTCAGTCTTCTTGTACTTATGTCGGCATGGTGTCTTCTGTATTTAATTGCGATGCAATTTCTGTGTTTCATCGTCAATAAGAAGGTCCAAGGGATACAGTAAACGTATTGTGAAGCATCGGAATTTTAAAACTGGTCTCACAGGAAATGTTCAAAACATAGTCAGTAAGAACGGTCAGTCCTCTTGTACTTAAGTCGGCATTGTGCCTTTTCTATTTAATTCCGATGCAATTTCTGTATTTCGTCGTCAATAAGAAGGTCCAAGGGATACAGTAAACCTGAAGTGAAGCATCGGAATCAAATACCGGTCTCACAGGAAAGGTTCATAGCATAGAGAGTAAGAAGAGCCAGTCATCTTGTATTTGAGTGGCATTGTGCCTTTTGTATTTAATTCCGATGCAATTTCTAAGTTTCATCGTCAATAAGAAGGTCAGAGGGATACAGTAAACCTGAAGCGAAGCTTCGGAATCTATAACTAGTGTTACAGGAATGGTTAAATACATTGACAGTAAAAAGAGTCAGTCTTCTTGTGCTTTAGTCGGCAATGTGGCTTTTGTATTTAATTCCCATGCAATTTCTGTGTTTCATTGTCAATAAGAAGATCCAAATGATACAGTAAACCTAAAGTGAAGCATCGGAATCTATAACAAGTGTCACAGGAATGGTTCAAATTATAGTCAGTAAGAAGAGTCAGTCTTCTTGTACTAAAGTCAGCATTGCTCATTTTCTATTTAATTCCGATGCAATTTCTGTGTTTTATCGTCAATAAGAAGGTCAGAGGGATACAGTAAACCTGAAGTGAAGCATCGGAATCTATAACTAGTGTCACAGGGATGGTTCAAAACGTAGACAGTAGGAAGTGTCAGTATTCTTGTACTTAAGTCGGCATTGTGCCTTTTGTATTTAATTCCGATGCAATTTCTGAGTTTCATCGTCAATAAGAGGGTCAGAGGGATACAGTACACCTGAAGTGAGGCATCAGAATCTATAACTAGTGTCACAGGAATGGTTCAAAACATAGACAGTAAGAATAGTCAGTCTACTTGTACTTAATTCGGCAATGTGCCTTCAGTATTTAATTCCGATGCAATATCTGTGTTTCATCTACAATAAGAAGGTCAGAGGGATACAGTAAACCTGAAGTGAAGCATCGGAATGTATAACTAGTGTCACAGGAATGGTTCAAAACATAAACAGTAGGAAGAGTCAGATTTCTTGTACTTGAGTCGGCATTGTGCCTTTTGTATTTAATTCCGATGCAATTTCTGTGTTTCATCGTCACTAAGAATGTCCAAGTGATACAGTAAACCTAAAGTGAAGCATCGGAAACTGTAACTAGTGTCACCGGAATGGATCAAAACATAGACAGTAAGAAGAGTCTGTCTTCTTGTACTTAAGTCGGCATTGTGCCTTTTGTATTTAATTCCGATGAAATTTCTGTGTTTCATCGTAAATAAGAAGGTCAGAGAGATACAGTAAACCTGAAGTGAGGCATCGGAATCTATAACTAGTGTCACAGAAATGGATCAAACCATAGCCAGTAAGAAGAGTCAGTCCTCTTATACTTGAGTCGGCATTGTGCCTTTTATATTTAATTCCGATGCAATTTCTGTGTTTCATCGTCAATAAGAAGGTCCAAGGGATACAGTAAACCTGAAGTGAAGCATCGAAATCTAATACCGGTCTCACAGGAAAGGTTCATAGCATAGAGAGTAAGAAGAGCCAGTCATCTTGTATTTGAGTCGGCATTGTGCATTTTGTATTTAATTCCGATGCAATTTCTGTGTTTCATCGTCAATCAGAAGGTCAGAGGGCTACAGTAAACCTGAAGTGAAGCATCGGTATCTATAGCTAGTGTCACAGGAATGGTTCAAAACAGAGACAGTAGGAAGAGTCAGTCTTCTTGTACTTAAGTCGGCATTGTGCATTTTCTATTTAATTCCGATGCAAATTCTATGTTTCGTCGTCAATAAGAAGGTCCAAGGGATACAGAAAACCTGAAGTGAAGCATCGGAATCTATAACTAGTGTCACAGGAATGGTTCAAAACATAGACAGTAAGAAAAGTCAGTCTTCTTGTACTTAAGTCGGCATTGTGCCTTTTCTATTTAATTCCGATGCAATTTCTGTGTTTCTTCATCAGGAAGAAGGTCAGAGGGATACAGAAAACCTGAAGTGAAGCATCGGAATGTATAACTAGTGTCACAGGAATGGTTCAAATCATAGACAGTAGGAAGAGTCAGTTTTCTTGTACTTGAGTCGGCATTGAGACTTTTGTATTTAATTCCGATGCTATTTCTGTGTTTCATCGTCAATAAGAAGGTCACTGGGATACAGTAAAGCTGAAGTGAAGCATCGGAATCTATAACAAGTGTCACAGGAATGGTTCAAAAATAGACATTAGGAAGAACCAGTCTCATTGTACTAAAGTCGGCATTGTGCCTTTTGTCTTTAATTCCGACGCAATTTCTGTATTTCATCGTCAATAAGAAGGTCCAAGGGATACATTAAACCAGAAGTGAGGCATCGGAATCTATAACTCGTGTCACAGGAATAGTTCAAAACATAGACAGTAGGAAGAGTAAGTCTTCTTGTACTTAAGTCGGCATTGTGCCTTTTGTAATTAATTCCGATGCAATTTCTGTGTTTCATCATCAATAAGAAGGTCAGAGGGATACAGTAAACCTGAAGTGAGGCATCGGAATCTGTAACTACTTTCAAAGGAAAGGTTAAAAACATAGTCAGTAAGAAGAGTCAGTCCTCTTGTACTTAAGTCGGCATTGTGCCTTTTCTATTTAATTCCGATGCAAATTCTGTGTTTCGTCGTCAATAAGATGGTCCAAGGGATACAGTAAACCTGAAGTGAAGCTTCGGAATCTATAACTAGTGTCACAGGAATGGTTCAAAACATAGACAGTAAGAAAAGTCAGTCTTCTTGTACTTAAGTCGGCATTGTGCTTTTTCTATTTAATTCCGATGCAATTTCTGTGTTTCATCATCAAGAAGAAGGTCAGAGGGATACAGTAAACCTAAAGTGAAGCATCGGAATGTATACTAGTGTCACAGGAATGGTTTAAAACATTGACAGTAGGAAGAGTCAGTTCTCTTGTACTTGAGTCGGCATTAGGCCTTTTGTATTTAATTCCGATGCAATTTCTGTGTTTCACCGTCAATAAAAAGGTCAGAGGGATACAGTAAACCTGAAGTGAAGCTTTGGAATCTATAACAAGTGTCACAGGATAAGGTTAAAAAAATAGACTGTAGGAAGAGTCAGTCTTCCTGTACTAAAGTCGGCATTGTGCCTTTTGTATTTAATTCCGATGCAATTTCTGTGTTTCATCGTCAATATGAATGTCCAAGGGATACAGTAAACCTGAAGTGAGGCATCGGAAACTATAACTAGTGTCACAGGAATGGTTGAAAACATAGACAGTAGGAAGAGTAAGTCTTCTAGTACTTAAGTCGGCATTGTGCCTTTTGTATCTAATTCCGATGCAATTTCTGTGTTTCATCATCAACAAGAAGGTCCAAGGGATACAGTAAACCCGAAGTGAGGCATCGGAATCTATAACTAGTGTCCCAGAAATGGTTCAAAACATAGTCACTAAGAAAAGTCAGTCTTCTTGTTCTTAAGTCGGCATGGTGCCTTCTGTATTTAATTGCGATGCAATTTCTGTGTTTCATCGTCAATTGAAGGTGCAAGGGATACAGTAAACATATTGTGAAGCATCGGAATCTAAAACTGGTCTCACAGGAAATGTTCAAAACATAGTCAGTAAGAAGAGTCAGTCCTCTTGTACTTAAGTCGGCATTGTGCCTTTTCTATTTAATTCCGATGCAATTTCTGTATTTCATCGTCAATAAGAAGGTCCAAGGGATACAGTAAACCTGAAGTGAAGCATCGGAATCTAATACCGGTCTCACAGGAAAGGTTCATAGACTAGAGAGTAAGAAGGGCCAGTCAACTTGTATTTGAGTGGCATTGTGCCTTTTGTATTTAAGTCCGACGCAATTTCTAAGTTTCATCGTCAATAAGAAGGTCAGAGGGATACAGTAAACCAGAGGCGAAGCATCGGAATCTATAAATAGTGTCACAGGAATGGTTAAAAACATTGACAGTAAAAAGAGTCAGTCTTCTTGTACTTTAGTCGGCATTTTGCCTTTTGTATTTAATTCCGATGCAATTTCTGTGTTTCATCGTCAATAAGAAGATCCAAGTGATACAGTAAACCTAAAGTG
Organism: Schistocerca americana; assembly: GCF_021461395.2. NCBI lineage: Eukaryota > Metazoa > Arthropoda > Insecta > Orthoptera > Acrididae > Schistocerca > Schistocerca americana. The sequence goes on along the minus strand of NC_060122.1, from coordinate 9,572,550 downwards.
AAGCATCGGAGTCTGTAACTAGTGTCACAGGTATGGTTCGAGACATAGTGAGTAAGAAGAGTCAGTCTTCTTGTACTTAAGTCAGCATTGCGCATTTTCTATTTAATTCCGATTCAATTTCTGTGTTTTATCGTCAATGAGAAGGTCAGAGGGATACAGTAAACCTGAAGTGAAGCATCGGAATCTATAACTAGTGTCACAAGGATGGTTCAAAACGTAGACAGCAGGAAGAGTCAGTATTCTTGTACGTAGGTCGGCATTGTGCTTTTTGTATTTAATTCCGATGCAATTTCTGTGTTTCATCGTCAATAAGAGGGTCAGAGGGATACAGTAAACCTGAAGTGAGGCATCAGAATCTATAACTAGTGTCACAGGAATGGTTCAAAACATAGAAAATAAGAAGAGTCAGTCTACTTGTACTTAATTCGGCAATGTGCGTTCTGTATTTAATTCCGATGCAATTTCTGTGTTTCATCTACAATAAGAAGGTCAGAGGGATACAGCAAACCTGAAGTGAAGCATCGGAATGTATAACTAGTGTCACAGGAATGGTTCAAAACATAGACAGTAGGAAGAGTCAGATTTCTTGTACTTGAGTCGGCATTGTGCATTTTGTATTTAATTCCGATGCAATTTCTGTGTTTCATCGTCAATAAGAAGGTCCTAGTGATACAGTAAACCTAAAGTGAAGCATCGGAAACTATAACTAGTGTCACCGGAATGGATCAAAGGATAGACAGTAAGAAGAGTCAGTCTTCTTGTACTTAAGTCGGCATTGTGCCTTTTGTGTTCAATTCCGATGCAATTTCTGTGTCTCATCGTAAATAAGAAGGTCAGAGGGATACAGTAAACCTGAAGTGAGGCATCGGAATCTATAACTAGTGTCACAGGAATGATTCAAAACATAGTCAGTGAGAAGAGTCAGTCTTCTTGTACTTAAGTCGGCATGGTGCCTTTTGTATTTAATTCCGATGCAATTTCTGTGTTTCATCGTCATTAAGAAGGTCCAAGGGATACAGTAAACATATTGTGAAGCATCGGAATCTAAAACTGGTCTTATAAAGGCACATTTGCATGCCGAGCGTGAGTTTCCTCGGAAACGCGAGATATTAATTAATAAAAGAATCAGTGACAAATAAATAAAGCCTATGGCACACAACTGCAGCGCTGTGTCGCTGATAAAACAAAAGCACAATTACGTTACTCGTATTTTTGATTAAGAAAGGGAGCTCTGGTTGAAGTGGTGCGAGAAGCACGTATTTTAGTTTATTGTCTGGCACACCGCTATATTTCATGTTATAGAAAATTACTCCGAGTTGCAACCATACTAGGCACTCGATTCTGAAAAGAATTTATATTTATAAAAGTAAGTAGGATTATGAACTGTAGGCTTATTCATTGAATATATCTGATTTAACTAACTGTGTAATTTTTTGTTTAGTAGACAATCACCTCTGTACGACGTTTTGGCATGGCTGGCAAATTATTGTAATATTGAGATTTAGATTATGAGTCCGCACCTACCGCAGCAGTCTTTGGAAACGATTTAATTACGAAGTCCGATTATTTCAGTTTTATTTCACGGTCAACTACGAGTAACATTGCCTTTACGAAAAAGCCATTGTCAAGCGTCTGATACCGAATAATTAAAACCTGACGACTCATAGGAGAGACAATCATACAGATAAAATAATTAATATTTTATTTATTTTATTTTATTTATTTTATATTGGCGACTGCGTGTCGGACTTGTTATTTTGTCATTTGTTACATTGTTCTCTTTGTTTCATGTGAAAAATCAACTTTCTGGACCTGGACTTAACTATATGAGAAATAACAAAAATCAGAAGATATTTGCCAATTATAAAACTTTTGCGGGAAGACGCAAAGAAGCTTCCAGCAAAATAAGGTAAGACGCAGCATCTTTGCATTAGCAGGCTTGACCAGACGTATAATTCAGTGTATTAGCTTTTCAGTAAAATTCTGTAGTGTTTCTTTTCCGCATAACAGTTTCAGTGATAAATTCCATTCTCAGTATTTTTCCTTAAACAGTAACGTATGCAACAATACCAATACACGAGTGTACAATATGGCCGACTTCTGTACGATATCATGTAACATGGCCAGCAGCCATTACCAATAATCTCAAATTCAGTTTATATTTTTAAATTAACAGACAGCCATTGTTGCTACGAGCGATTCATGCTCAACTGCATTTTATTTTAAAATCAGTGTCAAATATTTTCTTCAAACATATATCACGTGTGGCATGGTAATAACTAGAAAACAATACGCAAAAATGGAACAGCAAAGACGTACTATTCAGATGCAATCCGACTCGGACGAGAGACAAATGTTAGAAAATGACTTTACGACAGCAACCGGTAGTGACGATTCATCAAACATTGACGCAAGTGTTCACGAAAATTTTGACAATAGGCCTTCCACCACAAAAATTTCAAAGTCTCAATCAGAGCCCATGTTAATGCATGACGTCACATCTAATGACGCGGCGGGGGCAGAGACCTTGCAAACGGCAAACACTGCCGACATGTTACAAATGCTAATGAAACAAAACGCAGAAAATATGGCAACCTTACAGACGCAAAATGAACAGTTAAAGACACAAAATGACGGAATCAAATGTGATCTCATAGCACTCAAGACAGGTAATGACACTTTATGTATGCGTGTGGAACTTATAGACGCCACACTGACCAAACACATGACTGAACTCAGTGCTAAATTTTCCCAGCTTAATACGAGACAAGAAAAGACTACAACTGACGTAGCACTTTTACAGACACAAGTAAAAAACCTTAATGTCACGTGTGAAGTTCTTACTGAACAAATTCAAACATATCCTTCAGTACATGACAACCTTGAAAAACGAATTACTGACGTACAGAATAAATTTGACAATGTTGAACAACACCTGACTGACATCTTACAATCTGATGCCACAGCTCATTTTCAAAATATTAATAAAGAATTTCATGATTGGGTAGTGAACAAAGACAAACATTTTGATAGGTGCTTACGTGAAAATTTACCAACAATTGTGCACGACTCCGTAGCGCAATACATTACTAATAACAAACAGCTGATCAGTGACGCAATACAATCCGCCACTGCACCCATGAGACAATTCACCGATCGACCACAGTCTGAATGTAACGAAAATATCAGTAAAAATGCACAGTTCAGGAACCAATATACATTCGAGTATGACACACACATACCGCACACGACAAATACACAAGAACAAAACACACCACGACTACAACACATACCACGATGTGGAAACACAAACACAAGCTATTATCATGGTAAACCACAGCAACATTATCGTAATTACTCGCCAGCTGGACATAGCAGTAATTAAAGTGGGACAAATCCATATCATAATGCAAAGGAAGACGAAAGCTTAATGAAACACAGGGAATTTCAGATTTTTATCCCAGAAAAACGAACCATTCATCCGGTGCTTTTTCTCAAATCTTTTAGTAACGCATTTCCACGCACTTGGAGTGACCGGAAAAAGATTTCATATATTGTCGGTTACATCCAAGGCGATGCAGCTGTCTGGGCATACAGTCAAGCTGACGTATGTACCACGTACAGTGAGTTTGAGCGTGCTTTTCTGAACAAATTCTGGTCGCAATCCGATCAGGAGCGACTCACAAGACAAATTTTAGAACCTGAAACTTTTAACAGTAAAAATGGTAACTTACGCAGATATTTTGAAAAATACTTGAACATGGGACACTTTTTAGACGAACCAGTCGCAACGCGAGATATACTCCGTGCGTTGAAGGCCAAATTGCCTTTCAACATTAAAGAAAAACTCCTACATATCACGGATGACGATTCAGATTATTTTTTAACAGCTTTAGATTCGGTTGACATGTTACTTGAAGATCAGCGCTTCGCGCGGCAAAACAGCAGCCACAATATTTATACTAGTGGTATGCAAAACATGCAGGCTTGCCAACACAATTCTGGCGCGCCCACAGTTGGATACGCGGTACAACAAAAACAGCAAACTCACATGCCGTCTCAGTACGGAAATCAAAATCAACACGCGTATTCCAATACAAACAATAGTTACAACAGTAATAACATTTCATGCGGCAATCCATACAAAAGGCACCGCGGTAGTAACTACAACGGTAACAACGGATACAAAGGTAATAACAAAAACACAAACAGAAATAGAAATAATAATAACTACGAGCCAAGACAGCATCAAGGTTGGACTCGTAACGATCAGTACTTTCATTCAAACTCTGCTTTACCACAGCAGCCACCACGTCAAAATTGGAGCATACCTTACGACCGACAGGTAAGTTATAATGCGCAACAGCAACAACAACCGCAAAAGTTTGGAGATCATAATAGGCAATATCCGAATGTGAATATAATAGAAATGACACCTGATGCACAACCTCAATCTGTGTCAGTACCTAGTACAAATGCTAATCCAACAAACTAGAAACAGTCACTACTTTGCCCCAGGTCGTGGCTGAAGAATCCTTGGGGGGCGGCTTCAATGTTAATCAGTTATTTGACACCACACTTGAACAACAGAATAATGATATGCCGAATAATTCTAAACAGAAACTACCTGTTTTATTTATAAGATACAACCACAATAACAATATATCAGATGAACTTTTACAAGACAGTACACAATGTCGTTTAAACACAAATGAAATTGTTTTAGCATCCACTACTGGTGTAGTAGGTGGGATTCCAACTACTATTATCCTAGATACAGGTGCAGCTGTGAGCGTTTTATCTTTTAATTTTTATAAAAAGATGTGTGAATTGGAACCTGTGCCTGAGTTTCCTGCCCAAAACTGTAAAATAACTACTGCACTAGGTAATAAGTCATGTAGGGTTACGAAGCAAGTTTTTGTAAACGTTAAAATAGGTAATGGAACCGCACAATGGCCATTCCTGGTTGTACAAAACCTTGTGACTAATTGCATATTAGGAATAGATATTATGAGCGAGAAGGACTGCATTATAGACTTCTCCAAAGGTAAATGTATTTTAAATGATAAAAGCAGGGTAATTATTATTGATTTGGACAGGAGAACTCTAAAGCATGACAAACACTGTACAGGGTACAAGGTTCAGTTAGTACTTGACAAAGACATTCAAGACATGCAAACACGCTCATCTGACGCAGAGCTAATGGACTTGAAAACATTGCTTGATCATAAGATAAGTGAAGCTACAGCTCTCAGTGTACATGAACGTATAAAACTACATGAAGTGTTATCCAAATATTTACAAGTTTTTACCAAACGATTAGGTGTTATCAACATGTATGTGTACAAGATTGAAGTTAAGCCTCACAAGATCTTCTACCATAAGACATATAACGTACCGTTATCTCAACGACCTGCTGTGTGGCAAGAATTAAAACAAATGTTAGACTGGAAGGTCATTGAACCATCCACCTCACCTTACTGTAGTCCTCTACTTGTTGTCAAAAAATCAAATGGAACCATTAGGTTAGTGTTAGACGCACGAGCTATTAATGAAATAATTTTACCGGTTCACACAAAACCTGAAAATTTAGAAGAGCAATTACAGAAATTTCTTGATGCAAAATACTTTTCCACAATAGATCTCGCTAATTCGTTTTGGCAGGTGGGTATCACTCCTGATTCTCGGAAATATACTGCATTTATGTTCGGGGGGCGAACCTATCAGTTTTGTGTTCTACCCTTCGGACTGAATGTCAGCTCTGGGGTATTCATTACAGCCCTGGATACCGTGCTTGGCGACGATTTAGTTGAGACAGTCACACACTATGTAGATGATATACTGATAGCTACACAATCCTGGAATGAACACGTCGACACACTTCAAAGAATTTTAGAAAAATTTGCACAAGCTGGAGTCACAGCCAATCTTAGAAAATCAAAGTTTGGTTGCAGTGAGATAAAGTATTAAGGACATATCATTAATTCACAGGGCATACGTCCGGATCCCAGTAAATTAGATGCTATCAGAAACTTTCCTAGCCCTCGAACTAAAAAGCAGTTAAAATCTTTCCTTGGGCTATGTTCATTTTTCAGACGTTTTTTGCCACAACCACTTTTGAACAGTAAACATCTGCTAAATCTACTCAGAAAGAATCAAGTTTGGATCTGGTCGGAACAGCGCCAGAATGACTTTAATACAATTCAACATGCTTTAGTGAATGCTAACATATTGAGCCATCCAGATTTCAATTTAGATTTTTGTATGACTTGTGACACTTCACGTACTGGCTTGGGCTGTTGCTTATTTCAAGTTGTAAAGAATAAAGAGGAGGAACAGATAAGAATTATTGGGTTTGCGAGTCACACTCTAACTGAATGTGAGCGTACATCCTCCACTACTGAGTTAGAAACACTTTCCATAGTATGGGCATTCAAGAAATTCAATTATTATTTATTTGGAAAACGTACAGTAATTTACACCGATCACCAGGCCCTGACATTTTTGTTAACTTGTAAACTTGTACATCCTAGACTATCACGATGGGCAATTACACTTCAGAACTACTCTTTTGAAATTAAGTACATAAGAGGTAAGGACAACACCATTGCAGACATTTTGTCTAGACTTCCACAAGGTGTGAATGATACCAACAGTGACTTAGAAAATATAAATGACTACAGGATTCTCTTAATGCAAGACAAGCAGTATCACCAATATTATATTGATATGTGCAGAAACATGGCTGAATTACAAAAATCTGATCCTCACTGGTATAAAATAATAACATTACTGGTAGAAAAACACAATCATCCTTTGACTAAGTATTACAAGTTACACAATGATGTGCTATTTTACCGCCGACATCCAAATGCTACTAACTGGTGTGTATGCATTCCCAAAGAGTCTGAACGTAATTTAATTTGGCACACACACTTAGTATGGGGTCATTATGGGACAAAAAAGTGTTTAGCGAAGCTCAGTACATACTGTTATTTTAGCAATATGAGAAGAAAAATTTACAGGGAACTGAAAACATGTGTCATATGTCAAAAATCAAAACCTCAGAATTTATCCACAAAAACAGATTTATATTCTATTTTACCTAGTAAACCCCTGGAAATCCTGTGTACTGACATCAGTGGACCGCATCCAGCAAGCTCTGGAGGCGTCAAATATATCTTAGCTTTTTACGATATATTTTCTAAACATGTTAAACTTTATGCTTTAAAATCCGCCACTGCAAGTGCTATAATACGAAGATTCTCAAGTGATTACCTGACGCACGTGGGAAAACCTAAAGCAATTCTATCAGATAATGCAGCACACTATTCTGGGTACAAATGGAGAAATTTCTTGAAGGACAATAACATTAAAAGTATATTTATTTCGAGGTTTAGTCCACAATGTAACGCGACCGAGAGACTTTTCCGAGAATTAAACCGTTTCATGAGGACCTATATTTCATCAAAACATACTAATTGGGTGTCCTACCTAAGTCTTTTCGAAGACGTACACAATAACTTAAATATTTACGATACAAATTACACACCTAACGAGATCATGTTCAATTGCAAACAGAACGATCAGTGGATAGAACCATTACCTAAGATGTCAGACAAGGAAATCACACCTGAACAGAAAATAAAAGATGTATTGACTACATTGACACATCACGCACAAATACGAAACAAACATCACAGAAACATAATAAAAAGAAAACAAAAATTCGAGGTAGGAATGCTTGTACTACTTCGTACTCATCATAAATCTGTTGCAGTCAAACGACGCAACGCTAAGTGGCGTCTGCTATATGAAGGACCTTATATAATTGTTAACATACCGCACCCTGGTGCGTATCTGTTACAACATCGTAGAACTAACAAAATTATTGGGCTATACGCACACCGAGATCTTAGAGCATTTCATGCTGAATAATGTCAAAGTCATACCCATCAAAATATTGCTAAGCAACTCGAAAAACTCTGTTGCTACAACACAGATAATAAGTAGTACAGAAATTTTCATTTCAGCGTTCCAGAGTCGCAGTTGAAGACAGAAGAACTTTTCTTTCAACGCCGCGGCTCCACCGAGAAGACTGAATATTAAAGTAAAATTTATGATTACGTAGCAGTGAATGACATATTAATTTTTCACATAACATTTGTTATTGTAGGTACCACTGACTTGGTATGACACCTGACGAACTGACAGACGTCATCTGTGAAGCGATCTTTTACTTTGAGAAATAGATTAGACGCACATCTCTCAACACGAAAAGCATCTATCAGTAGTCAAGGCCACACAGACACTCTACACACACGCACAAAACGCGAGGAATCGAACATTTTCTCTCTCTTACAATTTTGAATATTTATTGAGTAGTGAAAACGCCTGGTCTTGCCTACTGATGTAATGAATGTTGTGTCTAACCTATCTTAATTTCAGATGACATCACAAAAAAACATCGATAATATCCCAGCAAAACCGCTAAGGAGGATGTAAATATCTGCAATTCATGTAATCAAATGTGACACATTGTAATAACCTACAGCTATGTAATGGTGATGTAAACATGTTTATGTGCAACTGTATTATGTTTATGCTAAGAAAATATGTGACGTGTGTATCTATAATTACTTATTTTTTTAACTGATGTATCATGTAAAAATTTAAACAAAACGAGTGCCAAAAAGACATTGCATAGTGAATCTCTGTTCACGGACATTAACGAACATTACTAACTCTGCAACTGCGCAGAAGCCTATGTGAAGGAAACGGTTAATGCCATTCATTATGCATCGTACCTATGTAAACGCGATGAACGATTTCCTTGATTAATAACTATGAACATTTAGGTGAGCTATATTCAGCAAAAAACTGAAAATGTGAAGTGAATAATTCGTGCATCGTCTAGTGACATTTCTACAGTACCCAACTTCAGGATGTTAACTGGATTAAATGGACACAAAGTGCCTGTCCAGAAAACAACACGACGGGTGGAAGAATTTTGGTTGGAACTTCAGGGAATGAAATGTTCTCGAAATGTGATGGACACTCTTACCTGGACTGTCCAAGGATCGACGCCAGCTATGTGCCGTCCGAGGTTCTGCAACCAAGCTTCCACGGAATGTAAAAAAACGAACTGCATGTGGACCAATTACTCGACGGGTCACGTCTGATCTGTAATAAGCAATGCTTTTACTTACAACGAACTGCATCACAACGACTATAATGGAAATGGGAAATGGACACGCTTATGTATTAATCACGTTGTTATACAACGATGTTACTGTGATCAAAAAACTTTACCACGACGATACTAACCTGTAAAAAAAAAAAAAATTATTGTGCAGCAGATGAATATGAACTGTAATAACGACACGATGTGTATAGGTCAACGCACCTGAAAAATACGGACATTTTTCTTTGAAGTATTTCAAAACAATACTATGTAACTAAGAACATTCAACAATCTAAGTTGTATTGTGTTATAACGAATATTGTAAATTTAAAACTAAGTTACCTGTCATAGAATGTAGTCTTCATATGTAATCTTGGTTGAATATTTTCTTTGTGCAACGACTGAGAAACGCGCGCACACGAACAATATGAACTCCAATACTGTGCCGCGTGATCTAACTGTACGACATAACGGCAGTCACACAGACGCTTCTGCGCATGTGCGCACTCTATCTGCCAACATAAGAACTTTTATGGCGCACCCGCATCATTCAAAGTTTGTATACAATGTGTATAATGTGTATAATGTAGGTCATGTAAATAGTTGTAGATAACTTAGATTTTCTTGTGCATTTAGGTGAATTGCTCGCCTGCAGATGTGTCCCTTTCGCCTCGCATTTCAGGGGGCAATATAAAGGCACATTTGCATGCCGAGCGTGAGTTTCCACGGAAACGCGAGATATTAATTAAATAAATAATCAGTGACAAATAAACAAAGCCTAAGGCACACAACTGCAGCGCTGTGTCGCTGATAAAACAAAAGCACAATTACGTTACTCGTATGTTTGATTAAGAAAGGGAGCTGTGGTTGAAGAGGTGCGAGAAGCACGTATTTTAGTTTATTGTCTGGCACACCGCCATATTTCATGTTATAGAAAATTACTCCGAGTTGCAACCATAGTAGGCACTCGATTCTGAAAAGAATTTATATTTATAAAAGTAAGTAGGATTATGAACTGTAGGCTTATTCATTGAATATATCTGATTTAACTAACTGTGTAATTTTTTGTTTAGTAGACAATCACCTCTGTACGACGTTTTGGCATGGCTGGCAAATTATTGTAATATTGAGATTTAGATTATGAGTCCGCACCTACCGCAGCAGTCTTTGGAAACGATTTAATTACGAAGTCCGATTATTTCAGTTTTATTTCACGGTCAACTACGAGTAACATTGCCTTTACGAAAAAGCCATTGTCAAGCGTCTGATACCGAGTAATTAAAACCTGACGACTCATAGGAGAGACAATCATACAGATAAAATAATTAATATTTTATTTATTTTATTTTATTTATTTTATAGTCTCACGGGAAATGTTCAAAACATAGCCAGTAAGAAGAGTCAGTCCTCTCGTACTTAAGTCGGCATTGTGCCTTTTATATTTAATTCCGATGCAATTTCTGTGTTTCGTCGTCAATAAGAAGGTCCAAGGGATACAGTAAACCTGAAGTGAAGCATCGGAATCTAATACCGGTCTCACAGGAAAGGTTCATAGCATAGAGAGTAAGAAGAGCCAGTCATCTTGTATTTGAGTCGGCATTGTGCCTTTTGTATTTAATTCCGATGCAATTTCTGTGTTTCATCGTCAATTAAAAGGTCAGAGGGCTACAGTAAACCTGAAGTGAAGCATCGGAATCTATAGCTAGTGTCACAGGAATGGTTCAAAGCAGAGACAGTAGGAAGAGTCAGTCTTCTTGTACTTAAGTCGGCATTGTGCCTTTTCTATTTAATTCCGATGCAAATTCTATGTTTCGTCGTCAATAAGACGGTCCAAGGGATACAGTAAACCTGAAGTGAAGCATCGGAATCTATAACTAGTGTCACAGGAATGGTTCAAAACATAGACAGTAAGAAAAGTCAGTCTTCTTGTACTTAAGTCGGCATGGTGCCTTTTGTATTTAATTCCGATGCAATTTCTGTGTTTCATCGTCAAAAAGAAGGTCCAAGGGATACAGTAAACAAATTTTGAAACATCGGAATCTATAACTGGTCTCACAGGAAATGTTCAAATCATTGTCAGTAAGAAGAGTCAGTCGTCTTGTACTTAAGTCGGCATTGTGCCTTTTCTACTTAATTCCGATGCAATTTCTGTGTTTTATCGTCAATAAGAAGGTCAGAGGGATACAGTAAACCTGAAGTGAAGCATCGGAATCTGTAACTAGTGTCACAGGGATGGTTCAAAACGTACACAGTAGGAAGAGTCAGTATTCTTGTACTAAAGTCAGCATTGTGCCTTTTATATTTATTTTCGATGCAATTTCTAAGTTTCATCGTCAATAAGAGGGTCATAGCGATACAGTAAACCTGAAGTGAGGCATCAGAATCTATAACTAGTGTCACAGGATTGGTTCAAAACATAGACAGTAGCAAGAGTCAGTCTTCTTGTACTTAAGACGGCATTGTCCTTTTTGTATTTAATTCCGATGGAACTTCTGTGATTCATCGGCAATAAGAAGGTCCAGGGGATACAGTAAACCTGAAGTGAGGCATCGGAATCTATTACTAGTGTCACAGGAATGGTTCAAAACATAGACAGTAAGAAGAGTCAGTCTTCTTGTACTTAAGTCGGCATTGTGCCTTTTCTATTTAATTCCGATGCAATTTCTGTGTTTCATCATCAAGAAAAAGGTCAGAGGGATACAGTAAACCTGAAGTGAAGCATCGGAATGCATAACTAGTGTCACAGGAATGGTTCAAAACATAGACAGTAAGAAAAGTCAGTCTTCTTGTACTTAAGTCGGCATTGTGCCTTTTCTATTTAATTCCGATGCAATTTCTGTGTTTCATCATCAAGAAAAAGGTCAGAGGGATACAGTAAACCTGAAGTGAAGCATAGGAATGCATAACTAGTGTCACAGGAATGGTTCAAAAAATAGACAGTAGGAAGAAACAGTCTTCTTGTACTAAAGTCGGCATTGTGCCTTTTGTATTTAATTCCGATGCAATTTCTGTGTTTCATCGTCAATAAGAAGGTCCAAGGGATACAGTAAACCTGAAGTGAGGCATCGGAATCTATAACTAGTGTCACAGGAATTGTTCAAAACATAGACAGTAGGAAGAGTAAGTCTTCTAGTACTTAAGTCGGCATTGTGCCTTTTGTATTTAATTCCGATGCAAATTCTGTGTTTCATCATCAATAAGAAGGTCCAAGGGATACTGTAAACCTGAAGTAAGGCATCGGAATCTATAACTAGTGTCACAGGAATGGTTCAAAACATAGTCAGTAAGAAGAGTCAGTCTTCTTGTACTTAAGTCGGCATGGTGCCTTTTGTATTTAATTCCGATGCAATTTCTGTGTTTCATCGTCAAAAAGAAGGTCCAAGGGATACAGTAAACAAATTTTGAAGCATCGGAATCTATAACTGGTCTCACAGGAAATGTTCAAATCATTGTCAGTAAGAAGAGTCAGTCGTCTTGTACTTAAGTCGGCATTGTGCCTTTTCTATTTAATTCCGATGCAATTTCTGTGTTTCATCAACAAGAAAAAGGTCAGAGGGATACAGTAAACCTGAAGTGAAGCATCGGAATGCATAACTAGTGTCACAGGAATGGTTCAAAAAATAGACAGTAGGAAGAAACAGTCTTCTTGTACTAAAGTCGGCATTGTGCCTTTTGTATTTAATTCCGATGCAATTTCTGTGTTTCATAGTCAATAAGAAGGTCCAAGGGACACAGTAAACCTGAAGTGAGGCATCGGAATCTATAACTAGTGTCACAGGAATTGTTCAAAACATAGACAGTAGGAAGAGTAAGTCATCTAGTACTTAAGTCGGCATTGTGCTTTTTGTATTTAATTCGGATGCAAATTCTGTGTTTCATCATCAATAAGAAGGTGCAAGGGATACTGTAAACCTGAAGTAAGGCATCGGAATCTATAACTAGTGTCACAGGAATGGTTCAAAACATAGTCAGTAAGAAGAGTCAGTCTTCTTGTACTTAAGTCGGCATGGTGCCTTTTGTATTTAATTCCGATGCAATTTCTGTGTTTCATCGTCAAAAAGAAGGTCCAAGGGATACAGTAAACAAATTTTGAAGCATCGGAATCTATAACTGGTCTCACAGGAACTGTTCAAATCATTGTCAGTAAGAAGAGTCAGTCGTCTTGCACTTAAGTCGGCATTGTGCCTTTTCTACTTAATTCCGATGCAATTTCTGTGTTTTATCGTCAATAAGAAGGTCAGAGGGATACAGTAAACCTGAAGTGAAGCATCGGAATCTGTAACTAGTGTCACAGGGATGGTTCAAAACGTACACAGTAGGAAGAGTCAGTATTCTTGTACTAAAGTTGGCATTGTGCCTTTTGTATTTATTTCCGATGCAATTTCTAAGTTTCATCGTCAATAAGAGGGTCATAGCGATACAGTAAACCTGAAGTGAGGCATCAGAATCTATAACTAGTGTCACAGGATTGGTTTAAAACATAGACAGTAGCAAGAGTCAGTCTTCTTGTACTTAAGACGGCATTGTCCTTTTTGTATTTAATTCCGATGGAACTTCTGTGATTCATCGGCAATAAGAAGGTCCAGGGGATACAGTAAACCTGAAGTGAGGCATCGGAATCTATTACTAGTGTCACAGGAATGGTTCAAAACATAGACAGTAAGAAGAGTCAGTCTTCTTGTACTTAAGTCAGCATTGTGCCTATTCTGTTTAATTCCGATGCAATATCTGTGTTTCATCGTCAATAAGAAAGTCCAAGGGATACAGTAAACATATAGTGAAGCATCGGAATCTAAAACTGGTGTCACAGGAAATGTTCAGAACATAGTCAGTAAGAAGAGTCAGTCTTCTTGTACATAAGTCGGCATTGTGCCTTTTGTATTTAATTCCGATGCCATTTCTGTGTTTCGTCGTCAATAAGAAGGTCCAAGGGATACAGTAAACTGAAGTGAAGCATCTGAATCTAAAACTGGTCTCATAGGAAAGGCTCAAAACATAGAGAGTAAGCTGAGCCAGTCATCTTGTGTTTGAGTCGGCATTGTGCCTTTTGTATTTAATTCCGATGCAATTTCTAAGTTTCGTCGTCAATAAGAAGGTCAGAGGTATACAGTGAACCTGAAGTTAAGTATCAGGATCTATAACTAGTGTCACAGGAATGGTTAAAAACATTGACAGTAAGTAGAGTCAGTCTTCTTGTACTTCAGTCGGCATTGTGAATTTTGTATTTAATTCGGATGCAATTTCTGTGTTTCATCGTCAATAAGAAAGTCCAAGTGATACAGTAAACCTAAAGTGAAGCATCGGAATCTATAACTAGTGTCACAGGAGTGGTTCAAACATAGTCAGTAAGAAGAGTCAGTCTTCTTGTACTTACGTCAGCATTGTGCCTTTTCTATTTAATTCCGATGCAATTTCTGTGTTTTAGCGTCATTAAGAAGGTCAGAGGGATACAGTAAACTTGAAGTGAAGCATCGGAATCTATAACTAGTATCACAGGGATGGTTCAAAGCGTAGACAGTAGGAAGAATCTGACATCTTGTACTTATGTCGGCATTGTGATTTTTGTATTTAATTCCGATTCAATTTCTGTGTTTCATCGTCAATAAGAGGGTCAGAGGGATACAGTGAACCTGAAGTGAGGCATCAGAATCCATAACTAGTGTCACAGGAATGGTTCAAAGCATAGACAGTAGGAAGAGTCAGTCTTCTTGTACTTAAGTCGGCATTGTGCCTTTTGTATTTAATTCCGATGCAACTTCTGTGTTTCATCGTCAATAAGAAGGTCCAAGGGATACAGTAAACCTGAAGTGAGGCATCGGAATTTATAACTAGTGTCACAGGAATGGTAGAAACATAGACTGTAAGAAGAGTCAGTCTTCTTGTACATAAGTCAGCATTGTGCCTTTTCTATTTAATTCCGATGCCATTTCTGTGTTTCATCGTCAATAAGAGGGTCGGAGGGATACAGTAAACGTGAAGTGAAGCATCGGAATCTATAACTAGTGTCACAGGGATGTTTCAAAACGTAGACAGTAGGAAGAGTCAGTCTTCTTGTTCTTAAGTCTGCATTGTGCCTTTTGTATTTAATTCCGTTGCAATTTCTGTCTTTCATCGCCAATAACAAGGTCCAAGGGATACAGTAAACCTGAAGTGAGGCATCGGAATCTATAAGTAGTGTCACAGGTATGGTTCAAAACATAGACAGTAGGATGAGACAGTCTTCTTGTACTTAAGTCGGCATTGTGCCTTTTGTATTTAATTCCGATGCAATTTCTGTGATTCATCGTCAATAAGAAGGTCAGAGGGATACAGTAAAACTGAAGTGAAGCATCAGAATCTATAACTAGTGTCACAGGAATGGTTCAAAACATAGACAGTAAGAAGAGTCTGTCTACTTGTACTTAAGTCGGTATTGTGCCTTTTCCATTTAATTCCGATGCAATTTCTCTGTTTCATCGTCAATAAGAAAGTCAGAGGGATACAGTAAACCTGAAGTGAAGCATCGGAATCTATAACAAGTGTCACAGGAATGGTTCAAATCATAGTCAGTAAGAAGAGTCTGTCTTCTTGTACTTAAGTCAGCATTGTGCCTTTTCTATTTAATTCCGATCCGATTTCTGTGTTTTATCGTCAATAAGAATGTCAGAGGGATACACTAAACTTGAAGTGAAGCATCGGAATCTATAACTAGTGTCACAGGGATGTTTCAAAACGTAGACAGTAGGAAGAGTCAGTCTTCTTGTTCTTAAGTCTGCATTGTGCCTTTTGTATTTGATTCCGATGCAATTTCTGTGTTTCATCGTCATTAAGAAGGTCCAAGGGATACAGTAAATATATAGTGAAGCATCGGAATCTAAAACTGGTCTCACAGGAAACGTTCAAAACATAGTCAGTAAGAAGAGTCAGTCTTCTTGTACTTAAGTCATCATTGTGCCTTTTCTATTTAGTTCCGATGCAATTTCTGTGTTTCGTCGTCAATAAGAAGGTCCAAGGGATGCAGTAAACCTGAAGTGAAGCATCGGAATCTAATACCGGTATCACAAAATAGGTTCAAAGCATAGTGAGTAAGCAGAGCCAGTCATCTTGTATTTGATTCGGCATTGTGCCTTCTGTATTTAACTCCGATGGAATTTCTGTGTTTCGTCATCAATAAGAAGGTCCAAGGGATACAGTAAACCTGAAGTGAAGAATCGGAATCTAAAACCGCTCTCACAGGAAAGGTTCAAGCATAGTGAGTAAGAGGAGCCAGCCATCTTGTATTTGAGTCGACATTGTGCTTTTTGTATTTAATTCCGATGCAATTTCTGTGTTTCATCGTCAATAAGAAGGTCCAATGGATACAGTACACCTGAAGTGAAGCATCGGAATCTATAACAAGTGTCACAGGAATGGAACAAATCTTAGACAGTACGAAGAGTCAGTCTTATTGTACTTAAGTCGGCATTGTGCCTTTTCTATTTAATTCCGATGCAATTTCTGGGTTTCATCATCAAGAAGAAGGTCAGAGGGATACAGTAAACTTGAAGTGAGCATCGGAATCTATAACTAGTATCACAGGAATGGTTCAAAACATAGACAGTAGGATGAGACAGTCTTCTTGTACTTAAGTCGGCATTGTGCCTTTTGTATTTAATTCCGATGCAATTTCTGTGTTTTATCGTCAATAAGAAGGTCCAAGGGATACAGTAAACCTGAAGTGAGGCATCGGAATTTATAACTAGTGTCACAGGAATGGTTGCAACATAGACAGTAAGAAGAGTCAGTCTTCTTGTACATAAGTCAGCATTGTGCCTTTTCTATTTAATTCCGATGCCATTTCTGTGTTTCATCGTCAATAAGAAGGTCAGAGGGATACAGTAAACGTGAAGTGAAGCATCCGAATCTATAACAAGTGTCACAGCGATGGTTCAAAACGTAAACAGTAGGAAGAGTCAGTCTTCTTGCACTTAAGTCGGCATTGTGGCTTTTGTGTTTAATTCCAATGCAATTTCTGTCTTTCATCGTCAATAAGAAGGTCCAAGGGATACAGTAAACCTGAAGTGAGGCATCGGAATCTATAAGTAGTGTCACAAGAATGGTTCAAAACATAGACAATAGGATGAGACAGTCATCTTGTCCTTAAGTCGGTATTGTGCCTTTTCTATTTAATTCCGATGCAATTTCTGTGTTTCATCGTCAATAAGAAAGTCAGAGGGATACAGTAAACCTGAAGTGAAGCATCGGAATCTATAACAAGTGTCACAGGAATGGTTCAAATCATAGTCAGTAAGAAGAGTCTGTCTTCTTGTACTTAAGTCGGCATGGTGCCTTTTGCATTTAATTCCGATGCAATTTCTGTGTTTCATCGTCAGTAAGAAGGTCGGAGGGATAGAGCAAACATATAGTGAAGCATCGGAATCTAAAACTGGTCTCACAGGAAAAGTTCAAAACATAGTCAGTAAGAAGAGTCAGTCTTCTTGTACTTAAGTCGGCATTGTGCCTTTTCTATTTAATTCGGATGCAATTTCTGTGTGTCGTCGTCAATAAGAGGGTCCAAGGGATACAGTAAACATGAAGTGAAGCATCGGAATCTAAAACCGGTCTCACAGGAAAGGTTCAAAGCATAGAGAGTAAGAAGAGCCAGTCATCTTGTATTTGAGTCGGCATTGTGCCTTTTGTATTTAATTCCGATGCAATTTCTAAGTTTCATCGTCAATAAGAAGGTCAGAGGTATACAGTAAACCTGAAGTGAAGCATCGGAATATATAACTAGTGTCACAGGAATGGTTAAAAGCATTGACAGTAAGAAGAGTCAGTCTTCTTGTACTTAAGTCGGCATGGTGCCTTTTGCATTTAATTCCGATGCAATTTCTGTGTTTCATCGTCAGTAAGAAGGTCGGAGGGATAGAGCAAACATATAGTGAAGCATCGGAATCTAAAACTGGTCTCACAGGAAATGTTCAAAACATAGTCAGTAAGAAGAGTCAGTCTTCTTGTACTTAAGTCGGCATTGTGCCTTTTCTATTTAATTCGGATGCAATTTCTGTGTGTCGTCGTCAATAAGAGGGTCCAAGGGATACAGTAAACATGAAGTGAAGCATCGGAATCTAAAACCGGTCTCACAGGAAAGGTTCAAAGCATAGAGAGTAAGAAGAGCCAGTCATCTTGTATTTGAGTCGGCATTGTGCCTTTTGTATTTAGTTCCGATGCAATTTCTGTGTTTCATCGTCAATAAGAAGGTCAGAGGGATACAGTAAACTTGAAGTGATGCATCGGAATCTATAACTAGTGTCACAAGGATGGTTCATAACGTAGACAGTAGGAAGAGTAAATTTTCTTGTACTTAAGTCGGCATTGTGATTTTTGTATTTAATTCTGATGCAATTTCTGTGTTTCATCGTCAATACGAGGGTCAGAGGGATACAGTAAACCTGAAGTGAGGCATGAGAATCTATAACTAGTGTCACAGGAATGGTTCAAAACATAGACAGTAGTTAGCGTTAGTCTTCTTGTACTTAAGTCGGCATTGGGACTTTTGTATTTAATTCCGATGCAACTTCTGTGTTTCATCGTCAATGAGAAGGTCCAAGGGATACAGTAAACATGTAGTGGGGCATTGGAATCTATAACTAGTGACACACGAGTGGTTCAAAACATAGACAGTAAGAAGAGTCAGTCTTCTTGAACTTAAGTCAGCATTGTGCCTTTTCTAATTAATTCCGACGCAATTTCTCTGTTTCATCGTCCATAAGAATGTCAGAGGGGTACAGTAAACCTGAAGTGATGCATCGGAATCTATAACAAGTGTCACAGGCATGGTTCAAAACGTAGTCAGTAAGATGAGTCAGGCTTCTTGTACTTAAGTCGGCATGGTGCCTTTTGTATTTGATTTCGATGCAATTTCTGTCTTTCATCGTCAATAAGAATGTCCAGGGGATACAGTAAACCTGAAGTGAGGCATCGGAATCTATAACTAGTGTCACAGAAATGGTTCAAAGCATAGACAGTAGGAAGAGTCAGTCTTCTTGTACTTAAGTCGGCATTGTGCCTTTTGTATTTATTTCCGATACAACTTCTGTGTTTCATCTTCAATTAAAAGGTCCGAGGGATACAGTAAACCTGAAGTGAGGCATAGGAATCTATAACTAGTGTCACAGGAATGGTTCAAAACGTAGACAGTAAGAAGAGTCAGTCTTCTTGTACTTAAGTCAGCATTGTGCATTTTCTATTTAATTCCGATGCAATTTCTGTGTTTCATCGTCAATACGAAGGTCTGAGCGATACAGTAAACCTGAAGTGAAGCATCGGATTCTATAACTAGTGTCACAGGGATGGTTCAAAACGTAGACAGTAGAAAGAGTCAGTCTTCTTGTACTGAAGTCGGCATTGTGCCTTTGTATTTAATTCCGATGCAATTTCTGTCCTTCATCGTCAATAGGAAGGTCCAAGGGATACAGTAAACCTGAAGTGAGGCATCGGAGTCTATAACTAGTGTCACAGGAATGGTTCAAAACATAGACAGTGTGGAGGGACAGTCTTCTTGTACTTAAGTTGGCATTGTGCCTTTTGTATTTAATTCCGATGCAATTTCTGTGTTTCATCGTCAATAAGAAGGTCAGAGGGATACAGTAAAACTGATGTGAAGCATCAGAATCTATAACTAGTGTCACAGGAATGGTTCACAACATAGACAGTGAGAAGAGCCAGTCTACTTATACTTATGTCGGCATTGTGCCTTTTGTATTTAATTCCGATGCAATTTCTGTGTTTCATCGTCAATAAGAATTTCCAAGGGATACAGTAAACCTGAAGTGAGACATCTGAATCTATAACTAGTGTCACAGGAATGGTTCAAAACATTGACAGTAGGAAGAGTCAGTCTTCTTGTACTTAAGTCGGCATTGTGAATTTTGTATTTAATTCCGATGCAATTTCTGTGTTTCATCATCAATACGAAGGTCCAAGGAATACAGTAAACCCGAAGTGAGGCATCGGAATCCATAACTAGTGTCACAGGAAAGGTTCAAAACATAGTCAGTAAGAAGAGTCAGTCTTCTTGTACCTAAGTCGGCATGGTGCCATTTGTATTTAATTCCGATGCAATTTCTGTGTTTCATCGTCAATAAGAAGGTTCAAGATATACAGTAAACATATAGTGAAGCATCGGAATCTAAAACAGGTCTCACAGGAAATGTTCAAAGCATAGTCAGTTAGAAGAGTCAGTCTTCTTGTACTTAAGTCGGCATTGTGCCTTTTCTATTTAATTCCGATGAAATTTCTGTGTTTCGTCGTCAATAAGAAAGTCCAAGGGATACAGTAAACCTGAAGTGAAGCATCGGAATCTAATACTGGTCTCACAGGATAGGTTCAAAGCATAGTGAGTAAGAAGAGCCAGTCATCTTGTATTTGATTCGGCATTGTGCCATTTGTATTTAACTCCGATGCAATTTCTGTATTTTATCATCAATAAGAAGGTCAGTGGGATACAGAAAGTTTGAAGTGAATCATCCGAATCTATAACTTGTGTCACAGGGATGGTTCAAAACGTAGACAGTCGAAGAGTCAGTCTTCTTGTACTTAAGTCGGCATTGTGATTTTTGTATTTAATTCCGATGCAATTTCTGTGTTTCATCGTCAATAAGAGGGTCAGAGGGATACAGTGAACCTGAAGTGAGGCATCAGAATGTATAACTAGTGTCACAGGAATGGATCAAAACGTAGACAGTGAGAAGAGTCAGTCTTCTTGTACTTAAGTCGGCATTGTGCCTTTTGTATTTAATTCCGATGCAGTTTCGGTGTTTCATCGTCAATAAGTGGGTCCATGTGATACAGTAAACCTAAAGTGAGGCATCGGAATCTATAACTAGTGTCACAGGAATGGTTCACAACATAGTCAGTAAGAAGAGTCAGTCTTCTTGTACTTAAGTCAGCATTGTGCCTTTTGAATTTAATTCCGATATAATATCTGTATTTCATCATCAATAAGAAGGTCAGAGGGATACAGAAAGTTTAAAGTGAATCATCCGAATCTATAACTTTTGTCACAGGGATGGTTCAAAACGTAGACAGTAGGAAGAGTCAGTCTTCTTGTACTTAAGTCGGCATTGTGATTTTTGTATTTATTTCCGATACAACTTCTGTGTTTCATCTTCAATTAAAAGGTCCAAGGGGTACAGTAAACCTGAAGTGAGGCATCGGAGTCTATAACTAGTGTCACAGGAATGGTTCAAAACATAGACAGTAGGGAGGGACAGTCTTCTTGTACTTAAGTCGGCATTGTGCCTTTTGTATTTAATTCCGATGCAATTTCTGTGTTTCATCGTCAACAGGAAGGTCAGAGGGATACAGTAAAACAGATGTGAAGCATCAGAATCTATAACTAGTGTCACAGGAATGGTTCAAATCATAGACAGTAAGAAGAGTCAGTCTTCTTGTACTTAAGTCTGCATTGTGCCTTTTCTATTTAATTCCGATGAAATTTCTGTGTTTCATCATCAAGAAGAAGGTCAGAGGTATACAGTAAACCTGAAGTGAAGCATCGGAATGTATAACTAGTGTCACAGGAATGGTTCAAAACATAGACAGTAGGAATAGTCAGTCTTCTTGTACTTGAGTCAGCATTGTGCCTTTTGTATTTAATTCCGATGCAATTTCTGTGTTTCATCGTCAGTAAGAAGGTCAGAGGGATACAGTAAACCTGAAGTGAAGCATCGGAACCTATAACAAGTGTCACAGGAATGGTTCAAAAAACAGACAGTAGGAGGAGTCAATCTTCTTGTACTTATGTCGGCATTGTGCCTTTTGTATTTAATTCCGATGCAATTTCTGTGTTTCATCGTCAATAAGAATTTCCAAGGGATACAGTAAACCTGAAGTGAGACATCGGAATCTATAACTGGTGTCACAGGAATGGTTCAAATCGTAGACAGTAGGAAGAGTCAGTCTTCTTGTACTTAATTCGGCATTGTGAATTTTGTATTTAATTCCGATGCAATTTCTGTGTTTCATCATCAATACGAAGGTCCAAGGGATACAGTAAACCCGAAGTGAGGCATCGGAATCTATAACCAGTGTCACAGGAATGGTTAAAAACATAGTCAGTAAGAAGAGTCAGTCTTCTTGTACTTATGTCGGGATGGTGCCATTTGTATTTAATTCCGATGCAATTTCTGTGTTTCATCGTCATTAAGGAGGTTCAAGATATACAGCAAACATATAGTGAAGCATCGGAATCTAAAACAGGTCTCACAGGAAATGTTCAAAGCATAGTCAGTTAGAAGAGTCAGTCTTCTTGTACTTAATTCGGCATTGTGCCTTTTCTATTTAATTCCGATTAAATTTCTGTGTATCGTCGTCAATAAGAAGGTCCAAGGGATACAGTAAACCTGAAGTGAAGCATCGGAATCTAATACCGGTCTCACAGGATAGGTTCAAAGCATAGTGAGTAAGAAGAGCTAGTCATCTTGTATTTGATTCGGCATTGTGCCTTTTGTATATAACTCAGATGGAATTTCTGTGTTTCGTCATCAATAAGAAGGTCCAAAGGATGCAGTAAACCTGAAGTGAAGCATCGGAAACTAAAACCGGTCTCACAGGAAAGGTTCAAGGCATAGTGAGTAAGAAGAGCCAGTCATCTTGTATTTGAGTCGACATTGTGCTTTTTGTATTTAATTCCGATGCAATTTCTGTGTTTCATCGTCAATAAGAAGGTCCAATGGATACAGTACAACTGACGTGAAGCATCGGAATCTATAACAAGTGTCACAGGAATGGTACAAATCTTAGACAGTAAGAAGAGTCAGTCTTCTTGTACTTAAGTCGGCATTGTGCCTTTTCTATTTAATTCCGATGCAATTTCTGGGTTTCATCATCAAGAAGAAGGTCAGAGGGATGCAGTAAACTTTAAGTGAGCATCGGAATCTATAACTAGTATCACAGGAATGGTTCAAAGCACAGACAGTAGGATGAGACAGTCTTCTTGTACTTAAGTCGGCATTGTGCCTTTTGATTTTAATTCCGATGCAATTTCTGTGTTTCATCGTCAATAAGAAGGTCCAAGGGATACAGTAAACCTGAAGTGAGGCATCGGAATTTATAACTAGTGTCACAGGAATGGTTGAAACATAGACAGTGAGAAGAGTCAGTCTTCTTGTACATATGTCAGCATTGTGCCTTTTCTATTTAATTCCGATGCCATTTCTGTGTTTCATCGTCAATAAGAAGGTCAGAGGGATACAGTAAACGTGAAGTGAAGCATCCGAATCTATAACTAGTGTCACAGCGATGGTTCAAAACGTAGACAGTAGGAAGAGTCAGTCTTCTTGCACTTAAGTCGGCATTGTGCCTTTTGTATTTAATTCCGATGCAATTTCTGTCTTTCATCGTCAATAAGAAGGTAAAAGGGATACAGTAAACCTGAAGTGAGGCATCGGAATCTATAAGTAGTGTCACAAGAATGGTTCAAAACATAGACAGTAGGATGAGACAGTCTTCTTGTACTCAAGTCGGCATTGTGCCTTTTGTATTTAATTCCGATGCAATTTCTGTGATTCATCGTCAATAAGAAGATCAGAGGGATACAGTAAAACTGAAGTGAAGCGTCAGAATCTATAACTAGTGTCACAGGAATGGTTCAAATCATAGACAGTAAGAACAGTCAGTCTACTTGTACTTAAGTCGGTATTGTGCCTTTTCTATTTAATTCCGATGCAATTTCTCTGTTTCATCGTCAATAAGAAAGTCAGAGGGATACAGTAAACCTGAAGTGAAGCATCGGAATGTATAACAAGTGTCACAGGAATGGTTCAAATCATAGTCACTAAGAAGAGTCTGTCTTCTTGTACTTAAGTCGGCATGGTGCCTTTTGCATTTAATTCCGATGCAATTTCTGTGTTTCATCGTCAATAAGAAGGTCCAAGGGATAGAGTAAACATATAGTGAAGCATCGGAATCTAAAACTGGACTCTCAGGAAATGTTCAAAACATAGTCAGTAAGAAGAGTCAGTCTTCTTGTACTTCAGTCGGCATTGTGCCTTTTCTATTTAATTCGGATGCAATTTCTGTGTGTCGTCGTCAATAACTGGGTCCAAGGGATACAGTAAACCTGAAGTGAAGCATCGGAATCTAAAACCTGGGCTCACAGGAAAGGTTCAAAGCATAGAGAGTAAGAAGAGCCAGTCATCTTGTATTTGAGTCGGCATTGTGCCTTTTGTATTTAATTCCGATGCAATTTCTAAGTTTCATCGTCAATAATAAGGTCAGAGGTATACAGTAAACCTGAAGTGAAGCATCGGAATCTATAACTAGTGTCACAGGAATGGTTAAAAGCATTGACAGTAAGAAGAGTCAGTCTTCTTGTACTTAAGTCGGCATTGTGCCTTTTGTATTTAATTCCGATGCAATTTCTGTGTTTCATCGTCAATAAGAAGGTCAGAGGGATACAGTAAACTTGAAGTGATGCATCGGAATCTATAACTAGGGTCACAGGGATGGTTCAAAACGTAGACAGTAGGAAGAGTAAATTTTCTTGTACTTAAGTCGGCATTGCGATTTTTGTATTTAATTCTGATGCAATTTCTGTGTTTCATCGTCAATACGAGGGTCAGAGGGATACAGTAAACCTGAAGTGAGGCATGAGAATCTATAACTAGTGTCACAGGAATGGTTCAAAACATAGACAGTAGTTAGCGTTAATCTTCTTGTACTTAAGTCGGCATTGGGCCTTTTGTATTTAATTCCGATGCAACTTCTGTGTTTCATCGTCAATAAGAAGGTCCAAGGGATACAGAAAAACCTGAAGTGAGGCATTGGAATCTATAACTAGTGACACACGAGTGGTTCAAAACATAGACAGTAAGAAGAGTCAGTCTTCTTGAACTTAAGTCAGCATTGTGCCTTTTCTAAATAATTCCGACGCAATATCTCTGTTTCATCGTCCATAAGAATGTCAGAGGGGTACAGTAAACCTGAAGTGAAGCATCGGAATCAATAACAAGTGTCACAGGAATGGTTCAAAACATAGTCAGTAAGATGAGTCAGGCTTCTTGTACTTAAGTCGGCATGGTGCCTTTTGTTTTTGATTTCGATGCAATTTCTGTCTTTCATCGTCAATAAGAAGGTCCAAGGGATACAGTAAACCTGAAGTGAGGCATCGGAATCTATAACTAGTGTCACAGAAATGGTTCAAAGCATAGACAGTAGGAAGAGTCAGTCTTCTTGTACTTAAGTCGGCATTGTGCCTTTTGTATTTATTTCCGATACAACTTCTGTGTTTCATCTTCAATTAAAAGGTCCATGGGATACAGTAAACCTGAAGTGAGGCATCGGAATCTGTAACTAGTGTCACAGGAATGGTTCAAAACGTAGACAGTAAGAAGAGTCAGTCTTCTTGTACTTAAGTCAGCATTGTGCATTTTCTATTTAATTCCGATGCAATTTCTGTGTTTCATCGTCAATAAGAAGGTCTGAGCGATACAGTAAACCTGAAGTGAAGCATCGGATTCTATAACCAGTGTCACAGGGATGGTTCAAAACGTAGACAGTAGGAAGAGTCAGTCTTCTTGTACTGAAGTCGGCATTGTGCCTTTGTATTTAATTCCGATGCAATTTCTGTCTTTCATCGCCAATAAGAAGGTCCCAGGGATACAGTAAACCTGAAGTGAGGCATCGGAATCTATAACTACTGTCACAGGAATGGTTCAAAACATAGACAGTGGGGAGGGACAGTCTTCTTGTACTTAAGTTGGCATTGTGCCTTTTGTATTTAATTCCGATGCAATTTCTGTGTTTCATCGTCAATAAGAAGGTCAGAGGGATACAGTAAAACTGATGTGAAGCATCATAATCTATAACTAGTGTCACAGGAATGGTTCAAAACATAGACAGTGAGAAGAGCCAGTCTCCTTATACTTATGTCGGCATTGTGCCTTTTGTATTTAATTCCGATGCAATTTCTGTGTTTCATCGTCAATAAGAATTTCCAAGGGATACAGTAAACCTGAAGTGAGACATCTGAATCTATAACTAGTGTCACAGGAATGGTTCGAAACATAGACAGTAGGAAGAGTCAGTCTTCTTGTACTTAAGTCGGCATTGTGAATTTTGTATTTAATTCCGATGCAATTTCTGTGTTTCATCATCAATACGAAGGTCCAAGGAATACAGTAAACCCGAAGTGAGGCATCGGAATCTATAACTAGTGTCACAGGAATGGTTCAAAACATAGTCAGTAAGAAGAGTCAGTCTTCTTGTACTTAAGTCGGCATGGTGCCATTTGTATTTAATTCCGATGCAATTTCTGTGTTTCATCGTCAATAAGAAGGTTCAAGATATACAGTAAACATATAGTGAAGCATCGGAATCTAAAACAGGTCTCACAGGAAATGTTCAAAGCATAGTCAGTTAGAAGAGTCAGTCTTCTTGTACTGAAGTCGGCATTGTGCCTTTTCTATTTAATTCCGATGAAATTTCTGTGTTTCGTCGTCAATAAGAAGGTCCAAGGGATACAGTAAACCTGAAGTGAAGCATCGGAATCTAATACCGGTCTCACAGGATAGGTTCAAAGCATAGTGAGTAAGAAGAGCCGGTCATCTTGTATTTGATTCGGCATTGTGCCTTTTGTATTTAACTCCGATGCAATTTCTGTGTTTCGTCATCAATAAGAAGGTCCAAGGGATACAGTAAAGCTGAAGTGAAGCATCGGAATCTAAAACCAGTCTCACAGGAAAGGTTCAAAGCATAGTGAGTAAGAAGAGCCAGTCATCTTGTATTTGAGTCGACATTGTGCTTTTTGTATTTAATTCCGATGCAATTTCTGTGTTTCATCGTCAATAAGAAGGTCCAATGGCGACAGTACACCTGAAGTGAAGCATCGGAATCTATAACAAGTGTCACAGGAATGGTTCAAATCTTAGACAGTAAGAAGAGTCAGTCTTCTTGTACTTAAGTCGGCATTGTGCCTTTTCTATTTAATTCCGATGCAATTTCTGGGTTTCATCATCAAGAAGAAGGTCAGAGGGATACAGTAAACCTGAAGTGAAGCATCGGAATGTATAACTAGTCTCACAGGAATGGTTCAAAACATAGACAGTAGGAAGAGTCAGTCTTCTTGTACTTGAGTCGGCATTGTGCCTTTTGTATTTAATTCCGATGCAATTTCTGTGTTTCATCGTCAATAAGAAGGTCAGAGGGATACAGTAAACCTGAAGTGAAGCATCGGAATCTATAACTAGTGTCACAGGAATGGTTCAAAATATTGACAGTAGGAAGAGTCAGTCTTCTTGTACTTAAGTCAGCATTGTGCCTTTTGTATTTAATTCCGATGCAATTTCTCTGTTTCATCGTCAATAAAAAAAGTCAGAGGGATACAGTAAACCTGATGTGAAGCATCGGAATCTATAACAAGTGTCACAGGAATGGTTCAAAACATAGTCAGTAAGAAGAGTCAGTCTTCTTGTACTTAAGTCGGCATGGTGCCTTTTGTATTTAATTCCGATGCAATTTCTGTGTTTCATCGTCATTAAGAAGGTCCAAGGGATACAGTAAACATACAGTGAAGCATCGGAATCTAAAACTGGTCTCACAGGAAATGTTCAAAACATAGGAAGTAAGAAGAGTCAGTCTTCTCGTACTTAAGTCGGCAATGTGATTTTTCTATTTGATTCCGATGCAATTTCTGTGTTTCGTCATCAATAAGAAGGTCCAAGGGATACAGTAAACCTGAAGTGAAGCATCGGTATCTAAATCCGGTCTCACTGGAAAGGTTCAAAACACAGAGAGTAAGAAGAGCCAGTCTTCTTGTACTTAAGTCAGCAATCTGCCTTTTCTATTTAATTCCGATGCAATTTCTGTTCTTTATCGTCAATAAGATGGTCAGAGGGACACAGTAAACTTGAAGTGAAGAATCGGAATCTATAACTAGTGTCACAGGAATGGTTCAAAACATAGTCAGTAAGAAGAGTCAGTCTTCTTGTACTTAAGTCGGCATGGTGCCTTTTGTATTTAATTCCGATGCAATATCTGTGTTTCATCGTCAATAAGAACGTCCTACTGATACAGTAAACCTAAAGTGAAGCATCGGAATCTATAACTAGTGTCACAGGAATGGTTCAAAACATAGTCAGTAAGAAGAGTCAGTCTTCTTGTACTTAAGTCAACATTGTGCCTTTTCTATTTAATTCCGATGCAATTTCTGTGTTTTATCGTTAATAAGAAAGTCAGAGGGATACAGTACACTTGAAGTGAAGAAACGGAATCTATAACTAGTGTCACAGGGATGGTTCAAATCATAGACAGTAAGAAGAGTCAGTCTTCTTGTACTTAAGTCGGCATTGTGCCTTTTATATTTAATTCCGATGCAATTTCTGTGTTTCATCATCAAGAAGATGGTCAGAGGGATACAGTAAACCTGAAGTGAAGCATCGGAATGTATAACTAGTGTCACAGGAATGGTTCAAAACATAGACAGAAGTAAAAGTCAATGTTCTTGTACTTGAGTCGGCATTGTGCCTTTTGTATTTAATTCCGATGCAATTTCTGTGTTTCGTCGTCAATAAGAAGGTCCAAGGGATACAGCAAATCTGAAGTGAAGCATCGAAATCTAGTACCGGTCTCACAGAAAGGTTCAAAGCATAGTGAGTAAGAAGAGCCAGCCATCTTGTATGTGAGTCGGCATTGTGCCTTTTGTATTTAATTCCGGTGCAATTTCTAAGTTTCATCGTCAATAAGAAGGTCAGAGGGATACAGTAAACCTGAAGTGAAGCATCGGAATCTATAACTAGTGTCACAGGAATGGTTAAAAACATTGACAGTAAAAAGAGTCAGTCTTCTTGTACTTAAGTCGGCATGGTGCCTTTTGTATTTAATTCCGGTGCAATTTCTGTGTTTCATCGTCAATAAGAAGGTCCATGTGATACAGTAAACCGAAAGTGAAGCATCGGAATCTATAACTAGTGTCACAGGAATGGTTCAAAACATAGTCAGTAAGAAGAGTCAGTCTTCTTGTACTTAAGTCAGCATTGTGCCTGTTCTATTTAATTCCGATGCAATTTCTGTGTTTTATCGTCAATAAGAGGGACAGAGGGATACAGTAAACCTGATGTGAGGCATCAGAATCTATAACTAGTGTCACAGGAATGGTTCAAACATAGACAGTAAGAAGAGTCACTCTACTTGTACTTAATTCGGCATTGTGCGTTTTCTATTTAATTCCGATGCAATTACTATGTTTCATCGTCAATAAGAAGGTCAGAGGGATACAGTAAACCTGAAGTGAAGCATCGGAATCTATAACTAGTGTCACAGGAATGGTTCGAATCATAGACAGTGGGAAGAGTTAGTCTTCTTGTACTTAAATCGACATTGTGCATTTTGTATTTAATTAGGATGCAACTTATGTCTTTCATCGTCAATAAGAAGGTCCAAGGAATACAGTAAACCTGAAGTGAGGCATCGGAATCAATAACTAGTGTCACAGGAATGGTTCAAAACATAGACAATAAGAAGGGTGAGTTTTCTTGTACTTAAGTCGACATTGTGCATTTTCTGTTTAATTCCGATGCAATTTCTGTCTTTCATCGTCAATAAGAAGGTCCAAGGGATACAGTAAAACTGAAGTGAGGCATCGGAATCTATAACTAGTGTCACAGGAATGGTTCAAATCATAGACGGTAGGAAGAGACAGTCTTCATGTACTTAAGTCGGCATTGTGCCTCTTGTATTTAATTCCGATGCAATTTCTGTGGTTCATCGCCAATAAGAAGGTCAGAGGGACTCAGTTAAACTGAAGTGAAGCATCAGAATCTATAACGAGTGTCACAGGAATGGTTCAAAACATAGACAGTAAGAAGAGTCAGTCTACTTGTACTTAAGTCGGCATTGTGCCTTTTGTATTTACTCCCGATGCAATATCTGTGTTTCATAGTTAATACGAAGGTCCAAGGGATACAGTACACCTGAAGTGAAGCATCGGAATGTATAACTAGTCTCACAGGAATGGTTTAAAACATAGACAGTAGGAAGAGTCAGTCTTCTTATAATTAAGTCGGCATTGAGCCTTTTGTATTTAATTCCTATGCAATTTCTCTGTTTCATCGTCATTAAGAAAGTCAGAGGTATACAGTAAACCTGAAGTGAAGCATCGGAATCTATGACAAGTGTCACAGGAATAGTTCAAAAGTTAGTCAGTAACAAGAGACAGTCTTCTTGTACTTAAGTCGGTATGGTGCCTTTTGTATTTAATTCCGAGGCAATTTCTGTGTTTCATTGTCAAAAAGAAGGTCCAAGGGATACAGTAAACATACAGTGAAGCATCGGAATCTAAAACCGGTCTCACTGGAAAGGTTCGAAACATAGAGAGTAAGAAGAGCCAGTCTTCTTGTACTTAAGTCAGCATTGTGCCTTTTCTATTTAATTCCGATGCAATTTCTAAGTTTCATCGTCAATAAGTAGGTCAGTGGGATACAGTAAACCTGAAGTGAAGCATCGGAATCTATAACTAGTGTCACAGGAATTGTTCAAATCATAGAGAGTAAGAAGAGTCAGTCTTCTTGTACTTATGTCGGCATTGTGCCTTTTGTATTTACTTCCGATCCAATTTCTGTTTTTCATCGACAATTAGAAGGTCAGAGGGATCCAGTAAACCTGAAGTAAAGCATCGGAATCTATAACTAGTGTCACAGGAACGGTTCAAATCATAGACAGTAGGAAGAGTCAGTCTTCTTGTACTTAAGTCGGCATTGTGCCTTTTGTATTTAATTCCGATGCAACTTCTGTGTTTCATCGTCAATAAGAAGGTCCAAGGGATACAGTAAACCTGAAGTGAGGCATCGAAATCTATTACTACTGTCACAGGAATGGTTCAAATCATAGACAGTAAGAAGAGTCAGTCTTCTTGTACTGAAGTCGGCATTGTGCCTTTTCTATTTAATTCCGATGAAATTTCTGTGTTTCGTCGTCAATAAGAAGGTCCAAGGGATACAGTAAACCTGAAGTGAAGCATCGGAATCTAATACCGGTCTCACAGGATAGGTTCAAAGCATAGTGAGTAAGAAGAGCCAGTCATCTTGTATTTGATTCGGCATTGTGCCTTTTGTATTTAACTCCGATGCAATTTCTGTGATTCGTCATCAATAAGAAGGTCCAAGGGATACAGTAAAGCTGAAGTGAAGCATCGGAATCTAAAACCAGTCTCACAGGAAAGGTTCAAAGCATAGTGAGTAAGAAGAGCCAGTCATCTTGTATTTGAGTCGACATTGTGCTTTTTGTATTTAATTCCGATGCAATTTCTGTGTTTCATCGTCAATAAGAAGGTCCAATGGCGACAGTACACCTGAAGTGAAGCATCGGAATCTATAACAAGTGTCACAGGAATGGTTCAAATCTTAGACAGTAAGAAGAGTCAGTCTTCTTGTACTTAAGTCGGGATTGTGCCTTTTCTATTTAATTCCGATGCAATTTCTGGGTTTCATCATCAAGAAGAAGGTCAGAGGGATACAGTAAACCTGAAGTGAAGCATCGGAATGTATAACTAGTCTCACAGGAATGGTTCAAAACATAGACAGTAGGAAGAGTCAGTCTTCTTGTACTTAAGTCAGCATTGTGCCTTTTGTATTTAATTCCGATGCAATTTCTCTGTTTCATCGTCAATAAAAAAAGTCTGAGGGATACAGTAAACCTGAAGTGAAGCATCGGAATCTATAACAACTGTCACAGGAATGGTTCAAAACATAGTCAGTAAGAAGAGTCAGTCTTCTTGTACTTAAGTCGGCATGGTGCCTTTTGTATTTAATTCCGATGCAATTTCTGTGTTTCATCGTCATTAAGAAGGTCCAAGGGATACAGTAAACATACAGTGAAGCATCGGAATCTAAAACTGGTCTCACAGGAAATGTTCAAAACATAGGAAGTAAGAAGAGTCAGTCTTCTCGTACTTAAGTCGGCAATCTGATTTTTCTATTTGATTCCGATGCAATTTCTGTGTTTTGTCATCAATAAGAAGGTCCAAGGGATACAGTAAACCTGAAGTGAAGCATCGGTATCTAAATCCGGTCTCACTGGAAAGGTTCAAAACATAGAGAGTAAGAAGAGCCACACTTCTTGTACTTAAGTCAGCAATCTGCCTTTTCTATTTAATTCCGATGCAATTTCTGTTCTTTATCGTCAATAAGATGGTCAGAGGGACACAGTAAACTTGAAGTGAAGAATCGGAATCTATAACTAGTGTCACAGGAATGGTTCAAAACATAGTCAGTAAGAAGAGTCAGTCTTCTTGTACTTAAGTCGGCATGGTGCCTTTTGTATTTAATTCCGATGCAATATCTGTGTTTCATCGTCAATAAGAACGTCCTACTGATACAGTAAACCTAAAGTGAAGCATCGGAATCTATAACTAGTGTCACAGGAATGGTTCAAAACATAGTCAGGAAGAAGAGTCAGTCTTCTTGTACTTAAGTCAACATTGTGCCTTTTCTATTTAATTCCGATGCAATTTCTGTGTTTTATCGTTAATAAGAATGTCAGAGGGATACAGTACACTTGAAGTGAAGAATCGGAATCTATAACTAGTGTCACAGGGAATGGTTCAAATCATAGACAGTAAGAAGAGTCAGTCTTCTTGTACTTAAGTCGGCATTGTGCCTTTTATATTTAATTCCGATGCAATTTCTGTGTTTCATCATCAAGAAGATGGTCAGAGGGATACAGTAAACCTGAAGTGAAGCATCGGAATGTATAACTAGTGTCACAGGAATGGTTCAAAACATAGACAGTAGTAAAAGTCAATCTTCTTGTACTTGAGTCGGCATTGTGCCTTTTGTATTTAATTCCGATGCAATTTCTGTGTTTCGTCGTCAATAAGAAGGTCCAAGGGATACAGCAAATCTGAAGTGAAGCATCGGAATCTAATACCGGTCTCACATAAAGGTTCAAAGCATAGTGAGTAAGAAGAGCCAGTCATCTTGTATGTGAGTCGGCATTGTGCCTTTTGTATTTAATTCCGGTGCAATATCTAAGTTTCATCGTCAATAAGAAGGTCAGAGGGATACAGTAAACCTGAAGTGAAGCATCGGAATCTATAACTAGTGTCACAGGAATGGTTAAAAACATTGACAGTAAAAAGAGTCAGTCTTCTTGTACTTAAGTCGGCATGGTGCCTTTTGTATTTAATTCCGGTGCAATTTCTGTGTTTCATCGTCAATAAGAAGGTCCATGTGATACAGTAAACCGAAAGTGAAGCATCGGAATCTATAACTAGTGTCACAGGAATGGTTCAAAACATAGTCAGTAAGAAGAGTCAGTCTTCTTGTACTTAAGTCAGCATTGTGCCTTTTCTATTTAATTCCGATGCAATTTCTGTGTTTTATCGTCAATAAGAAGGTCAAAGGGATACAGAAAATTTGAAGTGAAGCATCGGAATCTATAACTAGTGTCACAGGGATGGTTCAAAACGTAGACAGTATGAAGAGTCAGTCGTCTTGTACTTAAGTCGACATTGTGCCTTTTCTATTTGATTCTGATGCAATTTCTGTGCTTCATCGTCAATAAGAGGGACAGAGGGATACAGTAAACCTGATGTGAGGCATCAGAATCTAGAACTAGTGTCACAGGAATGGTTCAAACATAGACAGTAAGAAGAGTCAGTCTACTTGTACTTAATTCGGCATTGTGCGTTTTCTATTTAATTCCGATGCAATTACTATGTTTCATCGTCAATAAGAAGGTCAGAGGGATACAGTAAACCTGAAGTGAAGCATCGGAATCTGTAACTAGTGTCACAGGAATGGTTCGAATCATAGACAGTGGGAAGAGTTAGTCTTCTTGTACTTAAATCGACATTGTGCATTTTGTATTTAATTAGGATGCAACTTATGTCTTTCATCGTCAATAAGAAGGTCCAAGGGATACAGTGATCCTGAAGTGATGCATCGGAATCAATAACTAGTGTCACAGGAATGGTTCAAAACATAGACAGTAAGAGGGGTGAGTTTTCTTGTACTTAAGTCGACATTGTGCATTTTCTGTTTAATTCCGATGCAATTTCTGTCTTCCATCGTCAATAAGAAGGTCCAAGGGATACAGTAAAACTGAAGTGAGGCATCGGAATCTATAACTAGTGTCACAGGAATGGTTCAAATCATAGACGGTAGGAAGAGACAGTCTTCATGTACTTAAGTCGGCATTGTGCCTCTTGTATTTAATTCCGATGCAATTTCTGTGTTTCATCGCCAATAAGAAGGTCAGAGGGACTCAGTTAAACTGAAGTGAAGCATCAGAATCTATAACGAGTGTCACAGGAATGGTTCAAAACATAGACAGTAAGAAGAGTCAGTCTACTTGTACTTAAGTCGGCATTGTGCCTTTTGTATTTACTCCCGATGCAATATCTGTGTTTCATCGTTAATACGAAGGTCCAAGGGATACAGTACACCTGAAGTGAAGCATCGGAATGTATAACTAGTCTCACAGGAATGGT
Source organism: Schistocerca americana (assembly GCF_021461395.2). Lineage (NCBI taxonomy): Eukaryota > Metazoa > Arthropoda > Insecta > Orthoptera > Acrididae > Schistocerca > Schistocerca americana. Next base: position 9,537,919 of record NC_060122.1, on the reverse strand, counting down.
TTAAAACATAGACAGTAGGAAGAGTCAGTCTTCTTATAATTAAGTCGGCATTGTGCCTTTTGTATTTAATTCCTATGCAATTTCTCTGTTTCATCGTCATTAAGAAAGTCAGAGGTATACAGTAAACCTGAAGTGAAGCATCGGAATCTATGACAAGTGTCACAGGAATAGTTCAAAAGTTAGTCAGTAACAAGAGACAGTCTTCTTGTACTTAAGTCGGCATGGTGCCTTTTGTATTTAATTCCGATGCAATTTATGTGTTTCATTGTCAAAAAGAAGGTCCAAGGGATACAGTAAACATACAGTGAAGCATCGGAATCTAAAACCGGTCTCACTGGAGAGGTTCGAAACATAGAGAGTAAGAAGAGCCAGTCTTCTTGTACTTAAGTCAGCATTGTGGCTTTTCTATTTAATTCCGATGCAATTTCTGTGTTTTATCGTTAATAAGAAGGTCAGAGGATTACAGTAAACTTGAAGTGAAGCATCGGAATCTATAACTAGTGTCACAGGAATGGTTCAAAGCATTGACAGTAGGAAGAGTCAGTCTTCTTGTACTTAAGTCGGCATTGTGCCTTTTGTATTTAATTTCGATGCAATTTCTAAGTTTCATCGGCAATAAGAAGGTCAGTGGGATACAGTAAACCTGAAGTGAAGCATCGGAATCTATAACTAGTGTCACAGGAACGGTTCAAATCATAGACAGTAAGAAGAGTCAGTCTTCTTGTACTTAAGTCGGCATTGTGCCTTTTGTATTTAATTCCGATGCAACTTCTGTGTTTCATCGTCAATAAGAAGGTCCAAGGGATACAGTAAACCTGAAGTGAGGCATCGAAATCTATTACTACTGTCACAGGAATGGTTCAAATCATAGACAGTAAGAAGAGTCAGTCTTCTTGTACATAAGTCAGCATTGTGCCTTTTCTATTTAATTCCTATGCAATTTCTGTGTTTCATCGTCAATAAGAGGGTCAGAGGGATACAGTGAACCTGAAGTGAGGCATCAAAATCTATAACTAGTGTCACAGGAATGGTTCAAATCATAGACAGTAGGAAGAGTCAGTCTTCCTGTACTTAAGTCGGCATTGTGCCTTTTGTATTTAAATCCGATGCAACTTCTGTGTTTCTTCTTCAATAAGAAGGTCCAAGGGATACAGTAAACCTGGAGTGAGGCATCGGAATCAATAACTAGTGTCACAGGAATGGTTCAAAACATAAACAGTAAGAAGAGTGAGTTGTCTTGTACTTAAGTCGACATTGTGCCTTTTCGGTTTAATTCCGATGCAATTTCTGTCTTTCATCGTCAATAAGAAGGTCCAAGGGATACAGTAAAACTGAAGTGAGGCATCGGAATCTATAAGTAGTGTCACAGGAATGGTTCAAATCATAGACGGTAGGAAGTGACGGTCTTCATGTACTTAAGTCGGCATTGTGCCTCTTGTATTTAATTCCGATGCAAATTCTGTGTTTCATCGCCAATAAGAAGGTCAGAGGGATTCAGTTAAACTGAAGTGAAGCATCAGAATCTATAACGAGTGTCACAGGAATGGTTCAAAACATAGACAGTAAGAAGAGTCAGTCTACTTGTACTTAAGTCGGCATTGTGCCTTTTGTATTTAATCCCGATGCAATATCTGTGTTTCATCGTTAATACGAAGTTCCAAGGGATACAGTACACCTGAAGTGAAGTATCGGAATGTATAACTAGTCTCACAGGAATGGTTCAAAACATAGACAGTAGGAAGAGTCAGTCTTCTTGTACTTGAGTCGGCATTGTGCCTTTTGTATTTATTTCCGATGCAATTTCTGTGTTTCATGGTCAATAAGAAGGTCAGAGGGATACAGTAAACCTGAAGTGAAGCATCGGAATCTATAACTAGTGTCACAGGAATGGTTCAAAACATTGACAGTAGGAAGAGTCAGTCTTCTTGTAATTAAGTCGGCATTGTGCCTTTTGTATTTAATTCCTATGCAATTTCTCTGTTTCATCGTCAATAAGAAAGTCAGAGGTATACAGTAAACCTGAAGTGAAGCATCGGAATCTATAACAAGTGTCACAGGAATGGTTCAAAATTTAGTCAGTAACAAGAGACAGTCTTCTTGTACTTAAGTCGGCATGGTGCCTTTTGTATTTAATTCCGATGCTATTTCTGTGTTTCATTGTCAATAAGAAGGTCCAAGGGATACAGTAAACATACAGTGAAGCATCGGAATCTAAAACCGGTCTCACTGGAAAGGTTCGAAACATAGAGAGTAAGAAGAGCCAGTCTTCTTGTACTTAAGTCAGCATTGGGCCTTTTCTATTTAATTCCCATGCAATTTCTGCGTTTTATCGTCAATAAGAAGGTCAGAGGGATACAGTAAACTTGAAGTGCAGCATCGGAATCTATAACTAGTGTCACAGGAATGGTTCAAAACATTGAGAGTAGGAAGAGTCAGACTTCTTGTACTTAAGTCGGCATTGTGCCTTTTGTATTTAATTCCGATGCAATTTCTAAGTTTCATCGTCAATAAGAAGGTCAGTGGGATACAGTAAACCTGAAGTGAAGCATCGGAATCTATAACTAGTGTCACAGGAATGGTTAAAAACATTGACAGAAAGAAGAGTCAGTGTTCTTGCACTTAAGTCGGCATTGTGCCTTTTCTATTTAATTCCGATGCAATTTCTGTGTTTCATCGCCAATAAGAAGGTCCAAGTGATACAGTAAACCTAAAGTGAAGCATCGGAATCTATAACTAGGGTCACAGGAATATTTCAAAACATAGTCAGTAAGAAGAGTCAGTCTTCTTGTACTTAAGTCAGCATTGTGCCTTTTCTATTAAATTCCGATGCAATTTCTGTGTTTTATCGTCAATAAGAAGGTCAGAGGGATACAGTAAACTTGAAGTGAAGCATCGGAATCTATAACTAGTGTCACAGGGATGGTTCAAAACGTAGACAGTAGGAAGAATCAGTCTTCTTGTATTTAAGACGGCATTGTGATTTTTGCATTTAATTCCGATGCAATTTCTGTGTTTCATCGTCAATAAGAAGGTCCAAGGGATACAGCACACCTGAAGTGAAGAATCGGAATCTATAACTAGTGTCACAGGAATTGTTCAAATCATAGAGAGTAAGAAGAGTCAGTCTTCTTGTACTTATGTCGGCATTGTGCCTTTTGTATTTACTTCCGATCCAATTTCTGTTTTTCTTCGTCAATTAGAAGGTCAGAGGGATACAGTAAACCTGAAGTGAAGCATCGGAATCTATAACTAGTGTCACAGGAATGGTTCAAATCATAGACAGTAGGAAGAGTCAGTCTTCTTGTACTTAAGTCGGCATTGTGCCTTTTGTATTTAATTCCGATGCAACTTCTGTGTTTTATCGTCAATAAGAAGGTCCAAGGGATACAGTAAACCTGAAGTGAGGCATCGGAATCTATTACTACTGTCACAGGAATGGTTCAAATCATAGACAGTAAGAAGAGTCAGTCTTCTTGTACATAAGTCAGCATTGTGCCTTTTCTATTTAATTCCGATGCAATTTCTGTGTTTCATCGTCAATAAGAGGGTCAGAGGGATACAGTGAACCTGAAGTGAGCCATCAAAATCTATAACTAGTGTCACAGGAATGGTTCAAAGCATAGACAGTAGGAAGAGTCAGTCTTCTTGTACTTAAGTCGGCATTGTGCCTTTTGTATTTAATTCCGATGCAACTTCTGTGTTTCTTCTTCAATAAGAAGGTCCAAGGGATACAGTAAACCTGAAGTGAGGCATCGGAGACTATAACTAGTGTCACAGGAATGGTTCAAAACATAGACATTAAGAAGAGTCGGTCTTCTCGTACTTAAGTCAGCATTGTGCCTTTTCTATTTAATTCCGATGCAAGTTCTGTGTTTCATCGTCAATAGGAAGGTCAGAGGGTTACGGTAAACCTGAAGTGAAGCATCGGAATCTATAACTAGTGTCACAGGGATGGTTCAAAACGTAGACAGTAGGAAGAGTCAGACTTCTTGTACTGAAGTCGGCATCGTGCCTTTTCTATTTAATTCCGATGCAATTTCTGTCTTTCATCATCAAGAAGAAGGTCATAGGGATACGGTAAACCTGAAGTGAAGCATCGGAATGTATAACTTGTGTCACAGGAATGGTTCAAAACATAGACAGTAGGAAGAGTCAGTCTTATTGTACTTGAGTCGGCATTGTGCCTTTTGTATTTAATTCCGATGCAATTTCTGTGTTTCATCGTCAATAAGAAGGTCAGAGGGATACAGTAAAAATGAAGTGAAGCATCGGAATCTATAACAAGTGTCACAGGAATGGTTCAAAAAATAGACAGTAGGAGGTGTCATTCTTCTTGTTCTTAAGTCGGCATTGTGCCTTTTGTATTTAATTCCGATGCAATTTCTGTGTTACATCGTTAATAAGAAGGTCCAAGGTATACAGTAAACCTGAAGTGAGGCATCGGAATCTATAACTAGTGTCACAGGAATGGTTCAAAACATAGACAGTAGGAATAGTCAGTCTTCTTGTACTTAAGTTGGCATTGTGCCTTTTGTATTTAATTCCGACGCAATTCCTGTGTTTCATCATCAATACGAAGGTCCAAGGGATACAGTAAACCTGAAGTGAAGCATCGGAATCAAAAACCGGTCTCACAGGAAAGGTTCAAATCATTGAGAGTAAGAAGAACCAGCCTTCTTATACTTAAGTCAGCATTGTGCCTTTTCTATTTAGTTCCGATGCAATTTCTGTGTTTTATCGTCAATAAGAAGGTCAGAGGGATACAGTAAACTTGAAGTGAAGCATCGGAATCCATAACTAGGGTCACAGGAATGGTTCAAATCATTGACAGTAGGAAGAGTCAGTCTTCTTGTACTTAAGTCGGCATTGTGCCATTTGTATTTAATTCCGATGCAATTTCTATGTTTCATGGTCAATAAGAAGGTCCGTCGGATACAGTAAACCTGAAGTGAAGCATCGGAATCTATAACTAGTGTCACAGGAATGGTTAATAACATTGACAGTAAGAAGAGTCAGTCTTCTTGTACTTAAGTCGGCATTGTGCCTTTTGTATTTAATTCCGATGCAATTTTTGTGTTTCATCGTCAATAAGATGATCCAAGGGATGCAGCACACCTGATGTGAAGAATCGGAATCTATAACTAGTGTCACAGGAATAGTTCAAATCATAGACAGTAAGAAGAGTCAGTCTTCTTGTACTTATGTCGGCATTGTGCTTTTCTATTTAATTCCGTTGTAATTTCTGGGTTTCATCATCAAGAAGAAGGTCAGAGGGATACAGTAAACCTGAAGTGAAGCATCGGAATGTATAACTAGTCTCACAGGAATGGTTCAAAACATAGATAGTAGGAAGAGTCAGTCATCTTGTACTTTAGTCGGCATTGTGCCTTTTGTATTTAATTCCGATGCAATTTCTGTATTTCATCGTCAATTAGAAGGTCAGAGGGATACAGTAAACCTTAAGTGAACCATCGGAGTCTATAACTAGTGTCATAGGTATGGTTCAAAACATTGACAGTAGGAAGAGTCAGTCTTCTTGTACTTTTGTCGGGTTTGTGCCTTTTCTATTTAATTCCGATGCAATTTCTCTGTTTCATCGTCAATAAGAAAGTCAGAGGGATACAGTAAACCTGAAGTGATGCATCGGAATCTATAACAAGTGTCACAGGAATGGTTCAAAACATAGTCAGCAAGAAGAGTCAGTCTTCTTGTACTTAAGTCGGCATGGTGCCTTTTGTATTTAATTCCGATGCAATTTGTGTGTTTCATCGTCAATAAGAAGGTCCAAGGGATACACTAAACATACAGTGAAGCAACGGAATCTGAAACTGGTCTCACAGAAAAAAGTTCAAATAATAGTAAGTAAGGAGAGTAAGTCTTCTTGTACTTAAGTCGGCAATGGGCCTTTTCTATTTGATTCCGATGCAATATCTGTGTTTCGTCGTCAATAAGAAGGTCCAAGGGATACAGTAAACCTGAAGTAAAGCATCGGAATCTAAAACCGGTCTCACGGGAAAGGTTCAAAACATAGAGAGTAAAAAGAGCCAGTCTTCATGTACTTAAGTCAGCATTGTGCCTTTTCTATTTAATTCCGATGCAATTTCTGTGTTTTATCGTCAATAAGATGGTCAGAGGGATACAGTAAACTTGAAGTGAAGCATCGGAATCCATAACTAGTGTCACAGGAATGGATCAAAACATTGACAGTAGGAACAGTCAGTCTTCTTGTACTTAAGTCGGCATTGTGCCTTTTGTATTTAATTCCGATGCAATTTCTAAGTTTCATCGTCAATAAAAAATTCAGTGGGATACAGTAAACTTGAAGTGAAGCATCGGAATCTATAACTAGTGTCACAGGAATGGTTAATAACATTGACAGTAAGAAGAGTCAGTCTTCTTGCACTTAAGTCGGCATTGTGCCTTTTGTATTTAATTCCGATGCAATTTTTGTGTTTCATCGTCAATAAGAAGGTCAGTGGGATACAGTGAACCTGAAGTGAAGCATCGGAATCTATAACTAGTGTCACAGGAATGGTTAATAACATTGACAGTAAGAAGAGTCAGTCTTCTTGCACTTAAGTCGGCATTGTGCCTTTTGTATTTAATTCCGATGCAATTTTTGTGTTTCATCGTCAATATGAAGGTCCAAGGGATACAGCACACCTGACGTGAATCATCGGAATCTGTAACTAGTGTCACAGGATTGGTTCAAAACATAGACAGTAGGAAGAGTCAGTCTTCTTGTACTTGAGTCGGCATTGTGCCTTTTGTATTTAGTTCCGATGCAATTGCTGTTTTTCATCGTCAATAAGAAGGTCAGTGGGATATAGTAAACCTGAAGTGAAGCATCGGAATCCACAACTAGTGTCACGGGAGCTGTTCAAATCATAGACAGTAGGAGGATTCAGTCTTCTTGTACTTAATTTGGCATTGTGCATTTTCTATTTTATTCCGATGCAATTTCTATGTTTCATCGTCAATAAGAAGGTCAGAGGGATACATTAAACCTGAAGTGAAGCATCGGAATCTATAACTAGTGTCACAGGAATGGTTCAAAACGTAGACAGTAGGAAGATTCAGTCTTCTTGTACTTAAGTCGGCATTGTGCCTTTTGTATTTAATTCCGATGCAACTTCTGTGTTTCATCGTTAATAAGAAGGTCCAAGGTATATAGTAAACCTGAAGTGAGGCATCGGAATCTATAACTAGTGTCACAGGAATGGTTCAAACATAGACAGTAATAAGAGTCAGTTTTCTTGTACTTGAGTCGTCATTGTGCCTTTTCTGTTTAATTCCGATGCAATTTCTGTATTTCATCGCCAAGAAGAAGGTCCAAGGGATACAGTAAACCTGAAGTGTCGCATCGGAATCAATAACTACTGTTACAGGAATGGTTCAAAGCATAGACAGTAGGAAGAGACAGTCTTCTTGTACTTAAGTCGGCATTGTGCCTTTTCTATTTAATTCCGATGCAATTTCTGTGTTTCATCATCAAGAAGTAGGTCAGAGCGATACAGTAAACCTGAAGTGAAGCATCAGAATGTATAACTAGTGTAACAGGAACTGTTAAAAACATTGACAGTAGGAAGAGTCAGTCTTCATGTACTTGAGTCGGCATTGTGCCTTTTGTATTTAATTCCGGTGCAATTTCTGTGTTTCGTCGTCAATAAGAAGGTCAGATGGATACAGTAAACCTGAAGTGAAGCATCGGAAAAAATAAGTAGTGTTACAGGAATGGTTGAAACCATAGACAGTAGGAAGAGTCAGTCTTCTTGTACTTAAGTCGGCATTGTGCCTTTTCTATTTAATTCCGATGCAATTTCTCTGTTTCATCGTCAATAAGAAAGTTAGAGGGATACAGTAATCCTGAAGTGAAGCATCGGAATCTATAACAAGTGACACAGGAATGGTTCAAAAAATAGACAGTAGGAAGAGTCAGTCTACTTGTACTTATGTCAGCGTTGTGCCTTTTGTATTTAATTCCGATGCAATTTCTGTGTTTCATCGTCAATAAGAAGGTCCAAGGGATACAGTAAACCTGAAGTGGGGCATCGGAATCTATAACTAGTGTCACAGGATTGGTTCAAAACATAGACAGTAGGAGGAGTCAGTCTTCTTGTACTTACTTTGGCATTGTGCCTTTTCTATTTTATTCCGATGCAATTTCTATGTATCATCGTCAATAAGAAGGTCAGAGGGATACACTAAACCTGAAGTGAAGCATCGGAATCTATAACTAGTGTCACAGGAATGGTTCAAAACATAGACAGTAGGAAGGTTCAGTCTTCTTGTACTTAAGTCGGCATTGTGCCTTTTGTATTTAATTCCGATGCAACTTCTGTGTTTCATCATCAATAAGAAGGTCCAAGGGATATAGTAAACCTGAAGTGAGGCATCGGAATCTATAACTAGTGTCACAGGAATGGTTCAAACACAGCCAGTAATAAGAGTCAGTTTTCTTGTACTTAAGTCGGCATTGTGCATTTTCCGTTTTATTCCGATGCAATTTCTGCCTTTCATCGCCAATGAGAATGTCCAAGGGATACAGTAAACCTGAAGTGTGGCATCGGAATCAATAACTACTGTTACAGGAATGGTTCAAAACATAGACAGTAGGAAGGGACAGTCTTCTTGTACTTAAGTCGGCATTGTGCCTTTTGTATTTAATTCCGAAGCAATTTCTGTGTTTCATCGTCAATAACAAGGTCAGAGGGATACAGTAAACCTGAAGTGAAGCATCAGAATGTATAACTAGTGTCACAGGAATGGTTCAAAACATAGACAGTAAGAGGAGTCAGTCTACTTGTACTTAAGTCGGCATTGTGCCTTTTGTATTTAATCCCGATGCAATTTCTGTGTTTCATCGTCAATAAGAAGGTCCAAGGGATACAGTACACCTGAAGTGAAGCATCGGAATCTACAACTATTGTCACGGGAATGGTTCAAATCATAGATAGTAAGGTGATTCAGTCTTCTTGTACTTAAGTCGGCATTGTGCCCCTTCTATTTAATTCCGATGCATTTTCTGTATTTCATCATGAAGAAGTAGGTCAGAGGGATACAGTAAACCTGAAGTGAACCATCAGAATGTATAACTAGTGTAACAGGAATGGTTCAAAACATTGACAGTAGGAAGAGTCAGTCTTCATGTACTTAAGTCGGCATTGTGCCCTTTCTATTTAATTCCGATGCAATTTCTGTGTTTCATCATCAAGAAGTAGGTCAGAGGGATACAGTAAACCTGAAGTGAAGCATCAGAATGTATAACTAGTGTAACAGGAACTGTTAAAAACATTGACAGTAGGAAAAGTCAGTCTTCATGTACTTGAGTCGGCATTGTGCCTTTTGTATTTAATTCCGGTGCAATTTCTGTATTTCATCGTCAATAAGAAGGTCAGAGGGATACAGTAAACCTGAAGTGAAGCATCGGAAACTATAAGTAGTGTCACAGGAATGGTTGAAAACATAGACAGTAGGAAGAGTCAGTCGTCTTGTACTTAAGTCGGCATTGTGCCTCTTCTATTTAATTCCGATGCAATTTCTCTGTTTCATCGTCAATAAGAAAGTCAGAGGGATACAGTAATCCTGAAGTGAAGCATCGGAAGCTATAACAAGTGTCACAGGAATGGTTCAAAAAATAGACAGTAGGAAGAGTCAGTCTTCTTGTACTTATGTCAGCGTTGTGCCTTTTGTATTTAATTCCGATGCAATTTCTGTGTTTCATCGTCAATAAGAAGGTCCAAGGGATACATTAAACCTGAAGTGGGGCATCGGAATCTATAACTAGTGTCACAGGAATGGTTCAAAACAAAGACAGTTAGAAGAGTCAGTCTTCTTGTACTTAAGTCGGCATTGGGCCTTTTGTATTTAATTCCGGTGCAATTTCTGTGTTTCGTCGTCAATAAGAAGGTCCAAGGGATACAGTAAACCTGAAGTGAAGCATCGGAATCTAAAACCGGTCTCACAGGAAAGGTTCAAAACATAGAGAGTAAGAAGAGCCGTTCATCTTGTATTTGAGTCGGCATTGTGCCTTTTGTATTTAATTCCGATGCAATTTCTAACTTTCATCGTCAAAAAGAAGGTCTGAGGGATACAGTAAACCTGAAGTGGAACATCGGAATCTATAACTAGTGTCACAGGAATTGTTAAAAACATAGACAGTAAGAAGAGTCAGTCTTCTTGTACTTAAGTCGGCTTTGTGCATTTTGTATTTAATACCGATGCTACTTCTGTGTTTCATCGTCAATAAGAAGGTCCAATTGATACAGTAAACCTGAAGTGAAGCATCGGAATCTATTACTACTGTCACAGGAATGGTTCAAAACATAGACAGTAAGAAGAGTCAGTCTTCTTGTACATAAGTCAGCACAGTGCCTTTTCTATTAATTTCCGTTGCAATTTCTGTGTTTTATCGTCAATAGGAAGGTCAGAGGGATACAGTAAACCTGAAGTGATGCATCGGAATCCATAACTAGTGTCACAGGGATGGTTCAAGACGTAGACAGTAGGAAGAGTCAGTCTTCTTGTACTTAAGTCGGAATTGTGCCTTTTGTATTTAATTCCGATGCAATTACTGTGTTTCATCGTCAATAAGAGGGTCAGAGGGATTCAGTAAACCTGAAGTGAGGCATCAGAATCTATAACTGGTGTCACAGGAATGGTTCAAAACATAGACAGTAAGAAGAGTCAGTCTACTTGTACTTAAGTCGGCATTGTGCCTTTTGTACTTAATTCCGATGCAATTTCTGTGTTTCATCGTTAATAAGAAGGTCCAAGGGATACAGCACACCTGAAGTGAAGCTTCGAAATCTATAACTAGTGTCACAGGAGTGGTTCAAATCATAGACGGTGAAAAGAGTCAGTCTTCTTGTACTTTTCTCGGCATTGTGCCTTTTCTATTTAAATCATATGCAATTTCTGTGTTCATCGTCAATAAGAAGGTCAGAGGGATACAGTAAACCTGAAGTGAATCATCGGAATCTATAACTAGTGTCACAGGATTGGTTCAAAACATAGACTGTAGGAGGAGTCAGTCTTCTTGTACTTATTTGGCATTGTGCCTTTTCTATTTTATTCCGATGCAATTTCTATGTATCACCGTCAATAAGAAGGTCAGAGGGATACAGTAAACCTGAAGTGAAGCATCGGAATCTATAACTAGCGTCACAGGAATGGTTCAAAACATAGACAGTAGGTAGATTCAGTCTTCTTGTACTTAAGTCGGCATTGTGCCTTTTGTATTTAATTCCGATGCAACTTCTGTGTTTCATCGTCAATAAGAAGGTCCAAGGGATATAGTAAACCTGAAGTGAGGCATCGGAAACTATAACTAGTGTCACAGGAATGGTTCAAACATAGCCAGTAATAAGTGTCAGTTGTCTTGTACTTAAGTCGGCATTGTGCCTTTTCTGTTTTATTCCGATGCAATTTCTGCCTTTCATCGCCAATGAGAATGTCCAAGGCATACAGTAAACCTGAAGTGTGGCATCGGAATCAATAACTACTGTTACAGGAATGGTTCAAAACATAGACAGTAGGAAGAGACAGTCTTCTTGTACTTAAGTCGGCATTGTGCCTTTTGTATTTAATTCCGAAGCAATTTCTGTGTTTCATCGTCAATAACAAGGTCAGAGGGATACAGTAAACCTGAAGGGAAGCATCAGAATCTATAACTAGTGTCACAGGAATGGTTCAAAACATAGACAGTAAGAGGAGTCAGTGTACTTGTACTTAAGTCGGCATTGTGCTTTTTGTATTTAATCCCGATGCAATTTCTGTGTTTCATCGTCAATAAGAAGGTCCAAGGGATACAGTACACCTGAAGTGAAGCATCGGAATCTACAACTATTGTCACGGGAATGGTTCAAATCATAGATAGTAAGATGAGTCAGTCTTCTTGTACTTAAGTCGGCATTGTGCCCCTTCTATTTAATTCCGATGCATTCTCTGTATTTCATCATGAAGAAGTAGGTCAGAGGGATACAGTAAACCTGAAGTGAACCATCAGAATGTATAACTAGTGTAACAGGAATGGTTCAAAACATTGTCAGTAGGAAGAGTCAGTCTGCATGTACTTGAGTCGGCATTGTGCCTTTTGTACTTAATTCCGATGCAATTTTTGTGTTTCATCGTAAATAAGAACGTCAGAGGGATACAGTAAACCCGAAGTGAAGCATCGGAAACTATAACTAGTGTCACAGGAATGGTTGAAAACATAGACAGTAGGAAGAGTCAGTCATCTTGTATCTAAGTCGGCATTGTGCCGTTTCTATTTAATTTCGATGCAATTTCTCTGTTTCATCGTCAATAAGAAAGTCAGAGGGATACAGTATTCCTGAAGTGAAGCATCGGAATCTATAACAAGTGTCACAGGAATGGTTCAAAAGATAGACAGTAGGAAGAGTCTGTCTTCCTGTACTTAAGTCGGCATTGTGCCTTTTGTATCTAATTCCGATGCAATTTCTGTGTTTGATCGTCAATAAGAAAGTCCAAGGGATACAGTAAACCTGAAGTGAGGCATCGGAATCTATAACTAGTGTCACAGGAATGGTTCAAAACAAAGACAGTAGGAAGAGTCAGTCTTCTTGTACTTAAGACGGCATTGTGCCTTTGTATTTAATTCCGATGCATTTTCTGTGTTTCATCGTCAATACGAAGGTCCAAGGGATACAGAAAACCTAAAGTGAGGCATCGGAACCTAAAACTAGTGTCACAGGAATGGTTCAAAGCATAGTCAGTAAGAAGAGTCAGTCCTCTTGTACTGAAGTCGGCATTGTGCCTTTTCTATTTAATTCCGATGCTATTTCTGTGTTTCATCGTCAATAAGAGGGTCAGATGGATACAGTAAACCTGAAGTGAAGCATCGGAATCTATAACTAGTGTCACAGGGATGGTTCAAAGCATAGACAGTAGGAAGACTCAGTCTTCATGTATTTGAGTCGGCATTGTGCCTTTTGTATTTAATTCCGATGCAATTTCTGTGTCTCATCGTCAACAAGGAGGACAGAAGGATGCTGTAAAACTGAAGTGAAACATCGGATTCAATAACTAGTGTCACAGGAATGGTTCAAATCATAGACAGTAATAAGAGTCAGTCTTCTTGTACTTAAGTCGGCATTGTGCCTATTGTATTTAATTCCGATGCAAGTTCTGTGTTTCTTCGTCAGTAAGAAGGTCCAGGGATACAGTAAACCTGAAGTGAAGCATCGGAATCTAAAACCGGTCTCACTGGAAAGGTTCAAAACATAGAGAGTAAGAAGAGCCGTTCATCTTGTATTTGAGTCGTCATTGTGCCTTTTGTATTTAATTCCGATGCAATTTCTAAGTTACATCCTCAAAAAAGAGGTCAGAGGGATACAGTAAACCTGAAGTGGAACATCGGAATCTATAACTAGTGTCACAGGAATGGTTAAAAACATAGACAGTAAGAAGAGTCAGTCTTCTTGTACTTAAGTCGGCATTGTGCTTTTGTATTTAATTCCGATGCATTTTCTGTGTTTCATCGTCAATACGAAGGTCCAAGGGATACAGAAAACCTAAAGTGAGGCATCGGAACCTAAAACTAGTGTCACAGGAATGGTTCAAAGCATAGTCAGTAAGAAGAGTCAGTCTTCTTGTACTGAAGTCGGCATTGTGCCTTTTCTATTTAATTCCGATGCAATTTCTGTGTTTTGTCGTCAATAAGAAGGTCAGATGGATACAGTAAACCTGAAGTGAAGCATCGGAATCTATAACTAGTGTCACAGGGATGGTTCAAAGCATAGACAGTTGGAAGACTCAGTCTTCATGTACTTGAGTCGGCATTGTGCCTTTTGTATTTAATTCCGATGCAATTTCTGTGTCTCATCGTCAACAAGGAGGACAGAGGGATGCAGTAAAACTGAAGTGAAACATCGGAATCAATAACTAGTGTCACAGGAATGGTTCAAAACATAGACAGTAATAAGAGTCAGTTTTTTTGTACTTATGTCGGCATTGTGCCTTTTGTATTTAATTCCGATGCAATTTCTGTCTTTCATCGCCAATAATAAGGTCCAAGGGATACAGTGAACCTGAAGTGTGGCATCGGAATCTATAACTAGTGTCACAGGAATGGTTCAAAGCATAGACAGTAAGAAGAGTCAGTCTACTTGTACTTAAGTCGGCATTGTGAATTTTGTATTTAATCCCGATGCAATTTCTGTGTTTCATCGTCAATAAGAATGTCCAATGGATACAGTACACGTGAAGTGAAGCATCGGAATCTATAACTAGTGTCACGGGAATGGTTCAAATCATAGACAATAAGATGAGTCAGTCTTCTTGTACTTAAGTCGGCATTGTGCCCTTTCTATTTAACTCCGATGCAATTTCTGTGTGTCATCATCAAGAAGTAGGTCAGAGGTATACAGTAAACCTGAAGTGAAGCATGAGAATGTATAACTAGTGTAACAGGAATGGTTCAAAACATTGACAGTAGGAAGAGTCAGTCTTCTTGTACTTAAGTCGGCTTGTGCCTTTTGTATTTAATTTTGATGCAATTTCTGTGTTTCATCGTCAATAAGAAAGTTCCAGGAATACAGTAAACCTGAAGTGAGGCATCGGAATCTATAACTAGTGTCACAGGAATGGTTCAAAACATAGACAGTAGGAAGAGTCAGTCTTCTTGTACTTAAGTCGGCATTGTGCCTTTTGTATTTAATTCCGATGCAATTTCTGTGTTTTATCGCCAGTAAGAAGGTCAGAGGGATACAGTAAACCTGAAGTGAAACATCGGAATCTATAACTAGTGTCTCAGGGATGGTTCAAAACGTAGACAGTAGGAAGAGTCAGTCTTCTTGTACTTAAGTCGGCATTGTGCTTATTGTATTTAATTCCGATGCAATTTCTGTGGATCATCGTCAATAAGAAGGTCCAAGGGATACGGTACACCTGAAATGAAGCATCGGAATTTATAACTAGTGTCACAGGAATGGTTTAAATCATAGACAGTAGGAAGAGTCAGTCTTCTTGTACTTAAGTCGGCATTGTGTATTTTCTATTTACTTCCGATATAATTTGTATGTTTCATCGTCGATAAGAAGGTCAGAGGGATACAGTAAATCTGATGTGAGGCATCGGAATCTATAACTAGTGTCACAGTATTGGTTCAAATCATAGTCAGTAAGAAGAGTCAGTCTTATTGTACTTATGTCGGCATGGTGCCTTTTTTATCTAATTCCGATGCAATATCTGTGTTTCATCTTCAATAAGAAGGTCCAAGGGATACAGTAAACATATAGTGAAGCATCGGAATCTGAAACTGGTCTCACAGGAAATGTTCAAAACACAGTCAGTAAGAAGAGTCAGTCTTCTTGTACTTAAGTCGGCATTGTACCTTTTCTATTTGATTCCGATGCAATTTCTGTGTTTCGTTGTCAATACGAGGGTCAGAGGGATACAGTAAACCTGAAGTGAAGCATCGAAATCTATAACTAGTGTCACAGGGATGCTTCAAAACATAGACAGTAGGAAGACTCAGTCTTCATGTACTTGAGTCGGCATTGTGCCTTTTGTTTTTAATTCCGATGCAATTTCTGTGTCTCATCGTCAATAAGAGGTTCAGAGGGATACAGTAAACCTGAAGTGAAGCATCAGAATCTTTAACTAGTGTCACAGGAATGGTTCAAATCACAGACAGTTAGAAGAGTCACTCTACTAGTACTTAAGTCGGCATTGTGCCTTTTGTATTTAACTTCGATGCAATTTCTGTGTTTCATCGTCAATAAGAAGGTCCAAGGGATACAGCACACCTGAAGTAAGGAATCGGAAACTATAAATAGTGTCACAGGAACGGTTCAAATCATAGACAGTAAGAAGAGTCAGTCTTCTTGTACTTATGTCGGCATTGTGCCTTTTCTATTTAATTCCGATGCAATTTCTGTGTTTCATCGTCAATAAGAAGGTCAGAGGGATACAGTAAACCTGAAGTGAATCATCGGAATCAATAACTAGTGTCACAGGAATGGTTCAAATCATAGACAGTAATAAGAGTCAGTCTTCTTGTACTTAAGTCGGCATTGTGCCATTTGTATTTAATTCCGATGCAATTTCTGTGTTTCATCGTCAATGAGAAGGTCCATGGGATACAGAAACCCTGAAGTGAGGCATCGGAATCTAAAACTAGTGTCACAGGAATGGTTCACAACTTAGACAGTAAGAAGAGTTAGTTTTCTTGTACTTAAGTCGGCATTGTGCCTTTTCTGTTTAATTCCGATGCAATTTCTGTGTTTCATCGGCAATAAGAAGGTCCAAGGGATGCAGTACACCTGAAGTGAAGCATCGGTATGTATAACTAGTTTTACAGGAATGGTTCAAAACATAGACAGTAAAAAGAATCAGTCTTCTTGTACTTAAGTCGGCATTGTGCCTTTTCTATTTATTTCCGATGAAATTGCTGTGTTTCATTCTCCATAAGAAGGTCAGGGGGATACAGTGAACCTGAAGTGAAGCATCGGAATCTATAAGTGGTGTCACAGGCATGGTTCAAAACATAGTCAGTAAGAAGAGTCTGTCTTCTTGTACTTAAGTTGGCATTGTGCCTTTCGTATTTACTTCCGATGCAATTTCGGTGTTTCATCGTAAATAAGAAGGTCCAAGGGATACAGTACACCTGATGTGAAGCATCGGAATCTACAACTAGTGTCACAGGAATGGTTCAAATCATACACAGTAAGAAGAGTAAGTCTTCTTATACTTAAGTCAGCATTGTGCCTTTTGTATTTAATGCCGATGCAATTTATGTGTTTCATCGTCAATAAGAAGGTCAGAGGGATACAGTTATCCTGAAGTGAAACATCGGAACCTATAACTAGTGTCACAGGGATGGTTCAAAACATAGACAGTAGGAAGAGTCAGTCTTCTTGTACTTGGGTCGACATTGTGCGTTTTGTATGTAATTCCGATGCAATTTCTGTTTTTCATCGTCAATAAGATGGTCAGAGGGATACAGTAAACCAGAAGTGATGCAACGGAATCTATAACTAGTGCCACAGGAATGGTTCAAAACATAATCAGTAAGAAGAGTCAGTCTTCTTGTACTTAAGTCGGCATTGTGCCTTTTGTATTAATTTCCGATGCAATTTCTTTGTTTTATCGTCAGTAAGAAGGTCAGAGGGATACAGTAAACCTGATGTGAGGCATCGGAATCTATAACTAGTGTCACAGGAATGGTTCAAAACATAGTCAGTAAGAAGAGTCAGTCTTCTTGTACTTATGTCGGCATGGTGCCTTTTGTATCTAATTGCGATGCAATATCTGTGTTTCATCTTCAATAAGAAGGTCCAAGGGATACAGTAAACATATAGTGAAGCGTCAGAATCTGAAACTGATCTCACAGGAAATGTTCAAAACATAGTCAGTAAGAAGAACCAGTCTTCTTGTACTTAAGTCGGCATTGTGCCTTTTGTATTTAATTCCGATGCAATTTCTGTGTTTCGTCATCAATAAGAAGATCCAAGGGATACAGTAAACCTGAAGTGAAGCATCGGAATGTAAAACCCGTCTCACAGGAAAGGTTCAAATCATAGAGAGTAAGAAGAGCCAGTCATCTTGTATTTGAGTCGGCATTGTGCCTTTTGTATTTAATTCCGATGCAATTTCAGTGTTTTATCGTCAATAAGAATCTCAGAGGGATACAGTAAGCCTGAAGTGAAGCATCGTAATCTATAACTAGTGTCACAGGGATGGTTCAAAACGTATACAGTAGGAATAGTCAATCTTCTTGTACTTCAGTCGGCATTGTGCCTTTTGTATTTCATTCCGATGCAATATCTGTGTTTCATCGTCTATAAAAGGGTCAGAGGAATGCAGTAAACCTGAAGTGAAGCATCAGAATCTATAACTAGTGTCACAGGAATGGTACAAATCATAGACCGTAAGAAGAGTCAGTCTACTTGTACTTAAGTCGGCATTGTGCCTTTTGCATTTAGTTCCGATGCAATTTCTGTGTTTCATCGTCAATAAGAACGTCCAAGTGATACAGTACACATGAAGTGAAGCATCGGAACCTATAACTAGTGTCACAGGAATGGTTCAAATCCTAGACAGTAAGGAGAGTCAGTCTTCTTGTACTTAAGTCGGCATTGTGCCTTTTCTTTTTAATTCCGATGCAATTTCTGCGTTTCATCGTCAATACGAAGGTCCAAGGGATACAGTAAACCAGAAGTGAAGCATCGGAATCTATAACTAGTGTCACAGGTTCGGTTCAAAACATAGACAGTAAGAAGAGTCTGTCTTCTTGTACTTAAGTCGGCATTGTGCCTTTTCTATTTAATTCCGAAGCAATTTCTGTGTTTCATCAACAATAAGAAGGACAGAGTGATACAGTAAACCTGAAGTGAAGCATCGGAGTCAACTACTAGTGTCACAGGAATGGTTCAAAACATAGTCAGTAAGAAGAGTCAGTCTTCGTGTACTTAAGTCGGCATTGTGAATTTTCTATTTAATTCCCATGCAAAATCTGTGTTTCATCGTCAATAAGAAGGTCAGAGGGATACAGTAAACCTGAAGTGAGGCATCGGAATCTATAACTAGTGTCACAGGAATGGTTCAAAACATTGTCAGTAAGATGAGTCAGTCTTCTTGTATTTAAGTCGGCATTGTGCCTTTGGATATTTAATTCCGATGCAATATCTGTGTTTTGTCGTCAATAAGAGGGTCAGAGGGATACAGTAAACCTGAAGTGAAGCAACATAATCTATAACTAGAGTCACAGGAATGGTTCAAAGCATAAACAGTAAGAAGTGTCAGTCTACTTGTACTTAAGTCGGCATTGTGCCTTTTGTATTTAATTCCGATGCAATTTCTGTGTTTCATCGTCAATAAGAAGGTTGGAGGTATACAGTGCACCTGAAGTGAAGCATCGGAATCTATAACTAGTATCACAGGAATGGTTCAAATCATAGACAGTAAGAAGAGTCAGTCTACTTGTACTTAAGTCGGCATTGTGCCATTTCTATTTAATTCCGATGCAATGTCTGTGTTTCATCGTCAATAAGAAGGTCCAAGGGATACAGTAAACCTGAAGTGAAGCATCGGAATCTATAACTCGTGTCACAGGAATGGTTCAGAACATAGACAGTAGAAAGAGTGAGTCTTCTTGTACTTGAGCCGGCATTGTGCGTTTTGTTTTTAATTCCGATGCAATCTTGTTTTTCATCGTCAATAAGAAGGTCAGAGAGATACAGTAAACCTGAAGTGAAGCATCGGAATCTATAACTAGTGTCCCAGGAATGGCTCAAATCATAGACAGTAAGAAGAGTCAGTCTTCTTGTACTTAAGTCGTCATTGTGCCTCTTCTATTTAAATTCGATGCAATTTCTGTGTTTCATTGTCAATATGAAGGTCAGAGGGATACAGTAAACCTGAAGTGAGGCATCGGAATCTACAACTAGTGTCACAGGAATGGTTCAAAACATAGTAAGAAGAGTCGGTCTTCTTGTACTTAAGTCGGCATTGTGCCTTTTCTATGTAATTCCGATGCAATTTCTGTGTTTCATCATCAAAAAGAAGGTCAGAGTGATACAGTAAACCTGAAGGTAAGCATCGGAGTCTATAACTAGAGTCACAGGAATGGTTCAAAACATAGTCAGTATGAATAGTCAGTCTTCTTGTACTTATGTCGGTATTGTGCCTTTTCTATTTAATTCCGATGCAATATCTGTGTTTCATCGTCAATAAGAAGGGCAGAGGGATACAGTAAACCTGAAGTGAGGCATCGGAATCTATAACTAGTGTCACAGGAATGGTTCAAAATATAGTCAGTAAGAAGAGTCAGTCTTCTTGTACTTAAGTCGGCATTGTGCCCTTTGTATTTAATTCCGATGCATTTTCTGTGTTTCATCGTCAATAAGAGGGTCAGAGGGATACATTAAACCTGAAGTGAAGCATCATATTCTATAACTAGAGTCACAGGAATGGTTCAAAACATAGACAATAAGAAGAGTCAGTCTACTTGTACTTAATTCGGCATTGTGCCTTTTGTATTTAATTCCGATGCAATTTCTGTGTTTCATCGTCAATAAGAAGGTCAGTGGTATACAGTACACCTGAAGTGAAGCATCGGAATCTATAACTAGTGTCACAGGAATGGTTCAAATCATAGACAGTAAGAAGAGTCAGTCTTCTGGTACTTAAGTCGGCATTGTGGCTTTTCTACACTCCTGGAAATGGAAAAAAGAACACATTGTCACCGGTGTGTCAGACCCACCATACTTGCTCCGGACACTGCGAGAGGGCTGTACAAGCAATGATCACACGCACGGCACGGCGGACACACCAGGAACCGCGGTGTTGGCCGTCGAATGGCGCTAGCTGCGCAGCATTTGTGCACCGCCGCCGTCAGTGTCAGCCAGTTTGCCGTGGCATACGGAGCTCCATCGCAGTCTTTATCACTGGTAGCATGCCGCGACAGCGTGGACGTGAACCGTATGTGCAGTTGACGGACTTTGAGCGAGGGCGTATAGTGGGCATGCGGTAGGCCGGGTGGACGTACCGCCGAATTGCTCAACACGTGGGGCGTGAGGTCTCCACAGTACATCGATGTTGTCGCCAGTGGTCGGCGGAAGGTGCACGTGCCCGTCGACATGGGACCGGACCGCAGCGACGCACGGATGCACGCCAAGACCGTAGGATCCCACGCAGTGCCGTAGGGGACCGTACCGCCACTTCCCAGCAAATTAGGGACACTGTTGCTCCTGGGGTATCGGCGAGGACCATTCGCAACCGTCTCCATGAAGCTGGGCTACGGTTCCGCACACCGTTAGGCCGTCTTCCGCTCACGCCCCAACATCGTGCAGCCCGCCTCCAGTGGCGTCGCGACAGGCGTGAATGGAGGGACACATGGAGACGTGTCGTCTTCGGCGATGAGAGTCGCTTCTGCCTTGGTGCCAATGATGGTCGGTTGCGTGTTTGGCGCCGTGCAGGTGAGCGCCACAATCAGGACTGCATACGACCGAGGCACACAGGGCCAACACCCGGCATCATGGTGTGGGGAGCGATCTCCTACACTGGCCGTACACCACTAGTGATCGTCGAGAGGACACTGAATAGTGCACGGTACATCCAAACCGTCATCGAACCCATTGTTCTACCATTCCTAGACCGGCAAGGGAACTTGCTGTTCCAACAGGACAATGCACGTCCGCATGTATCCCGTGCCACCCAACGTGCTCTAGAAGGTGTAAGTCAACTACCCTGGCCAGCAAGATCTCCGGATCTGTCCCCCATTGAGCATGTTTGGGACTGGATGAAGCGTCGTCTCACGCGGTCTGCACGTCCAGCACGAACGCTGGTCCAACTGAGGCGCCAGGTGGAAATGGCATGGCAAGCCGTTGCACAGGACTACATCCAGCATCTCTACGATCGTCTCCATGGGAGAATAGCAGCCTGCATTGCTGCGAAAGGTGGATATACACTGTACTAGTGCCGACATTGTGCATGCTCTGTTGCCTGTGTCTATGTTCCTGTGGTTCTGTCAGTGTGATCATGTGATGTATCTGACCCCAGGAATGTGTCAATAAAGTTTCCCCTTCCTGGGACAATGAATTCACGGTGTTCTTATTTCAATTTCCAGGAGTGTATTTAAATCCGATGCAATTTCTATGTTTCATCGTCAATAAGAAGGACAGAGGGATACAGTAAACCTGAACTGAAGCATCGGAATCTATAACTAGTGTCACAGGAATGGTTCAAAACATAGACAGTAGGAAGAGTCAGTCCTCTTGTACTTAAGTCGGCATTGTGCCTTTTGTATTTAATTCCTCTGCAATTTCTGTGTTTCATCGTCAATATGAAGGTCCATTGGATACAGTAAACCTGAGGTGAGGCATCGGAATCTATAACTAGTGTCACAGGAATGGTTGAAAACATTGACAGTAAGAAGAGTCAGTCTTCTTGTACTTAAGTCGGCATTGTGCCTTTTCTGTTTAATTCCGATGCAATTTCTGTGTTTCATCGTCAATAAGAGGGTCCGAAGGAAACAGTAAACCTGAAGTGAAGCATCGGAATCTATAACTAGTTCACAGGAATGGTTCAAAACATAGTCAGTAAGAAGAGTCAGTCTTCTTGTACTTAAGTCGGCATTGTGACTTTTGTATTTAATTCCGATGCAATTACCGTGTTTCAGCGTCAATAAGTAGGTGTAAGGGATACAGTAAACCTGGAGTGAAGCATCGGAATCTATAAGTAGTGTCACAGGGACGGTTCAAAACATAGACAGTAAGATGAGTCAGTATTCTTGTACTTAAGTCGGCATTGTGCCTTTTCTATTTAATTCTGATGCAATTTCTGTGTTTCATCGTCAATAAGAAGGTCCAAGGGATACAGTAAACCTGAAATGAACCATCGGAATCTATAACTAGTGTCACAGGAATGGTTCAAAACATAGACAGTAGGAAAAATCAGTCTACATGTACCTTAGTCGGCATTGTGCCTTTTGTATTTAATTCCGATGCAATTACTGTGTTTCAGCGTCAATAAGAAGGTCAGAGGTATACAGTAAACCTGATGTGAAGCATCGGAATCTTTGACTAGTGTCACAGGAATGGTTTAAAACATAGTCAGTAAGAATAGTCAGTCCCCTTGTACTTATGTCGGAATTGTGACTTTTGTATTTAATACCGATGCAATTTCTGTGTTTCATCGTCAATAAGAAGGTCCAAGAGATACAGTAAACCTGAAGTGAAGCATCGGAATCTATAACTAGTGTCACAGGAATGGTTCAAAGCATAGACAGTAAGATGAGTCAGTATTCTTGTACATAAGTCGGCATTGTGCCTTTTGTATTTAATTCCGATGCAATTTCTGTGTTTCATCGTCAATAAGAAGGTCCCAGGGATACAGTAAACCTGAAGTGAAGCATCGGAATCTATAACTAGTGTCACAGGAATGGTTCAAAACATAGACAGTAGCAAGAGTCACTCTTCTTGTACTTAATTCGGCATTGCGCCTTTTGTATTTAATTCCGATGCAATTTCTGTGTTTCATCGTCAATAAGAAGGACCAAGGGATACAGTAAACCTGGAGTGAAGCATCGGAATCTATAAGTAGTGTCACAGGGACGGTTCAAAACATAGACAGTAAGATGAGTCAGTATTCTTGTACTTAAGTCGGCATTGTGCCTTTTCTATTTAATTCCGATGCAATTTCTGTGTCTCATCGTCAATAAGAAGGACCAAGGGATACAGTTATCCAGAAGTGAAGCATCGGAATCTATAACTAGTGTCACAGGAATCATAGTCAGTAAGAAGAGTCAGTCTTCTCGTACTTATGTCATCATTGTACATTTTGTATTTAATTCCGATGCAATTTCTGTGATTCATCGTCAATAAGACGGTCAGAAGGATACAGTAAACCTGAAGAGAAGCATCGGAATCTAGAGTTAGTGTCACTGGAATGGTTCAAAACATAGACAGTTGGAAGAGTGAGTCTTCTTGTACTTAAGTCGGCATTGTGCCTTTTGTATATACTTCCGATGCAATTTCTGTGTTTCATCGTCAATAAGACGGTCCAAGGGACACAGTAAACCTGAAATGAACCATCGGAATCTATAACTGGTGTCACAGGAATGGTTCAAAACATAGACAGTAGGAAAAGTCAGTCTACATGTACTTTAGTAGGCATTGTGCCTTATGTATTTAATTCCGATGCAATTACTGTGTTTCAGCGTCAATAAGAAGGTCAGAGGTATACAGTAAACCTGATGTGAAGCATCGGAATCTATGACTAGTGTCACAGGAATGGTTTAAAACATAGTCAGTAAGAATAGTCAGTCTTCTTGTACTTATGTCGGAATTGTGCCTTTTGTATTTAATTCCGATGCAATTTTTGTGTTTCATCGTCAATAAGAAGGTCCAACGGATACAGTAAACCTGAAGTGAAGCATCGAAATCTATAACTAGGGTCACAGGAATGTTTCAAAACATAGACAGTAGCAAGAGTTACTCTTCTTGTACTTAAGTCGGCATTGTTCCTATTGTATTTAATTCAGATGCAATTTCTGTGTTTCATCGTCAATAAGAAGGTTCAAGGGACACAGTAAACCTGGAGTAAAGCATCGGAGTCTATAACTAGTGTCACAGGAATGGTTCAAAACATAGTCAGTAAGAAGAGTCAGTCTTCTTGTACTTAATTCGGCATTGCGCCTTTTGTATTTAATTCCGATGCAATTTCTGTGTTTCATCGTCAATAAGAAGGTCAGAGGGATACTGTAAGCCTGACGTGAAGCATCGGAATCTATTAGTGTCACAGGAATGGTTCAAAACATATTCAGTAAGAAGAGTCAGTCTTCTTGGAGTTAAGTCGGCTTTGTGCCTTTTGTATTTAATTCCGATGCAATTTCTGTGTTTCATCGTCAATAAGAAGGTTCAAGGGATACATTAAACCTGGAGTGAAGCATCGGAATCTATAACTACAGTCACAGGGACAGTTCAAAACATAGACTGTAAGAAGAATCAATCTTCTTGTACTTAATTGGCATTGTGCCTTTTGTATTTAATTCCGATGCAATTTCTGTGTTTCATCGTCAATAAGAAGGTCAGAGGGATACAGTAAACCTGAAGAGAAGTATCAGAATCTATAACTAGTGCCACAATAATGGTTCAAAACATAGTCAGTAAGAAAAGTCAGACTTCTTTTACATAAGTCGGCATTGTGCCTTTTGTATTTAATTCCGATGCAATTTCTGTGTTTCATCGTCAATAAGAAGGTCCAAGGGATTCAGTAAACCTGGAGTGAAGCATCGGAATCTATAACTAGTGTCACAGGAATGGTTCAAACCATAGGCCGTAAGAAGAGTCAGTCTTCTTGTACTTAATTCTGCATTGTGCCTTTAGTATTTAATTCCGATGCAATTTCTGTGTTTCATCGTCAATAAGAAGGTCCAAGGGATACAGTAAACCTGAAGTGAAGCATCGGTATCTATAACTAGTGTCACAGGAATGGTTCAAAAAATAGTCAGTAAGAAGAGTCAGTCTTCTTGTACTTAAGTCGGCATTGTGCATTTTGTATTTAATTCCGATGCAATTTCTGTGTTTCATCGTCAATAAGAAGGATCAAGTGATACAGTAAACCTGGAGTGAAGCATCGTAATCTATAACTAGTGTCACAGGGATGGTTCAAAACATAGACAGTAAGAAGAGTCAGTCCTCTTGTACTTAAGTCGGCATTGTGCCTATTGTATTTTGTTCCGATGCAATTTCTGTGTTTCATCGTCAATAAGAAGGTCCAAGGGATACAGTATTCCTGGAGTGAAGCTTCGGAGTCTATAACTAGTGTCACAGGAATGGTTCAAAACATAATAAGTAAGAAAAAGCAGACTTCTTTTACTTAAGTCGGCATTGTGCCTTTCGTATTTAATTCCGATGCAATGTCTGCGATTCATCGTCAATAAGAAGGTCCAAGGGATACCGTAAACCTGGTGTGAAGCATCGGAATCTATAACTAGTGTCACAGGGATGGTTCAAAACATAGAGAGTAAGATGAGTCAGTATTCTTGTACTTAAATCGGCATTGTGCCTTATCTATTTAATTCCGATGCCATTTCTGTGTTTCATCTTCAATAAGAAGGTCCAAGGAAAACAGTAAACCTGAAGTGAAGCATCGGAATGTATAACTAGTGTCACAGGTATGGTTCAAATCATAGTCAGTAAGAAGAGTCAGTCTTCTTGTACTTAAGTCATCATTGTGCATTTTCTGTTTAATTCTGATGCAATTTCTGTGTTTCATCGTCAACAAGAACGTCCAAGGGATACAGTAAACCTGGAGTGAAGCATCGGAATCTATAACTAGTGTCACAGGAATGGTTCAAAACATAGACAGTAAGAAATTACAGACTTCTTTTACTTAAGTCGGCATTGTGCCTTTTGTATTTATTTCCGATGCAATTTCCGTGTTTCATCGTCAATAAGAAGGTCCAAGGGATACAGTAAACCTGGAGTGAAGCATCGGAGTCTATAACTAGTGTCACAGGAATGGTTCAAAACATAGTCAGTACGAAGAGTCAGTCTTCTTGTACTTAAGTCGGCATTGTGCCTTTTGAATTTAATTCCGATGCACTTTCTGTGTTTCATCGTCAATAAGAAGGTCCAAGGAATACAGTAAACCTGCTGTGAAGCATCGGAATCTATAACTAGTAACACAGGGATGGTTCAAAACATAGAGAGTAAGATGAGTCAGTATTCTTGTCCTTAAGTCGGCATTGTGCTTTTTCAATTTATTTCTGATGCAATTTCTGTGTTTCATCTTCAATAACAAGGTCCAAGAGACACAGTAAACCAGAAGTGAAGCATCGGAATCTATAACTAGTGTCACAGGGACGGTTCAAAACATAGACAGTAAGATGAGTCAGTATTCTTCTACTTAAGTCGGCAATCTGCTTTTTGTATTTAATTCCGATGCAGTTTCTGTGTTTCATCGTCACCAGGAAGGTCAGAGGGATACAGTAATCCTGAAGTTAAGCATCGGAATCTATAACTAGTGTCACAGGAATGGTTCAAAACATAGACTGTAAGAAGAGTCAGTCTCCTTGAACTTAAGTCGGCGTTGTGCCTTTTCCATTTAATTCAGATGCTGTGTTTCATCGTCAATATGAAGGTCCAAGGGATACAGTAAACCTGAAGTGAAGCATCGAAATCTATAACCAGTGTGACAGGAATGGTTCAAAACATAGTCAGTAAGAAGATTCAGTCTTCTTGTACTTAAGTCGGCATTGTGCCTTTTCTATTTAATTCCGATGCAATATCTGTGTTTCATCGTCAATAAGAACGTCCAAGGGATACAGTAAACCTGAAGTGAAGAATCGGAATCTATAACTAGTGTCACAGGAATGGTTCAAAACATAGTCAGTAAGAAGCGTCAGTCTTCTTGTACTTAAGTCGGCATTGTCCATTTTCTATTTAATTCAGATGAAATTTCTGTGCTTCATCGTCAATACGAAGGTCCAAGGGATACAGTAAACCTGGAGTGAAGCACCGCAATCTATAAGTAGTGTCACAGGAATGGTTCAAAACATAGACTGAAAGAAGAGTCAGTCTTCTGGTACTTTAGTCGGCATTGTGCCTTTTGTATTTAATTCCGATGCAATTTCTTGTTTACTCGTCAAAAAGAATGCCCAAGGGATAAAGTAAACCTGGAGTGAAGCATCGGAATCTTTAACTAGTGTCACAGGAATGGTTAAAAACATAAAGAGTAAGGAGAGTCAGTCTTCTTGTACATAAGTCGGCATTGTGCCTTTTCTATTTAATTCCGATGCAATATCTGTGTTTCATCGTAAAAAAGAAGGTCCAAGGGATACAGTAAACCTGAAGTGAAGCATCGGAATCTTAACTAGTGTCACAGAAATGGTTCAAAACATAGTCAGTAAGAAGCGTCAGTCTACTTGTACTTAAGTCGGCATTGTGCCTTTTCAATTTAATTCTGATGCAATTTCTGTGTTTCATCGTCAATAAGAAGGTCCAAGGGATACAGTAAACCTGAAGTGAAGCATCGGTATCTATAACTAGTGTCACAGGAATGGTTCAAAAAATAGTCAGTAAGAAGAGTCAGTCTTCTTGTACTTAAGTCGGCATTGTGCATTTTGTATTTAATTCCGATGCAATTTCTGTGTTTCATCGTCAATAAGAAGGATCAAGTGATACAGTAAACCTGGAGTGAAGCATCGTAATCTATAACTAGTGTCACAGGGATGGTTCAAAACATAGACAGTAAGAAGAGTCAGTCCTCTTGTACTTAAGTCGGCATTGTGCCTATTGTATTTTGTTCCGATGCAATTTCTGTGTTTCATCGTCAATAAGAAGGTCCAAGGGATACAGTATTCCTGGAGTGAAGCTTCGGAGTCTATAACTAGTGTCACAGGAATGGTTCAAAACATAATAAGTAAGAAAAAGCAGACTTCTTTTACTTAAGTCGGCATTGTGCCTTTCGTATTTAATTCCGATGCAATGTCTGCGATTCATCGTCAATAAGAAGGTCCAAGGGATACCGTAAACCTGGTGTGAAGCATCGGAATCTATAACTAGTGTCACAGGGATGGTTCAAAACATAGAGAGTAAGATGAGTCAGTATTCTTGTACTTAAATCGGCATTGTGCCTTATCTATTTAATTCCGATGCCATTTCTGTGTTTCATCTTCAATAAGAAGGTCCAAGGAAAACAGTAAACCTGAAGTGAAGCATCGGAATGTATAACTAGTGTCACAGGTATGGTTCAAATCATAGTCAGTAAGAAGAGTCAGTCTTCTTGTACTTAAGTCATCATTGTGCATTTTCTGTTTAATTCTGATGCAATTTCTGTGTTTCATCGTCAACAAGAACGTCCAAGGGATACAGTAAACCTGGAGTGAAGCATCGGAATCTATAACTAGTGTCACAGGAATGGTTCAAAACATAGACAGTAAGAAATTACAGACTTCTTTTACTTAAGTCGGCATTGTGCCTTTTGTATTTATTTCCGATGCAATTTCCGTGTTTCATCGTCAATAAGAAGGTCCAAGGGATACAGTAAACCTGGAGTGAAGCATCGGAGTCTATAACTAGTGTCACAGGAATGGTTCAAAACATAGTCAGTACGAAGAGTCAGTCTTCTTGTACTTAAGTCGGCATTGTGCCTTTTGAATTTAATTCCGATGCACCTTCTGTGTTTCATCGTCAATAAGAAGGTCCAAGGAATACAGTAAACCTGCTGTGAAGCATCGGAATCTATAACTAGCAACACAGGGATGGTTCAAAACATAGAGAGTAAGATGAGTCAGTATTCTTGTCCTTAAGTCGGCATTGTGCTTTTTCAATTTATTTCTGATGCAATTTCTGTGTTTCATCTTCAATAACAAGGTCCAAGAGACACAGTAAACCAGAAGTGAAGCATCGGAATCTATAACTAGTGTCACAGGGACGGTTCAAAACATAGACAGTAAGATGAGTCAGTATTCTTCTACTTAAGTCGGCAATCTGCTTTTTGTATTTAATTCCGATGCAGTTTCTGTGTTTCATCGTCACCAGGAAGGTCAGAGGGATACAGTAATCCTGAAGTTAAGCATCGGAATCTATAACTAGTGTCACAGGAATGGTTCAAAACATAGACTGTAAGAAGAGTCAGTCTCCTTGAACTTAAGTCGGCGTTGTGCCTTTTCCATTTAATTCAGATGCTGTGTTTCATCGTCAATATGAAGGTCCAAGGGATACAGTAAACCTGAAGTGAAGCATCGAAATCTATAACCAGTGTGACAGGAATGGTTCAAAACATAGTCAGTAAGAAGATTCAGTCTTCTTGTACTTAAGTCGGCATCGTGCCTTTTCTATTTAATTCCGATGCAATATCTGTGTTTCATCGTCAATAAGAACGTCCAAGGGATACAGTAAACCTGAAGTGAAGAATCGGAATCTATAACTAGTGTCACAGGAATGGTTCAAAACATAGTCAGTAAGAAGCGTCAGTCTTCTTGTACTTAAGTCGGCATTGTCCTTTTTCTATTTAATTCTGATGAAATTTCTGTGCTTCATCGTCAATACGAAGGTCCAAGGGATACAGTAAACCTGGAGTGAAGCACCGCAATCTATAAGTAGTGTCACAGGAATGGTTCAAAACATAGACTGAAAGAAGAGTCAGTCTTCTGGTACTTTAGTCGGCATTGTGCCTTTTGTATTTAATTCCGATGCAATTTCTTGTTTACTCGTCAAAAAGAATGCCCAAGGGATAAAGTAAACCTGGAGTGAAGCATCGGAATCTTTAACTAGTGTCACAGGAATGGTTAAAAACATAAACAGTAAGGAGAGTCAGTCTTCTTGTACATAAGTCGGCATTGTGCCTTTTCTATTTAATTCCGATGCAATATCTGTGTTTCATCGTAAAAAAGAAGGTCCAAGGGATACAGTAAACCTGAAGTGAAGCATCGGAATCTTAACTAGTGTCACAGAAATGGTTCAAAACATAGTCAGTAAGAAGCGTCAGTCTACTTGTACTTAAGTCGGCATTGTGCCTTTTCAATTTAATTCTGATGCAATTTCTGTGTTTCATCGTCAATAATAAGGTCCAAGGGATACTGTAAACCTGAAGTTAAGCATCGGAATCTGTAACTAGTGTCACAGGAATGGATCAAAACATACACAGTAGGTAGAGTCAGCCTTCTGGTACTTAAGTTCGCATTGTGCATATTCTATTTAATTCCGATGCAATTTCTGTGTTTCATCGTCAATAAGACGGTCAGAGGGATACAGTAAACGTGAAGTGAATCATCGGTATATGTAACTAGTGTCACAGGAATGGTTCAAAACATAGTCTGTAAGAAGAGTCAGTCTTCTTGTACTTAAGTCGGCATTGTGCCTTTTGTATTTAATTCCGATTCAATTTCTGTGTTTCATCGTCAATAAGAAGGTCCAAGGGATACAGTAAACCTGGAGTGAAGCATCGGAATCTATAACTAGTGTCACAGGGACGGTTCAAAGCATAGGCAGTAAGATGAGTCAGTATTCTTGTACTAAAGTCGGCATTGTGCCATTTCTATTTAATTCCGATGCAAGTTCTGTGTTTCATCGTCAATAAGAAGGGCCAAGGGATACAGTAAACCTGAAGTGAAGCATCGGAATCTATAACTAGTGTCACAGGATTGGTTCAAATCATAGTCAGTAAGAAGAGTCAGTCTGCTTGTACTTATGTCATCATTGTGCATTTTCAATTTAATTCTGATGCAATTTCCGTGTTTCATCGTCAATAAGAAAACCCAAGGGATACAGTAAACCTGGATTGAAGCATCGGAATCTACAACTAGTGTCACAGGTATGGTTCAAAACATAGACAGTAAGAAAAGTCAGACTTCTTTTACTTAAGTCGGCAATGTGTCTTTTGTATTTAATTCCGATGCAATTTCTGTGTTTCATCGTCACTAAGAAGGTCTGAGGGATACAGTAATCCTGAAGTTAAGCATCGGAATCTGTAACTAGTGTCACAGGAATGGTTCAAAGCATAGTCAGTAAGAAGAGTCAGTCTTCTTGTACTTAAGTCGGCATTGTTCCTTTTCTATTTAATTCCGATGCAATTTCTGTGTTTCATCATCACAAAGAAGGTCAGAGTGATACAGTACACCTGAAGTGAAGCATCGGAGTCCATAACTAGTGTCACAGGAATGGTTCAAAACATAGTCAGTAAGAATAGTCAATCTTCTTGTACTTAAGTCGGCATTGTGCCTTTTCTATTTAATTCCGATGCAATATCTGTGTTTCATCGTCAATAAGAAGGGCAGAGGGATACAGTAAACCTGAAGTGTGGCATCGGAATCTATAACTAATGTCACAGGAATGGTTCAACGCATAGTCAGTAAGAAGAGTCAGTCTTCTTGTACTTAAGTCGGCATTGTGCCTTTTGTATATAATTCCGATGCATTTTCTGTGTTTCATCGTCAATATGAGGGTCAGAGGGATACATTAAACCTGAAGTGAAGCATCATAATTCATAACTAGAGTCAAAGGAATGGTTCAAAACATAGACAATAAGAAGAGTCAGTCTACTTGTACTTAATTCGGCATTGTGCCTTTTGTATTTAATTCCGATGCAATTTCTGTGTTTCATCGTCAATAAGATGGTCAGAGGTATACAGTACACCTGAGGTGAAGCATCGGAATCAATAACTAGTGTCATAGGAATGGTTCAAATCATAGACAGTAAGAAGAGTCAGTCTTCTTGTACTTAAGTCAGCATTGTGTCTTTTCTATTTAATTCCGATGCAATTTCTATGTTTAATCGTCAATAAGAAGGTCAGAGGGATACAGTAAACCTGAAGTGAAGCATCGGAATCTATAACTAGTGTCACAGGAATCATAGTCTGTAAGAAGAGTCAGTCTTCTTGTACTTAAGTCATCATTGTGCATTTTGTATTTAATTCCGTTGCAATTTCTGTGATTTATCGTCAATAAGATGGTCAGAGGGATACAGTAAACCTGAAGAGAAGCATCGGAATCTAGAATTAGTGTCACTGGAATGGTTCAAAACATAGACAGTTGGAAGAGTGAGTCTTTTTGTACTTAAGTCGGCATTGTGCCTTTTGTATTTAATTCCTATGCAATTTCTGTGTTTCATCGTGAATAAGAAGGTCCAAGGGACACAGTAAACCTGAAATGAACCAGCGGAATCTATAACTAGTGTCACAGGAATGGTTCAAAACATAGACAGTAAGAAAAGTCAGTCTACATGTACTTAAGTCGGCATTGTGAATTTGTATTTAATTCCGATGCAATTACTGTGTTTCAGCGTCAATAAGAAGGTCAGAGGTATACAGTAAACCTGATGTGAAGCATCGGAATCTGTGACTAGTGTCACAGCAATGGTTTAAAACATAGTCAGTAAGAATAGTCAGTCTTCTTGTACTTATGTCGGAATTGTGCCTTTTGTATTTAATTCCGATGTAATTTCTGTGTTTCATCGTCAATAAGAAGGTCCAAGGGATACAGTAAACCTGAAGTGAAGGATCGGAATCTATAACTAGTGTCACAGGAATGGTTCAAAACATAGACAGTAAGATGAGTCAGTCTTCTTGTACATAAGTCGGCATTGTGCCTTTTGTATTTAATTCCGATGCAATATCTGTGTTTCATCGTCAATAAGAAGGTCCAAGGGATACAGTAAACCTGAAGTGAAGCATCGGAATCTATAACTAGTGTCACAGGAATGGTTCAAAACATAGACAGTAGCAAGAGTCACTCTTCTTGTACTTAAGTCGGCATTGTGCCTATTGTATTTAATTCCGATGCAATTTCTGTGATTCATCGTCAGTAAGAAGGTCCAAGGGACACAGTAAACCTGGAGTGAAGCATCGGAATCTATAACTAGTGTCACAGGAATGGTTCAAAACATAGACAGTAGGAAGAGTCAGTCATCTTGTACGTAAGTCGGCATTGTGCCTTTTGTATTTAATTCTGAAGCTATTTCTGTGTTTCATCGTCAATAGGAAGGTCAGAGGGATACAGTAAACCTGAGGTGAAGTATCGGAATCTATAAATAGTATCAGAGGAATGGTTCAAAACATAGTCAGCAAGAAGAGTTTGTCATCATGTACTTATGTCGGTATTATGCCTTTTGTATTTAATTCCGTTGCAATTTCTGTGTCTCATCGTCAATAAGAAGGTCCAAGGGATACAGTAAACCTGAAGTGAAGCATCGGAATCTATAACTAGTGTCACAGGAATGTTTCAAATCATAGACAGTAGCAAGAGTCACTCTTCTTGTACTTAAGTCGGCATTGTGCCTATAGTATTTAATTCCGATGCAATTTCTGTGTTTCATCGTCAATAAGAAGGTCAAAGGGATACTGTAAGCCCGAAGTGAAGCATCGGAATCTATTAGTGTCACAGGAATGGTTCAAAACATAGTCAGTGAGAAGAGTCAGTCTTCTTGTACTTAAGTCGGCATTGTGCCTTTCATATTTAATTCCGATGCAATTTCTGTGTTTCATCGTCAATAAGAAGGACCAAGGGATACAGTAGACCTGGAGAGAAGCATCGGAATCTATAACTAGTGTCACAGAGATGGTTCAAGACATAGACAGTAAGAAGAGTCAGTCTTCTTGTACTTAAGACGGCATTGTGCCTTTTGTATTTAGTTCCGTTGCAATTTTTGTGTTTCATCGTCAATAAAAAGGGCCAAGGGATACAGTTAACCTGGAGTGAAGCATTGGAGTCTATAACTAGTGTCACAGGAATGGTTCAAACATAGACAGTAAGAAGAGTCAGTCTTCTTGTACTTAATTTGGCGTTGTGCCTTTTGTATTTAATTCCGATGCAATTTCAGTGTTTCATCGTCAATAAGAAGGTCAGAGGGATACAGTAAACCTGAAGTGAAGTATCGGAATCTATAACTAGTGTCACAGGAATGGTTCAAAACATAGTCAGTAAGAAGAGTCAGTCTTCTTGTAGTTAAGTCTGCATTGTGCCTTTTGTATTTAAGTCCGATGCAATTTCTGTGTATCATCGTCAATAAGAAGGTCCAAGGGATACAGTAAACCTGAAGTGAAGCATCGGAATCAATAACTAGTGTCACAGGATTGGTTCAAATCATAGTCAGTAAGAAGAGTCAGTCTTCTTGTACTTATGTCATCATTGTGCATTTTCTATTTAATTCCGATGCAATTTCTGTGTTTCATCGCCAATAAGATGGTCCAAGGGATACAGTAAACCTGGAGTGAAGTATCGGAATCTATAACTAGTGTCACAGGAATGGTTCAAAACATAGACAGAAAGAAAAGTCAGACTTCTTTTACGTAAGTCGGCATTGTGCCTTTTGTATTTAATTCCGATGCAATTTCTGTGTTCCATCATCAATAAGAAGGCCCAAGGGATACAGTAAACCTGGAGAGATGCATCGGAATCTATAACTAGTGTCACAGGGACGGTTCAAATCATAGACAGTAAGATGAGTCAGTATTCTTGTACCTAAGTCGGCAATGTGCTTTTTGTATTTAATTCCGATGCAATTTCTGTGTTTCATCGTCACTAAGAAGGTCAGAGGGATACAGCAACCCTGAAGTTAAGCATCGGAATCTGTAACTAGTGTCACAGGAACGGTTCAAAGCATAGTCAGTAAGAAGAGTCAGTCTTCTTGTAGTTAAGACTGCATTGTGCCTTTTGTATTTAAGTCCGATGCAATTTCTGTGTTTCATCGGCAATAAGTAGGTCCAAGGGATACAGTAAACCTGAAGTGATGCATCGGATTCTATAACTAGTGTCACAGGAATGGTTCAAAACATACACAGTAGGAAGAGTCCGTCTTCTAGTACTTAAGTCGGCATTGCGCATTTTCTATTTAATTGCTATGCAATTTCTGTGTTTCATCGTCAATAAGACGGTCAGAGGGATACAGTAAACCTGAAGAGAAGCATCGGACTCTAGAACTAGTGTCACAGGAATGGTTCAAAACATAGACAGTTGGAAGAGTCAGTCTTCTTGTACTTAAGTCGGTATTGTGCCACTTGTATTTAATTCCGATGCTATTTCTGTGTTTCATCGTCAGTAAGAAGGTTAAGGGATACAGTAAACCTGAAGTGAAGCATCGGAATCTATAGGTAGTGTCACAGGAATGGTTCAAACCATAGTCAGTAAGAAGAGTCAGTCTTCTTGTACTTAAGTCGGCATTGTGCATTTTGTATTAAATTCCGATGCCATTTCTGTGTTCAATCGTCAATAAGAAGGTCCAAGGGATACAGTAATCCTGAAGTTAAGCATCGGAATCTATGACTAGTGTCACAGGAATGATTCAAAACATAGTCAGTAAGAAGAGTAAGTCTTCTTGTACTTATGTCGGTATAGTGCCTTTTGTATTTAATTCCGATGCACTTTCTGTGTTTCATCGGCAATAAGAAGGTCCAAGGGATACAGTAAACCTTAAGTGAAGCATCGGAATCTATAACTAGTGTCACAGGAATGTTTCAAAACATAGTCAGTAAGAAGCGTCAGTCTTCTTGTACTTAAGTCGGCATTTTGCTTTTTCTATTTAATTCTGATGAAATTTCTGTGTTTCATCGTCAACAAGCAGGTCCAAGCGATACAGTAAACCTGCAGTGAAGCACCGGAATCTATAAGTAGTGTCACAGGAATGGTTTAAAACATAGACTGAAAGAAGAGTCAGTCTTCTGGTACTTTAGTCGGCATTGTGCCTTTTGTATTTAATTCCGATGCAATTTCTTGTTTACTCGTAAAAAAGAAGGCCTAAGGGATACAGTAAACCTGGAGTGAAGCATCGGAATCTATAACTAGTGTCACAGGAATGGTTAAAAACATAAACAGTAAGAAGAGTCAGCCTTCTTGTACATAAGTCGGCATTGTGCCTTTTCTATTTAATTCCGATGCAATATCTGTGTTTCATCGTCAATAAGAAGGTCCAAGGGATACAGTAGACCTGAAGTGAAGCATCGGAATCTATAACTAGTGTCACAGGAGTGGTTCAAAACATGGTCAGTAAGAAGAGTCAGTCTTCTTGTACTTAAGTCGGCATTGTGCCTTTTGTATTTAGTTCCGTTGCAATTTCTGTGTTTCATCGTCAATAAGACGGTCAGAAGGATACAGTAAACCCGAAGTGAAGCATCGGTATTTATAACTAGTGTCACAGGAGTGGTTCAAAACATGGTCAGTAAGAAGAGTCAGTCTTCTAGTACTTAAGTCGGCATTGTGCCTTTTGTATTTAGTTCCGTTGCAATTTCTGTGTTTCATCGTCAATAAGACGGTCAGAAGGATACAGTAAACCCGAAGTGAAGCATCAGTATTTATAACTAGTGTCACAGGAGTGGTTCAAAACATAGTCAGTAAGAAGAGTCAGTCTTCTTGTACTTAAGTCGGCATTGTGCCTTTTGTATTTAGTTCCGTTGCAATTTCTGTGTTTCATCGTCAATAAAAAGGTCCAAGGGATACAGTTAACCTGGAGTGAAGCATCGGAGTCTATAACTAGTGTCACAGGAATGGTTCAAACATAGACAGTAAGAAGAATCAGTCTTCTTGTACTTAATTTGGCGTTGTGCCTTTTGTATTTAATTCCGATGCAATTCCAGGGTTTCATCGTCAATAAGAAGGTCCGTGGGATACAGTAAACCTGAAGTGAAGTATCGGAATCTATAACTAGTGTCACAGGAATGGTTCAAAGCATAGTTAGTAAGAAGAGTCAGACTTCTTGTACTTAAGTCGGCATTGTGCCTTTTGTATTTAATTCCGATGCAATTTCTGTGTTTCATCGTCAATAAGAAGGTCCAAGGGATACAGTAAACCTGGAGTGAAGCATCGGAATCTATAACTAGTGTCACATTGGCGGTTCAAACATAGACAGTAAGATGAGTCAGTATTCATGTACTTAAGTCGGCATTGTGCTTTTTCTATTTAATTCCGATGCAAGTTCTGTGTTTCATCGTCAATAAGAAGGTCCAAGGGATACAGTAAACCTGGAGTGTAGCATCGGAATCTATAACTAGTGTCACAGGGACGGTTCAAAACATAGACAGTAAGTTGACTCAGTATTCTTGTACTTAAGTCGGCAATGTGCTTTTTGTATTTAATTCCGATGCAATTTCTGTGTTTCATCGTCACTAAGAAGGTCAGAGGGATACAGTAATCCTGAAGTTAATCATCGGAATCTATAACTAGTGTCACAGGAATGGTTCAAAACATAGTCAGTAAGAAGAGCCAGTCTTCTTGTACGTAAGTCGGCCTTGTGCATTTTGTATTAAGTTCCGATGCCATTTCTGTGTTAAATCGTCAATAAGAAGGTCCAAGGGATACAGTAATCCTGAAGTTAAGCATCGGAATCTATGACTAGTGTCACAGGAATGATTCAAAAAATAGTCAGTAAGAAGAGTCAGTCTTCTTGTGGTTATGTCGGTATAGTGCCTTTTGTATTTTATTCCGATGCAATTTCTGTGTTTCATCGGCAATAAGAAGGTCCCAGGTATACAGTAAACCTTAAGTGAAGCATCGGAATCTATAACTAGTGTCACAGGAATGTTTCAAAGCATAGACAGGAGCAAGAGTCACTCTTCTTGTACTTAAGTCGGCATTGCGCCTTTTGTATTTAATTCCGGTGCAATTTCTGAGTTTCATCGTCAATTAGAAGGTCAGAGGGATACAGTAAACCTGAAGTGAAGCATCGGAATCTATAACTAGAGTCACAGGAATGGTTAAAACATAGACAGTAAGAAGAGTCAGTCTTCTTGTACTTAAGTCGGAATTGTGCCTTTTGTATTTAATTCGGATGCAATTTCTGTAATTCATCGTCAATAGGAAGGTCAGAGGGATACAATAAACCTGAAGTGAAGCATCGGAATCTATAATTAGTGTCACAGGAATGGTTCAAAACATAAACAGTAAGAAGAGTCAGTCTTCGTGTACTTAAGTCGGCATTGTGCCTTTTCTATTTAATTCCGATGCAATATCTGTGTTTCATCGTCAATAAGAAGGTCCAAGGGATACAGTAAACCTGAAGTGAAGAATCGTAATCTATAACTAGTGTCACAGGAATGGTTCAAAACATAGACAGAAAGAAAAGTCAGACTTCTTTTACGTAAGTCGGCATTGTGCCTTTTGTATTTAATTCCGATGCAATTTCTGTGTTCCATCATCAATAAGAAGGCCCAAGGGATACAGTAAACCTGGAGAGATGCATCGGAATCTATAACTAGTGTCACAGGGACGGTTCAAATCATAGACAGTAAGATGAGTCAGTATTCTTGTACCTAAGTCGGCAATGTGCTTTTTGTATTTAATTCCGATGCAATTTCTGTGTTTCATCGTCACTAAGAAGGTCAGAGGGATACAGTAACCCTGAAGTTAAGCATCGGAATCTGTAACTAGTGTCACAGGAACGGTTCAAAGCATAGTCAGTAAGAAGAGTCAGTCTTCTTGTAGTTAAGACTGCATTGTGCCTTTTGTATTTAAGTCCGATGCAATTTCTGTGTTTCATCGGCAATAAGTAGGTCCAAGGGATACAGTAAACCTGGAGAGAAGCACCGGGATCTATAAGTAGTGTCACAGGAATGGTTAAAAACATAGACTGAAAGAAGAGTCAGTCTTCTGGTACTTTAGTCGGCATTGTGCCTTTTGTATTTAATTCCGATGCAATTTCTTGTTTACTTGTAAAAAAGAAGGCCTAAGGGATACAGTAAACCTGGAGTGAAGCGTCGGAATCTATAACTAGTGTCACAGGAATGGTTAAAAACATAAACAGTAAGAAGAGTCAGTCTTCTTGTACATAAGTCGGCATTGTGCCTCTTCTATTTAATTCCGATGCAATATCTGTGTTTCATCGTCAATAAGATGGTCCAAGGGATACAGTAAACCTGGAGTGAAGTATCGGAATCTATAACTAGTGTCACAGGAATGGTTCAAAACATAGACAGAAAGAAAAGTCAGACTTCTTTTACGTAAGTCGGCATTGTGCCTTTTGTATTTAATTCCGATGCAATTTCTGTGTTCCATCATCAATAAGAAGGCCCAAGGGATACAGTAAACCTGGAGAGATGCATCGGAATCTATAACTAGTGTCACAGGGACGGTTCAAATCATAGACAGTAAGATGAGTCAGTATTCTTGTACCTAAGTCGGCAATGTGCTTTTTGTATTTAATTCCGATGCAATTTCTGTGTTTCATCGTCACTAAGAAGGTCAGAGGGATACAGTAACCCTGAAGTTAAGCATCGGAATCTGTAACTAGTGTCACAGGAACGGTTCAAAGCATAGTCAGTAAGAAGAGTCAGTCTTCTTGTAGTTAAGACTGCATTGTGCCTTTTGTATTTAAGTCCGATGCAATTTCTGTGTTTCATCGTCAATAAGGAGGTCCAAAAGATACTGTAAACCTGAAGTGAAGAATCGGAATCTGTAACTAGTGTCACAGAATGGTTCAAAACACACAGAGTAGGAAGAGTCAGCCTTCTAGTACTTAAGTCGGCATTGTGCATATTCTATTTAATTCCGATGCAATTTCTGTGTTTCATCGTCAATAAGACGGTCAGAGGGATACAGTAA
Source organism: Schistocerca americana (assembly GCF_021461395.2). Classification (NCBI taxonomy): domain Eukaryota; kingdom Metazoa; phylum Arthropoda; class Insecta; order Orthoptera; family Acrididae; genus Schistocerca; species Schistocerca americana. The sequence continues at coordinate 9,498,422 of NC_060122.1, read as the reverse complement.
TCCCGAAGTGAAGCATCGGTATTTATAACTAGTGTCACAGGAGTGGTTCAAAACATAGTCAGTAAGAAGAGTCAGTCTTCTTGTACTTAAGTCTGCATCGTGCCTTTTGTATTTAGTTCCGATGCAATTTCTGTGTTTCACCGTCAATAAAAAGGTCCAAGGGATACAGTAAACCTGAAGTGACGAATTGGAATCTATAACTAGTGTCACAGGAATGGTTCAAAACATAGTCAGTAAGAAGCGTCAGTCTTCTTGTACTTAAAAGTCGGCATTTTGCTTTTTCTATTTAATTCTGATGAAATTTCTGTGTTTCATCGTCAACAAGCAGGTCCAAGCGATACAGTAAACCTGCAGTGAAGCACCGGAATCTATAAGTAGTGTCACAGGAATGGTTTAAAACATAGACTGAAAGAAGAGTCAGTCTTCTTGTACTTTAGTCGGCATTGTGCCTTTTGTATTTAATTCCGATGCAATTTCTTGTTTACTCGTAAAAAAGAAGGCCTAAGGGATACAGTAAACCTGGAGTGAAGCATCGGAATCTATAACTAGTGTCACAGGAATGGTTAAAAACATAAACAGTAAGAAGAGTCAGCCTTCTTGTACATAAGTCGGCATTGTGCCTTTTCTATTTAATTCCGATGCAATATCTGTGTTTCATCGTCAATAAGAAGGTCCAAGGGATACAGTAAACCTGAAGTGAAGCATCGGAATCTATAACTAGTGTCAAAGGAACGGTTCAAAACATAGTCAGTAAGAATCGTCAGTCTACTTGTACTTAAGTCGGCATTGTGCCTTTTCTATTTAATTCTGATGCAATTTCTGTGTTTCATCGTCAATAAGAAGGTCCAAGGGATACTGTAAACCTGAAGTGAAGAATCGGAATCTGTAACTAGTGTCACAGGAATTGTTCAAAACACACACAGTAGGAAGAGTCAGCCTTCTAGTACTTAAGTCGGCATTGTGCATATTCTATCTAATTGCGATGCAATTTCTCTGTTTCATCGTCAATAAGACGGTCAGAAGGATACAGTAAACCCGAAGTGAAGCATCGGTATTTATAACTAGTGTCACAGGAGTGGTTCAAAACATGGTCAGTAAGAAGAGTCAGTCTTCTTGTACTTAAGTCGGCATTGTGCCTTTTGTATTTAGTTCCGTTGCAATTTCTGTGTTTCATCGTCAATAAGACGGTCAGAAGGATACAGTAAACCCGAAGTCAAGCATCGGTATTTATAACTAGTGTCACAGGAGTGGTTCAAAACATAGTCAGTAAGAAGAGTCAGTCTTCTTGTACTTAAGTCGGCATTGTGCCTTTTGTATTTAGTTCCGTTGCAATTTCTGTGTTTCATCGTCAATAAAAAGGTCCAAGGGATACAGTTAACCTGGAGTGAAGCATCGGAGTCTATAACTAGTGTCACAGGAATGGTTCAAACATAGACAGTAAGAAAAATCAGTCTTCTTGTACTTAATTTGGCGTTGTGCCTTTTGTATTTAATTCCGATGCAATTCCAGGGTTTCATCGTCAATAAGAAGGTCCGAGGGATACAGTAAACCTGAAGTGAAGTATCGGAATCTATAACTAGTGTCACAGGAATGGTTCAAAACATAGTTAGTAAGAAGAGTCAGTCTTCTTGTACTTAAGTCGGCATTGTGCCTTTTGTATTTAATTCCGATGCAATTTCTTGTTTACTCGTAAAAAAGAAGGCCTAAGGGATACAGTAAACCTGGAGTGAAGCATCGGAATCTATAACTAGTGTCACAGGAATGGTTAAAAACATAAACAGTAAGAAGAGTCAGTCTTCTTGTACTTAAGTCGGCATTGTGCCTTTTGTATTTAATTTCGATGCAATTTCTGTGTTTCATCGTCAATAAGAAGGTCCAAGGGATACAGTAAACCTGGAGTGAAGCATCGGAATCTATAACTAGTGTCACATTGGCGGTTCAAACATAGACAGTAAGATGAGTCAGTATTCATGTACTTAAGTCGGCATTGTGCTTTTTCTATTTAATTCCGATGCAAGTTCTGTGTTTCATCGTCAATAAGAAGGTCCAAGGGATACAGTAAACCTGGAGTGTAGCATCGGAATCTATAACTAGTGTCACAGGGACGGTTCAAAACATAGACAGTAAGTTGACTCAGTATTCTTGTACTTAAGTCGGCAATGTGCTTTTTGTATTAGTTCCGATGCAATTTCTGTGTTTCATCGTCACTAAGAAGGTCAGAGGGATACAGTAATCCTGAAGTTAATCATCGGAATCTATAACTAGTGTCACAGGAATGGTTCAAAACATAGTCAGTAAGAAGAGCCAGTCTTCTTGTACGTAAGTCGGCCTTGTGCATTTTGTATTAAGTTCCGATGCCATTTCTATGTTCAATCGTCAATAAGAAGGTCCAAGGGATACAGTAATCCTGAAGTTAAGCATCGGAATCTATGACTAGTGTCACAGGAATGATTCAAAGAATAGTCAGTAAGAAGAGTCAGTCTTCTTGTGGTTATGTCGGTACAGTGCCTTTTGTATCCAATTCCGATGCAATTTCTGTGTTTCATCGGCAATAAGAAGGTCCCAGGTATACAGTAAACCTTAAGTGAAGCATCGGAATCTATAACTAGTGTCACAGGAATGTTTCAAAGCATAGACAGGAGCAAGAGTCACTCTTCTTGTACTTAAGTCGGCATTGCGCCTTTTGTATTTAATTCCGGTGCAATTTCTGTGATTCATCGTCAATTAGAAGGTCAGAGGGATACAATAAACCTGAAGTGAAGCATCGGAATCTATAATTAGTGTCACAGGAATGGTTCAAAACATAAACAGTAAGAAGAGTCAGTCTTCGTGTACTTAAGTCCGCATTGTGCCTTTTCTATTTAATTCTGATGCAATTTCTGTGTTTCATCGTCAATAAGAAGGTCCAAGGTATACTGTAAACCTGAAGTGAAGAATCGGAATCTGTAACTAGTGTCACAGGAATTGTTCAAAACACACACAGTAGGAAGAGTCAGCCTTCTAGTACTTAAGTCGGCATTGTGCATATTCTATTTAATTCCGATGCAATTTCTGTGTTTCATCGTCAATAAGACGGTCAGAGGGATACAGTAAACCCGAAGTGAAGCATCGGTATTTATAACTAGTGTCACAGGAGTGGTTCAAAACATAGTCAGTAAGAAGAGTCAATCTTCTTGTACTTAAGTCGGCATTGTGCATTTTGTATTTAGTTCCGTTGCAATTTCTGTGTTTCATCGTCAATAAAAAGGTCCAAGGGATACAGTAAACCTGGAATGAAGCATCGGAATCTATAACTAGTGTCACAGGGGTGGTTCAAAACATAGACAGTAAGAAGAGTCAGTATTCTTGTACTTAAGTCGGCATTGTGCCTTTTGTATTTAGTTCCGTTGCAATTTCTGTGTTTCATCGTCAATAAAAAGGTCCAAGGGATACAGTTAACCTGGAGTGAAGCATCGGAGTCCTTAACTAGTGTCACAGGAATGGTTCAAGCATAGACAGTAAGACAAGTCAGTCTTCTTGTACTTAATTTGGCATTGTGCCTTTTGTATTGAATTCCGATGCAATTTCAGTGTTTCATCGTCAATAAGAAGGTCAGAGGGATACATTAAACCTGAAGTGAAGTATCGGAACCTATAACTAGTGTCACAGGAATGGTTCAAACATAGACAGTAAGATGAGTCAGTATTCCTGTACTTAAGTCGGCCATGTGCTTTGTGTATTTAATTCCGTTGCAATTTCTGTGTTTCATCGTCACTAAGAAGGTCAGAGGGATACAGTAATCCTGAAGTTAAACATCGGAATCTATATCTAGTGTCACAGGAATGGTTCAAAGCACAGTCAGTAAGAAGAGTCAGTCTTCTTGTAGTTAAGTCTGCATTGTGCCTTTTGCATTTAATTCCGATGCAATGTCTGTGTTTCATCGTCAATAAGAAGGTCAGAGGGATACGGTAAACCTGAAGTTAAGCATCGGAATCTATGACTAGTGTCACAGGAATGGTTCAAAACACAGTCAGTAAGAAGAGTCAGTCTTCTTGTACTTATGTCGGTGTTGTGCGTTTTGTATTTGATTCCGATGAAATTTCTGTGTTTCATCGTCAATACGGAGGTCCATGGGATATAGTAAACCTGAAGTGAAGCATCAGAATCTGTAACTAGAGTCACACGAATGGTTCAAAACATAGACAGTAAGAAGAGTCAGTCTTCTTGTACTTATGTCGGCATTGTTCCTTTTGTATTTAATTCCAATGCTATTTCTGTGTTTCATCGTCAATAAGAAGGTGTAAGGGATACAGTAATCCTGAGGTGAAGCATCGGAATCTATAGCTAATGTCTCAAGAATGGTTCAAAACATAGTCAGTAAGAAGAGTCAGTCTTCTTGTACTTAAGTCGGCATTGTGCCTTTTGTACTTAATTCCGATGCAATTTCTGTGTTTCATCGTCAATAAGAAGGTCAGAGGGATACAATAAACCTGAAGTGATGCATCGGAATCTATAACTAGAGTCACAGAAATGGTTAACACATAGACAGTAAGAAGAGTCAGTCTTCTTGTCCTTAAGTCGGCATTGTGCCTTTTGTATTTAATTCGGATGCAATTTCTGTGCTTCATCGTCAATAGGAAGGTCAGAGGGATACAATAAACCTGAAGTGAAGCATCGGAATCTATAATTAGTGTCACAGGAATGGTTCAAAGCATAAACAGTAAGAAGAGTCAGTCTTCTTGTACTTAAGTCGGCATTGTGCCTTTTCTATTTAATTCCGATGCAATATCTGTGTTTAATCGTCAATAAGAAGGTCCAAGGGATACAGTAAACCTGAAGTGAAGAATCGGAATCTATAACTAGTGTCACAGGAATGGTTCAAAACATAGTCAGTAAGAAGCGTCAGTCTTCTTGTACTTAAGTCGGCATTTTGCTTTTTCTGTTTAATTCTGATGAAATTTCTGTGATTCATCGTCAATAAGAAGGTCCAAGCGATACAGTAAACCTGGAGAGAAGCACCGGAATCTATAAGTAGTGTCACAGGAATGGTTCAAAACATAGACTGAAAGAAGAAACAGTCATCTGGTACTTTAGTCGGCATTGTGCCTTTTGTATTTAATTCCGATGCAATTTCTTGTTTACTCGTAAAAAAGAAGGCCAAAGGGATACAGTAAACCTGGAGTGAAGCATCGGAATCCATAACTAGTGTCACAGGAATGGTTAAAAACATAAACAGTAAGATAAGTCAGTCTTCTTGTACATAAGTCGGCATTGTGCCTCTTCTATTTAATTCCGATGCAATATCTGTGTTTCATCGTCAATAAGAAGGTACAAGGGATACAGTAAACCTGAAGTGAAGCATCGGAATCTATAACTACTGTCACAGGAATGGTTCAAAACATAGTCAGTAAGAATCGTCAGTCTACTTGTACTTAAGTCCGCATTGTGCCTTTTCTATTTAATTCTGATGCAATTTCTGTGTTTCATCGTCAATAAGGAGGTCCAAAAGATACTGTAAACCTGAAGTGAAGAATCGGAATCTGTAACTAGTGTCACAGAATGGTTCAAAACACACAGAGTAGGAAGAGTCAGCCTTCTAGTACTTAAGTCGGCATTGTGCATATTCTATTTAATTCCGATGCAATTTCTGTGTTTCATCGTCAATAAGACGGTCAGAGGGATACAGTAATCCCGAAGTGAAGCATCGGTATTTATAACTAGTGTCACAGGAGTGGTTCAAAACATAGTCAGTAAGAAGAGTCAGTCTTCTTGTACTTAAGTCTGCATCGTGCCTTTTGTATTTAGTTCCGATGCAATTTCTGTGTTTCATCGTCAATAAAAAGGTCCAAGGGATACAGTAAACCTGGAGTGAAGCATCGGAATCTATAACTAGTGTCACAGGGATGGTTCAAAACATAGACAGTAAGAAGAGTCAGTCTTCTTGTACTTAAGTCGGCATTGTGCCTTTTGTATTTAGTTCCGTTGCAATTTCTGTGTTTCATCGTCAATAAAAAGGTTCAAGGCATACAGTTAACCTGGAGTGAAGCATCGGAGTCTATAACTAGTGTCACAGGAATGGTTCAAGCATTGACAGTAAGACGAGTCAGTCTTCTTGTACTTAATTTGGCATTGTGCCTTTTGTTTTGAATTCCGATGCAATATCAGTGTTTCATCGTCAATAAGAAGGTCAGAGGGATACATTAAAACTGAAGTGAAGTATCGGAACCTATAACTAGTGTCACAGGAATGGTTCAAAACATGGTCAGTAAGAAGAGTCAGTCTTCTTGTACTTAAGGCGGCATTGTGCCTTTTGTATTTAATTCCGAGGCAATTTCTGTGTTTCATCGTCAATAAGAAGGTCCAAGGGATACAGTAAACCTGGAGTGAAGCATCGGAAACTATAACTAGTGTCACAGGAATGGTTCAAAACATAGACAATAAGAAAAGTCAGACTTCTTTTACTTAAGTCGGCATTGTGCCTTTTGTATTTAATTCCGATGCAATTTCTGTGTTTCATCGTCAATAAGAAGGTCCAAGGGATACAGTAAACCTGGATTGAAGCATCGGAATTTATAACTAGTGTCACAGGGACGGTTCAAAACATAGACAGTAAGATGAAGCAGTATTCTTGTACTTAAGTCGGCAATGTGCTTTTTGTATTTAATTCCGATGCAATTTCTGTGTTTCATCGTCACTAAGAAGGTCAGAGGGATACAGTAATCCTGAAGTCAAGCATCGGAAACTATAACTAGTGTCACAGGAATGGTTCAGAGCATAGACAGTAAGAAGAGTCAGTCTTCTTGTAGTTAAGTCTTCATTGTGCCTTTTGTATTTAAGTCCGATCCAATTTCTGTGTTTCATCGTCAATAAGTAGGTCCAAGGGATACAGTAAACCTGAAGTGAACCATCGGACTCTATAAATAGTGTCACAGGAATGGTTCAAAACATAGTCAGTAAGGAGAGTGAGTCTTCTTGTACTTAAGTCGGCATAGTGCTTTTTGTATTTAATTCCGATGCAATTTCTGTGTTTCATCATCAATAAGAAGGTCAGAGGATACAGTAAACCTGAAGTGAAGCATCGGAATCTATAACTAGAGTCACAGGAATGGTTCAAAACATGGACAGTAAGAAGAGTCAGTCTTCTTCTACTTAAGTCGGCATTGTGCCTCTTGTATTTAATTCCGATGCAATTTCTGTGTTTCATCGTCAATAAGAAGGTCCAAGGGATACAGTAGACCGGAATTGGAGAATCGGAATCTATAACTAGTATCACAGGAATGGTTCTAAAACATAGACAGTAAGAAGAGTCTGTCTGCTTGTACTTAAGTTGGTATGGTGCCTTTTGTATTTAATTCCGATGCAATTTCTGTGTTTCATCGTCAATAAGAAGGTCAGAGGGATACAGTAAACCTGAAGTGAAGCATCGGAATCTATAGCTAATGTCTCAAGAATGGTTCAAAACATAGTCAGTAAGAAGAGTCAGTCTTCTTGTACTTAAGTCGGCATTGTGCCTTTTGTACTTAATTCCGATGCAATTTCTGTGTTTCATCGTCAATAAGAAGGTCCAAGGGATACAATAAACCTGGAGTGAAGCATCGGAGTCTATAACTAGTGTCACAGGAATGGTTCAAAACATAGACAGTAAGAAGAGTCAGTCTTCTTGTCCTTAATTCGGCATTGCGCCTTTTGTATCTAATTCCGATGCAATTTCTGTGTTTCATCGTCAATAAGAAGGTCAGAGGGATACTGTAAGCCTGAAGTGAAGCATCGGAATCAATTAGTGTCACAGGAATGGTTTAAAACATAGTCAGTTAGAAGAGTCAGTCTTCTTGTACTTAAGTCGGCATTGTGCCTTTTGTATTTAATTCCGATGCAATTTCTGTGCTTCATCGTCAATAAGAAGGTCCAAGGGATACATTAAACCTGGAGTGAAGCATCGGAATCTATAACTACAGTCACAGGGACGGTTCAAAACAAAGACAGTAAGATGAGTCAGTATTCTTGTACTTAAGTCGGCATTGTGCTTTTTGTATTTAATTCCGATGCAATTTCTGTGTATCAACGTCACTATGAAGGTCAGAAGAATACAGTAATCCTGAAGTTAAGCATCGGAATCTATAACTAGTGTCACAGGAATGGTTCAAAGCATAGTCAGTAAGAGGAGTCAGTCTTCTTGTAGTTAAGTCGGCTTTGTGCCTTCTGTATTTAATTCCGATGCAGTTTCTGTGTTTATCGTCAATAAGAAGGTCCAAGGGATACAGTAAACCTGAAGTGAACCATCGGACTCTATAACTAGTGTCACAGGAATGGTTCAAAACATAGTCAGTAAGAAGAGTCAGTCTTCTTGTACTTAAGTCGGCATAGTGCCTTTTGTATTTAATTCCGATGCAATTTCTGTGTTTCATCATCAATAAGAAGGTCAGAGGATACAGTAAACCTGAAGTGAAGCATCGGAATCTATAACTAGAGTCACAGGAATGGTTCAAAACATAGACAGTAAGAAGAGTCAGTCTTCTTGTACTTAAGTCGGCATTGTGCCTCTTGTCTTTAATTCCGATGCAATTTCTGTGTTTCATCGTCAATAAGAAGGTCCAAGGGATACAGTAGACCTGAATTGAAGCATCGGAATCTATAACTAGTATCACAGGAATGGTTCTAAAACATAGACAGTAAGAAGAGTCTGTCTTCTTGTACTTAAGTCGGTATGGTGCCTTTTGTGTTTAATTCCCATGCAATTTCTGAGTTTCATCATCAATAAGAAGGTCACAGGATACAGTAAACCTGAAGTGAAGCATCGGAATCTATAACTAGAGTCACAGGAATGGTTCAAAACATGGACAGTAAGAAGAGTCAGTCTTCTTGTACTTAAGTCGGCATTGTGCCTCTTGTATGTAATTCCGATGCAATTTCTGTGTTTCATCGCCAATAAGAACGTCCAAGGGATACAGTAGACCTGAATTGAAGCATCGGAATCTATAACTAGTATCACAGGAATGGTTCTAAAACATAGACAGTAAGAAGAGTCTGTCTTCTTGTACTTAAGTCGGTATGGTGCCAGTTGTATTTAATTCCGATGCAATTTCTGTGTTTCATCGTCAATGAGAAGGTCAGAGGGATACAGTAAACCTGAAGTGAAGCATCGGAATCTATAGCTAATGTCTCAAGAATGGTTCAAAACATAGTCAGTAAGAAGAGTCAGTCTTCTTGTACTTAAGTCGGCATTGTGCCTTTTGTACTTAATTCAGATGCAATTTCTGTGTTTCATCGTCAATAAGAAGGTCCAAGGGATACAATAAACCTGGAGTGAAGCATCGGAGTCTATAACTAGTGTCACAGGAATGGTTCAAAACATAGACAGTAAGAAGAGTCAGTCTTCTTGTACTTAATTCGGCATTGCGCCTTTTGTATTTAATTCCGATGCAATTTCTGTGTTTCATCGTCAATAAGAATGTCAGAGGGATACTGTAAGCCTGATGTGAAGCATCGGAATCAATTAGTGTCACAGGAATGGTTTAAAACATAGTCAGTAAGAAGAGTCAGTCTTCCTGTACTTAAGTCGGCTTTGTGCCTTCTGTACTTAATTCCGATGCAGTTTCTGTGTTTATCGTCACTAAGAAGGTCCAAGGGATACAGTAAACCTGAAGTGAACCATCGGACTCTATAACTAGTGTCACAGGAATGGTTCAAAACATAGTCAGTAAGAAGTGTCAGTCTTCTTGTACCTAAGTCGGCATAGTGCCTTTTGTATTTAATTCCGATGCAATTTCTGTGTTTCATCATCAATAAGAAGCTCAGAGGATACAGTAAACCTGAAGTGAAGCATCGGAATCTATAACTAGAGTCACAGGAATGGTTCAAAACATAGACAGTAAGAAGAGTCAGTCTTCTTGTACTTAAGTCGGCATTGTGCCTTTTGTATTTAATTCCGATGCAATTTCTGTGTTTCATCGTCAATAAGAAGGTCCAAGGGATACAGTAGACCTGAATTGAAGCATCGGACTCTATAACTAGTATCACAGGAATGGTTCTAAAACATAGACAGTAAGAAGAGTCTGTCTTCGTGTACTTTAGTCGGTATGGTGCCTTTTGTATTTAATTCCGATGCAATTTCTGTGTTTCATCGTCAATAAGAAGGTCAGAGGGATACAGTAAACCTGAAGTGAAGCATCGGAATCTATAACTAGAGTCACACGAATGGTTCAAAACATAGACAGTAAGAAGAGTCAGTCTTCTTGTATTTAGGTTGGCATTGTTCCTTTTGTATTTAATTCCGATGCTATTTCTGTGTTTCATCGTCAGTAAGAATGTGTAAGGGATACAGTAAACCTGAGGTGAAGCATCGGAATCTATAGCTAATGTCACAAGAATGGTTCAAAACATAGTCAGTAAGAAGAGTCAGTCTTCTTGTACTCAAGTCGGCTTGTGCCTTTTGTACTTAATTCCGATGAAATTTCTGTGTTTAATCGTCAATAAGAAGGTCCAAGGGATACAGTAAACCTGAAGTTGAGCATCGGAATCTATGACTAGTGCCACAGGAATGGTTCAAAACATAGTCAGTAAGAAGAGTCAGTCTTCTTGTACTTATGTCGGTATTGTGCCTTTTGTATTTAATTCCGATGAAATTTCTGTGTTTCATCGTCAATACGAAGGTCCAAGGGATACAGTAAACCTGAAGTGAAGCATCGGAATCTATAACTAGTGTCACAGGAATGGTTCAAAACATAGACAGTAGCAAGAGTCACTCTTCTTGTACTTAAGTCGGCATTGTGCCTATTGTATTTAATTGCGATGCAATTTCAGTGTTTCATCGTCAATAAGAAGGTCAGAGGGATACAGTAAACCTGGAGTGAAGCATCGGAGTCTGTTACTAGTGTCACAGGAATGGTTCAAAACATAGGCAGTAAGAAGAGTCAGTCTTCTTGTACTTAATTCGGCATTGTGCCTTTCGTATTTAATTCCGGTGCAATTTCTGTGATTCTTAGTCAATAAGAAGGTCAGAGGGATACAGTAAACCTGAAGTGAAGCAACGGAATCTATAACTAGTGTCACAGGAATGGTTCAAAACATAGTCAGTAAGAAGAGTCAGTCTTCTTGTACTTAATTCGGCATTGCGCCTTTTGTGTTTAATTCCGATGCAATTTCTGTGTTTCATCGTCAATAAGAAGGTCCAAGGGATACAGTAAACCTGGAGTAAAGCATCGGAATCTATAACTAGTGTCTCAGGGACGGTTCATAAAATAGACAGTAAGATGAGTCAGTATTTTTGTACTTAAGTCAGCTTTGTGAATTTTGTATTTAATTCCGATGCAACTTCTGTGTTTCATCGTCAATAAGAAGGTCTAAGGGATACAGTAAAGCTGGAGTGAAGCATCGGAGTCTATAACTAGTGTCACAGGAATGGTTCAAAACATAGGCAGTAAGAAGAGTCAGTCGTCTCGTACTTTATTCGGCATTGCGCCTTTTGTATTTAATTCCGATGCAATTTCTGTGTTTCATCGTCAATAAGAAGGTCAGATGGATACTGTAAGCCTGAAGTGAAGCATCGGAATCAATTAGTGTCACAGGAATGGTTTATAACAATGTCAGTAAGAAGAGTCAGTCTTGTTGTACTTAAGTCGGCATTGTGCCATTTGTATTTAATTCCGATGCAATTTCTGTGTTTCATCGTCAATAAGAAGGTCCAAGGGATACATTAAACCTGGAGTGAAGCATCGGAATCTATAACTACAATCACAGGGACGGTTCAAAACATAGACAGTAAGATGAGTCAGTATTCTTGTACTTAAGTCGGCATTGTGCTTTTTGTATTTAATTTCGATGCAATTTCTGTGTTTCATCGTCACTATGAAGGTCAGAGGGATACAGTAATCCTGAAGTTAAACATCTGAATCTATAACTAGTGTCACAGGAATGGTTCGAAGCATAGTCAGTAAGAAGGGTCAGTCTTCTTGTAGTTAAGTCGGCTTTGTGCCTTCTGTATTTAATTCCGATGCAATTTCTATGTTTCATCGTCAATAAGAAGGACCAAGGGATACAGTAAACCTGAAGTGAACCATCGGACTCTATAACTAGTGTCACAGGAATGGTTCAAAACATAGTCAGTAAGAAGAGTCAGTCTTCTTGTACTTAAGTCGGTATGGTGCCTTTTGTAATTAATTCCGATGCAATTTCTGTGTTTCATCGTCAATAAGAAGGTCAGAGGGATACAGTAAACCTGAAGTGAAGCATCGGAATCTATAACTAGAGTCACACGAATGGTTCAAAACATAGAAAGTAAGATGAGTCAGTCTTCTTGTACTTAAGTCGGTATGGTGCCTTTTGTATTTAATTCCGATGCAATTTCTCTGTTTCATCGTCAATAAGAAGGTCAGAGGGATACAGTAAACCTGGAGTGAAGCATCGGAATCTATAACTAGAGTCACACGAATGGTTCAAAACGTAGTCAGTAAGAAGAGGCAGTCTTCTTGTACTTAAGTCGGCATTGTGCCTTTTGTACTTAATTCCGATGCAATTTCTGTGTTTAATCGTCAATAAGAAGGTGGAAGGGATACAGTAATCCTGAAGTTAAGCATCGGAATCTATGACTAGTGTCACAGGAATGGTTCGAAACATAGTCAGTAAGAAGAGTCAGTCTTCTTGTAGTTAAGTCGGCTTTGTGCCTTCTGTATATAATTCCGATGCAATTTCTATGTTTCATCGTCAATAAGAAGGTCCAAGGGATACAGTAAAACCTGAAGTGAACCATCGGACTCTATAACTAGTGTCACAGGGACGGTTCAAATCATAGACAGTAAGATGAGTCAGTATTCTTGTACTTAAGTCGGCAATGTGCTTTTTGTATTTAATTCCGATGCAATTTCTGTGTTTCATCGTCACTAAGCAGGTCAGAGGGATACAGTAATCCTGAAGTTAAACATCGGAATCTATAACTAGTGTCACAGGAATGGTTCAAAACATAGTCAGTAAGAAGAGTCAGTCTTCTTGTAGTGAAGTCTGCATTGTGCCTTTTGTATTTAAGTCCGATGCAATTTCTGTGTTTCATCGTCAATAAGTAGGTCCAAGGGATACAGTAAACCTGAAGTGAAGCATCGGAATCTATAACTAGTGTCACAGGGACGGTTCAAAACATAGACAGTAAGATGAGTCAGTATACTTGTACTTAAGTCGGCCATGTGCGTTGTGTATTTAATTCCGATGCAGTTTCTGTTTTTCATCGTCACTAAGAAGGTCAGAGGGATACAGTAATCCTGACGTTAAGCATCGGAATCTATAACTAGTGTCACAGGAATGGTTCAAAGCATAGTCAGTAAGAGGAGTCAGTCTTCTTGTACTTAAGTCGGCATAGTGCCTTTTGTATTTAATTCCGATGCAATTTCTGTGTTTCATCATCAATAAGAATGTCAGAGGATACAGTAAACCTGAAGTGAAGCATCGGAATCTATAACTAGAGTCACAGGAATGGTTCAAAACATGGACATTAAGAAGAGTCAGTCTTCTTGTACTTAAGTCGGCATTGTGCCTCTTGTATTTAATTCCGATGCAATTTCTGTGTTTCATCGTCAATAAGAAGGTCCAAGGGATACAGTAGACCGGAATTGAAGATTCGGAATCTATAACTAGTATCACAGGAATGGTTCTAAACATAGATAGTAAGAAGAGTCTGTCTGCTTGTACTTAAGTCGGTATGGTGCCTTTTGTATTTAATTCCGATGCAATTTCTGTGTTTCATCGTCAATAAGAAGGTCAGAGGGATACAGTAAACCTGAAGTGAAGCATCGGAATCTATAGCTAATGTCTCAAGAATGGTTCAAAACATAGTCAGTAAGAAGAGTCAGTCTTCTTGTACTTAAGTCGGCATTGTGCCTTTTGTACTTAATTCCGATGCAATTTCTGCGTTTCATCGTCAATAAGAAGGTCCAAGGGATACAATAAACCTGGAGTGAAGCATCGGAGTCTATAACTAGTGTCACAGGAATGGTTCAAAACATAGACAGTAAGAAGAGTCAGTCTTCTTGTACTTAATTCGGCATTGAGCCTTTTGTATTTAATTCCGATGCAATTTCTGTGTTTCATCGTCAATAAGAAGGTCAGAGGGATACTGTAAGCCTGAAGTGAAGCATCGGAATCAATTAGTGTCACAGGAATGGTTTAAAACATAGTCAGTAAGAAGAGTCAGACTTCTTGCACTTAAGTCGGCATTGTGCCTTTTGTATTTAATTCCGACGCAATTTCTGTGCTTCATCGTCAATAAGAAGGTCCAAGGGATACATTAAACCTGGAGTGCAGCATCGGAATCTATAACTACAGTCACAGGGACGGTTCAAAACAAAGACAGTAAGATGAGTCAGTATTCTTGTACTTAAGTCGGCATTGTGCTTTTTGTATTTAATTCCGATCCAATTTCTGTGTATCAACGTCACTATGAAGGTCAGAGGAATACAGTAATCCTGAAGTTAAGCATCGGAATCAATAACTAGTGTCACAGGAATGGTTCAAAGCATAGTCAGTAAGAGGAGTCAGTCTTCTTGTAGTTAAGTCGGCTTTGTGCCTTCTGTATTTTATTCCGATGCAGTTTCTGTGTTTATCGTCAATAAGAAGGTCCAAGGGATACAGTAAACCTGAAGTGAACCATCGGACTCTATAACTAGTGTCACAGGAATGGTTCAAAACATAGTCAGTAAGAAGAGTCAGTCTTCTTGTACTTAAGTCGGCATAGTGCCTTTTGTATTTAATTCCGATGCAATTTCTGTGTTTCATCATCAATAAGAAGGTCAGAGGATACAGTAAACCTGAAGTGAAGCATCGGAATCTATAACTAGAGTCACAGGAATGGTTCAAAACACAGACAGTAAGAAGAGTCAGTCTTCTTGTACTTAAGTCGGCATTGTGCCTCTTGTATTTAATTCCGATGCAATTTCTGTGTTTCATCGTCAATAAGAAGGTACAAGGGATACAGTAGACCTGAATTGAAGCATCGGAATCTATAACTAGTATCATAGGAATGGTTCTAAAACATAGACAGTAAGAAGAGTCTGTCCCCTTGTACTTAAGTCGGTATGGTGCCTTTTGTGTTTAATTCCGATGCAATTTCTGAGTTTCATCATCAATAAGAAGGTCAGAGGATACAGTAAACCTGAAGTGAAGCATCGGAATCTATAACTAGAGTCACAGGAATGGTTCAAAACATGGACAGTAAGAAGAGTCAGTCTTCTTGTACTTAAGTCGGCATTGTGCCTCTTGTATTTAATTCCGATGCAATTTCTGTGTTTCATCGCCAATAAGAACGTCCAAGGGATACAGTAGACCTGAATTGAAGCATCGGAATCTATAACTAGTATCACAGGAATGGTTCTAAAACATAGACAGTAAGAAGAGTCTGTCTTCTTGTACTTAAGTCGGTATGGTGCCTTTTGTATTTAATTCCGATGCAATTTCTGTGTTTCATCGTCAATACGAAGGTCAGAGGGATACAGTAAACCTGAAGTGAAGCATCGGAATCTATAGCTAATGTCTCAAGAATGGTTCAAAACATAGTCAGTAAGAAGAGTCAGTCTTCTTGTACTTAAGTCGGCATTGTGCCTTTTGTACTTAATTCCGATGCAATTTCTGTGTATCATCATCAATAAGAAGGTCCAAAGGATACAATAAACCTGGAGTGACGCATCGGAGTCTATAACTAGTGTCACAGGAATGGTTCAAAACATAGACAGTAAGAAGAGTCAGTCTTCTTGTACTTCATTCGGCATTGCGCCTTTTGTATTTAATTCCGATGCAATTTCTGTGTTTCATCGTCAATAAGAAGGTCAGAGGGATACTGTAAGCCTGATGTGAAGCATCGGAATCAATTAGTGTCACAGGAATGGTTTAAAACATAGTCAGTAAGAAGAGTCAGTCTTCTTGTACTTAAGTCGGCATTGTGCCTTTTGTATTTAATTCCGATGCAATTTCTGTGCTTCATCGTCAATAAGAAGGTCCAGGGGATACACTAAACCTGGAATGAAGCATCGGAATCTACAACTACAGTCACAGGGACGGTTCAAAACAAAGACAGTAAGATGAGTCAGTATTCTTGTACTTAAGTCGGCATTGTGCTTTATGTATTAAATTCCGATGCAATTTCTGTGTATCAACGTCACTATGAAGGTCAGAGGAATACAGTAATCCTGAAGTTAAGCATCGGAATCTATAACTAGTGTAACAGGAATGGTTCAAAGCATAGTCAGTAAGAGGAGTCAGTCTTCTTGTAGTTAAGTCGGCTTTGTGCCTTCTTTACTTAATTCCGATGCAGTTTCTGTGTTTATCGTCAACAAGAAGGTCCAAGGGATACAGTAAACCTGAAGTGAACCATCGGACTCTATAACTAGTGTCACAGGAATGGTTCAAACATAGTCAGTAAGAAGAGTCAGTCTTCTTGTACTTAAGTCGGCATAGTGCCTTTTGTATTTAATTCCGATGCAATTTCTGTGTTTCATCATCAATAAGAAGCTCAGAGGATACAGTAAACCTGAAGTGAAGCATCGGAATCTATAACTAGAGTCACACGAATGGCTCAAAACATAGACAGTAAGAAGAGTCAGTCTTCTTGTATTTAGGTCGGCATTGTTCCTTTTGTATTTAATTCCGATGCTATTTCTGTGTTTCATCGTCAATAAGAATGTGTAAGGGATACAGTAAACCTGAGGTGAAGCATCGGAATCTATAGCTAATGTCACAAGAATGGTTCAAAACATAGTCAGTAAGAAGAGTCAGTCTTCTTGTACTCAAGTCGGCTTGTGCCTTTTGTAAATAATTCCGATGAAATTTCTGTGTTTAATCGTCAATAAGAAGGTCCAAGGGATACAGTAAACCTGAAGTTGAGCATCGGAATCTATGACTAGTGCCACAGGAATGGTTCAAAACATAGTCAGTAAGAAGAGTCAGTCTTCTTGTACTTATGTCGGTATTGTGCCTTTTGTATTTAATTCCGATGAAATTTCTGTGTTTCATCGTCAATACGAAGGTCCAAGGGATACAGTAAACCTGAAGTGAAGCATCGGAATCTATAACTAGTGTCACAGGAATGGTACAAAACATAGACAGTAGCAAGAGTCACTCTTCTTGTACTTAAGTCGGCATTGTGCCTATTGTATTTAATTGCGATGCAATTTCAGTGTTTCATCGTCAATAAGAAGGTCAGAGGGATACAGTAAACCTGGAGTGAAGCATCGGAGTCTGTTACTAGTGTCACAGGAATGGTTCAAAACACAGGCAGTAAGAAGAGTCAGTCTTCTTGTACTTAATTCGGCATTGTGCCTTTCGTATTTAATTCCGGTGCAATTTCTGTGATTCTTAGTCAATAAGAAGGTCAGAGGGATACAGTAAACCTGAAGTGAAGCATCGGAATCTATAACTAGTGTCACAGGAATGGTTCAAAACATAGTCAGTAAGAAGAGTCAGTCTTCTTGTACTTAAGTCGGCATTATGCCTTTTGTATTTAATTTCGATGCAATTTCTGTGTTTCATCGTCAATAAGAAGGTCCAAGGGATACAGTAAACCTGGACTAAAGCATCGGAATCTATAACTAGTGTCACAGGGACGGTTCATATCATAGACAGTAAGATGAGTCAGTGTTTTTGTACTTAAGTCAGCTTTGTGAATTTTGTGTTTAATTCCGATGCAACTTCTGTGTTTCATCGTCAATAAGAAGGTCTAAGGGATACAGTAAAGCTGGAGTGAAGCATCGGAGTCTATAACTAGTGTCACAGGAATGGTTCAAAACATAGGCAGTAAGAAGAGTCAGTCGTCTTGTACTTAATTCGGCATTGCACCTTTTGTATTTAATTCCGATGCAATTTCTGTGTTTCATCGTCAATAAGAAGGTCAGAGGGATACTGTAAGCCTGAAGTGAAGCATCGTAATCAATTAGTGTCACAGGAATGGTTTATAACAATGTCAGTAAGAAGAGTCAGTCTTGTGGTACTTAAGTCGGCATTTGCCATTTGTATTTAATTCCGATGCAATTTCTGTGTTTCATCGTCAATAAGAAGGTCCAAGGGATACATTAAACCTGGAGTGAAGCAGCGGAATCTATAACTACAATCACAGGGACGGTTCAAAACATAGACAGTAAGATGAGTCAGTATTCTTGTACTTAAGTCGGCATTGTGCTTTTTGTATTTAATTTCGATGCAATTTCTGTGTTTCATCGTCACTATGAAGGTCAGAGGGATACAGTAATCCTGAAGTTAAGCATCTGAATCTATAACTAGTGTCACAGGAATGGTTCGAAGCATAGTCAGTAAGAAGAGTCAGTCTTCTTGTAGTTAAGTCGGCTTTGTGCCCTCTGTATTTAATTCCGATGCAATTTCTATGTTTCATCGTCAATACGAAGGTCCAAGGGATACAGTAAACCTGAAGTGAACCATCGGACTCTATAACTAGTGTCACAGGAATGGTTCAAAACATAGTCAGTAAGAAGAGTCAGTCTTCTTGTACTTAAGTCGGTATGGTGCCTCTTGTATTTAATTCCGATGCAATTTCTGTGTTTCATCGTCAATAAGAAGGTCAGAGGGATACAGTAAACCTGAAGTGAAGCATCGGAATCTATAACTAGAGTCACACGAATGGTTCAAAACATAGAAAGTAAGATGAGTCAGTCTTCTTGTACTTAAGTCGGTATGGTGCCTTTTGTATTTAATTCCGATGCAATTTCTCTGTTTCATCGTCAATAAGAAGGTCAGAGGGATACAGTAAACCTGGAGTGAAGCATCGGAATCTATAACTAGAGTCACACGAATGGTTCAAAACATAGTCAGTAAGAAGAGGCAGGCTTCTTGTACTTAAGTCGGCATTGTGCCTTTTGTACTTAATTCCGATGCAATTTCTGTGTTTAATCGTCAATAAGAAGGTCGAAGGGATACAGTAATCCTGAAGTTAAGCATCGGAATCTATGACTAGTGTCACAGGAATGGTTCGAAACATAGTCAGTAAGAAGAGTCAGTCTTCTTGTACTTATGTCGGTATTGTGCCTTTTGTATTTAATTCCGATGCAATTTCTGTGTTTCATCGTCAATACAAAGGTCCAAGGGATACAGTAAACCTGAAGTGAAGCATCGGAATCTATAACTAGTGTCACAGGAATGGTTCAAAACATAGACAGTAGCAAGAGTCACTCTTCTTGTACTTAAGTCGGCATTGTGCCTATTGTATTTAATTCCGATGCAATTTCTGTGTTTCATCGTCAATAAGAGGGTCCAAGGGACACAGTAAACCTGCTGTGAAGCATCGGAATCTATAACTAGTGTCACAGGAATGGTTCAAACATAGACAGTAGGAAGAGTCAGTCTTCTTGTACTTATGTCGGCATTGTGCCTATTGTATTTAATTCCGATGCAATTTCAGTGTTTCATCGTCAATAAGAAGGTCAGAGGGAAACAGTAAACCTGGAGTGAAGCATCAGAGTCTATAACTAGTGTCACAGGAATGGTTCAAAATTTAGGCAGTAAGAAGAGTCAGTCTTCTTGTACTTAATTCGGCATTGTGTCTTTTGTATTTAATTCCGATGCAATTTCTGTGATTCTTAGTCAATAAGAAGGTCAGAAGGATACAGTAATCCTGAAGTTAAGCATCTGAATCTATAACTAGTGTCACAGGAATGGTTCAAAGCATAGTCAGTAAGAAGAGTCAGTCTTCTTGTAGTTAAGTCGGCTTTGTGCCTTCTGTATTTAATTCCGATGCAGTTTCTGTGTTTATCGTCAATAAGAAGGTCCAAGGGATACAGTAAACCTGAAGTGAACCATCGGACTCTATAACTAGTGTCACAGGAATGGTTCAAAAAATAGACAGTAAGAAGAGTCAGTCTTCTTGTACTTAAGTCATCATAGTGCATTTTGTATTTAATTCCGATGCAATTTCTGTGTTTCATCGTCAATAAGAAGGTCAGAGGATACAGTAAACCTTAAGTGAAGCATCGGGATTTATAACTAGAGTCACAGGAATGGTTCAAAACATAGACAGTAAGAAGAGTCAGTCTTCTTGTACTTAAGTCGGCATTGTGCCTCTTGTATTTAATTCCGATGCAATTTCTGTGTTTCATCGTCAATAAGAAGGTCCAAGGGATACAGTAGACCCGAATTGAAGCATCGGAATCTATAACTAGTATCACAGGAATGGTTCTAAAACATAGACAGTAAGAAGAGTCTGTCTTCTTGTACTTAAGTCGGTATGGTGCCTTTTGTATTTAATTCCGATGCAATTTCTGTGTTTCATCGTCAACAAGAAGGTCAGAGGGATACAGTAAACCTGGAGTGAAGCATCGGAATCTATAACTAGAGTCACACGAATGGTTCAAAACATAGTCAGTAAGAAGAGGCAGTCTTCTTGTACTTAAGTCGGCATTGTGCCTTTTGTACTTAATTCCGATGCAATTTCTGTGTTTAATCGTCAATAAGAAGGTCGAAGGGATACGGTAATCCTGAAGTTAAGCATCGGAATCTATGACTAGTGTCACAGGAATGGTTCGAAACATAGTCAGTAAGAAGAGTCAGTCATCTTGTACCTATGTCGGTATTGTGCCTTTTGTATTTAATTCCGATGAAATTTCTGTGTTTCATCGTCAATACAAAGGTCCAAGGGATACAGTAAACCTGAAGTGAAGCATCGGAATCTATAACTAGTGTCACAGGAATGGTTCAAAACATAGACAGTAGCAAGAGTCACTCTTCTTGTACTTAAGTCGGCATTGTGCCTATTGTATTTAATTCCGATGCAATTTCTGTGTTACATCGTCAATAAGAGGGTCCAAGGGACACAGTAAACCTGGTGTGAAGCATCGGAATCTGTAACTAGTGTCACAGGAATGGTTCAAACATAGACAGTAGGAAGAGTCAGTCTTCTTGTACTTATGTCGGCATTGTGCCTCTTGTATTTAATTCCGATGCAATTTCTGTGTTTCATCGTCAATAAGAAGGTCCAAGGGATACAGTAAACCTGAAGTGAACCATCGGACTCTATAACTAGTGTCACAGGAATGGTTCAAAGAATAGTCAGTTAGAAGAGTCAGTCTTCTTGCACTTAAGTCATCATAGTGCCTTTTGTATTTAATTCCGATGCAATTTCTGTGTTTCATCGTCAATAAGAAGGTCAGAGGATACAGTAAACCTTAAGTGAAGCATCGGAATTTATAACTAGAGCCACAGGAACGGATCAAAACATAGACAGTAAGAAGAGTCAGTCTTCTTGTACTTAAGTCGGCATTGTGCCTCTTGTATTTAATTCCGATGCAATTTCTGTGTTTCATCGTCAATAAGAAGGTCCAAGGGATACAGTAGACCTGAATTGAAGCATCGGAATCTATAACTAGTATCACAGGAATGGTTCTAAAGCATAGACAGTAAGAAGAGTCTGTCTTCTTGTACTTAAGTCGGTATGGTGCCTTTTGTATTTAATTCCGATGCAATTTCTGTGTTTCATCGTCAATAAGAAGGTCAGAGGGATACCGTAAACCTGAAGTGAAGAATCAGAATCTATAACTAGAGTCACACGAATGGTTCAAAACATAGACAGTAATAAGAGTCAGTCTTCTTGTATTTAAGGCGGCATTGTTCCTTTTGTATTTAATTCCGATGCTATTTCTGTGTTTCATCGTCAATAAGAATGTGTAAGGGATACAGTAAACCTGAAGTGAAGCATCGGAATCTATAACTAGTGTCACAGGAATGGTTCAAAACATAGTCAGTAAGAAGAGTCAGTCTTCTTGTACTTAAGTCGGCATTATGCCTTTTGTATTTAGTTTCGATGCAATTTCTGTGTTTCATCGTCAATAAGAAGGTCCAAGGGATACAGTAAACCTGGAGTAAAGCATCGGAATCTGTAACTAGTGTCACAGGGACGGTTTATAACATAGACAGTAAGATGAGTCAGTATATTTGTACTTAAGTGGGCTTTGTGCCTTTTTTATTTAATTCCGATGCAAATTCTGTGTTTCATCGTCAATAAGAAGGTCTAAGGGATACAGTAAACCTGGAGTGAAGCATCGGAGTCTATAACTAGTGTCACAGGAATGGTTTAAAACATAGGCAGTAAGAAGAGTCAGTCGTCTTGTACTTAATTCGGCATTGCGCCTTTTGTGTTGAATTCCGATGCAATTTCTGTGTTTCATCGTCAATAAGTAGGTCAGAGGGATACTGTAAGCCTGAAGTGAAGCATCGGAATCAATTAGTGTCACAGGAATGGTTTATAACAATGTCAGTAAGAAGAGTCAGTCTTGTTGTACTTAAGTCGGCATTGTGCCATTTGTATTTAATTCCGATGCAATTTCTGTGTTTCATCGTCAATAAGAAGGTCTAAGGGATACATTAAACCTAGAGTGAAGCATCGGAGTCTATAACTACAGTCACAGGGGCGGTTCAAAACATACACAGTAAGATGAGTCAGTATTTTTGTACTTAAGTCGGCATTGTGCTTTTTGTATTTAATTCCGATGCAATTTCTGTGTTTCATCGTCACTATGAAGGTCAGAGGGATACAGTAAACCTGAAGTGAAGCATCGGAATCTATAACTAGTGTCACAGGAATGGTTCAAAACATAGACAGTAGCAAGAGTCACTCTTCTTGTACTTAAGTCGGCATTGTGCCTATTGTATTTAATTCCGATGCAATTTCTGTGTTACATCGTCAATAAGATAGTCCAAGGGACACAGTAAACCTGGTGTGAAGCATCGGAATCTATAACTAGTGTCACAGGAATGGTTCAAACATAGACAGTAGGAAGAGTCAGTCTTCTTGTACTTATGTCGGCATTGTGCCTATTGTATTTAATTCCGATGCAATTTCAGTGTTTCATCGTCAATAAGAAGGTCAGAGGGAAACAGTAAACCTGGAGTGAAGCATCAGAGTCTATAACTAGTGTCACGGGAATGGTTCAAAATTTAGGCAGTAAGAAGAGTCAGTCTTCTTGTACTTAATTCGGCATTGTGTCTTTTGTATTTAATTCCGATGCAATTTCTGTGATTCTTAGTCAATAAGAAGGTCAGAAGGATACAGTAATCCTGAAGTTAAGCATCTGAATCTATAACTAGTGTCACAGGAATGGTTCAAAGCATAGTCAGTAAGAAGAGTCAGTCTTCTTGTAGTTAAGTCGGCTTTGTGCCTTCTGTATTTAATTCCGATGCAGTTTCTGTGTGTCATCGTCAATAAGAGAGTCAGAGGGATACATTAAACCTGGAGTGAAGCATCGGAATCTATAACTACAATCACAGGGACGGTTCAAAACATAGACAGTAAGATGAGTCAGTATTCTTGTACTTAAGTCGGCATTGTGCTTTTTGTATTTAATTCCGATGCAATTTCTGTGTTTCATCGTCACCATGAAGTTCAGAGGGATACAGTAATCCTGAAGTTAGGCATCGGAATCTATAACTAGTGTCACAGGAATGGTTCGAAGCATAGTCAGTAAGAAGAGTCAGTCTTCTTGTAGTTAAGCCGGCTTTGTGCCTTCTGTATTTAATTCCGATGCAATTTCTATGTTTCCTCGTCAATAAGAAGGTCCAAGGGATACAGTAAACCTGAAGTGAACCATCGGACTCTATAACTAGTGTCACAGGAATGGTTCAAAACATAGTCAGTAAGAAGATTTAGTCTTCTTGTACTTAAGTCGGCATAGTGCCTTTTGTATTTAATTCTATTGCAATTTCTGTGTTTCATCGTCAATAAGGTCAGGGGATACAGTAAACCTGAAGTGAACCATCGGAATCTATAACTAGAGTCACAGGAATGGTTCAAAACATAGACAGTAAGAAGATTTAGTCTTCTTGTACTTAAGTCGGCATTGTGCCTCATGTATTTAATTCCGATGCAATTTCTGTGTTTCATGGTCAATAAGAAGGTCCAAGGGATACAGTAGACCTGAATTGAAGCATCGGAATCTATAACTAGTGTCACAGGAATGGTTCTAAAGCATAGACAGTAAGAAGAGTCAGTCTTCTTGTACTTAAGTCGGTATGGTGCCTTTTGTATTTAATTCCGATGCAATTTCTGTGTTTCATCGTCAATAAGAAGGTCAGAGGGATACAGTAAACCTGAAGTGAAGCATCGGAAAATATAACTAGAGTCACACGAATGGTTCAAAACATAGAAAGTAAGATGAGTCAGTCTTCTTGTATTTAAGTCGGTATGGTGCCTTTTGTATTTAATTCCGATGCAATTTCTGTGCTTCATCGTCAATAAGAAGGTCGGAGGGATACAATAAACCTGAAGTGAAGCATCGGAATCTATAACTAGAGTCACACGAATGGTTCAAAACATAGTCAGTAAGAAGAGTCAGTCTTCTTGTACTTAAGTCGGTATTGTGCCTTTTGTACTTAATTCCGATGCAATTTCTGTGTTTAATCGTCAATAAGAGGGTCCAAGGGATACAGTAATCCTGAAGTTAAGCATCGGAATCTATGACTAGTGTCACAGGAATGGCTCGAAACATAGTCAGTAAGAAGAGTCAGTCTTCTTGTACTTATGTCGGTATTGTGGCTTCTGTATTTAATTCCGATGAAATTTCTGTGTTTCATCGTCAATACGAAGGTCCAAGGGATACAGTAAACCTGAAGTGAAGCATCGGAATCTATAACTAGTGTCACAGGAATGGTTCAAAACATAGACAGTAGCAAGAGTCACTCTTCTTGTACTTAAGTCGGCATTGTGCATATTGTATTTAATTCCGATGCAATTTCTGTGTTTCATCGTCAATAAGAGGGTCCAAGGGACACAGTAAACCTGGTGTGAAGCATCGGGATCTATAACTAGTGTCACAGGAATGGTTCGAACATAGACAGTAGGAATAGTCAGTCTTCTTGTACTTATGTCGGCATTGTGCCTATTGTATTTAATTCCGATGCAATTTCAGTGTTTCATCGTCAATAAGAAGGTCAGAGGGATACAGTAAACCTGGAGTGAAGCATCAGAGTCTATAACTAGTGTCACAGGAATGGTTCAAAACATAGGCAGTAAGAGGAGTCAGTCTTCTTGTACTTAATTGGGCATTGTGTCTTTTGTATTTAATTCCGATGCAATTTCTGTGATTCTTAGTCAATAAGAAGGTCAGAAGGATACAGTAAACCTGAAGTGATGCATCGGAATCTATAACTAGTGTCACAGGAATGGTTCAAAACATAGTCAGTAAGAAGAGTCAGTGTTCTTGTACTTAAGTCGGCATTATGCCTTTTGTATTTAATTTCGATGCAATTTCTGTGTTTCATCGTCAATAAGAAGGTCCAAGGGATACAGTAAACCTGGAGAAAAGAATCGGAATCTATAACTAGTGTCACAGGGACGGTTCAAAACATAGACAGTAAGATGCGTCAGTATTTTTGTACTTAAGTCGGCATTGTGCCTTTTGTTTTTAATTCCTATGCAATTTCTGTGTTTCATCGTCAATAAGAAGGTCCAAGGGATACAGTAAACCTGGAGTGAAGCATCGGAGTCTATAACTAGTGTCACAGGAATGGTTCAAAACATAGACAGTAAGAAGTGTCAATCTTCTTGTACTTAATTCGGCATTACGCCTTTTGCATTTAATTCCGATGCAATTTCTGTGTTTCATCGTCAATAAGAAGGTCCAAGGAATACATTAAACCTGGAGTGAAGCATCGGAATCTATAACTACAGTCACAGGGACGGTTCAAAACATAGACAGTAAGATGAGTCAGTTTTCTTGTACTTAAGTCGGCATTGTGCTTTTTGTATGTAATTCCGATGCTATTTCTGTGTTTAATCGTCAATAAGAGGGTCCAAGGGATACAGTAAACCTTAAGTGAAGCATCAGAATCTGTAACTAGTGTCACAGGAATGGTTCCAAACATAGGCAGTAAGAAGGGTCAGCCTGCTTTTACTTAATTCGGCATTGTGCCTTTTGTATTTAATTCCATGCAATTTCTGTGTTTCATCGACAATAAGAAGGTCCGAGGGACACAGTAAACCTGGAGTGAAGCATCGGAAACTGTAACTAGTGTCACAGGAATAGTTCAAAACATAGACAGTAGGAAGAGTCAGTCTTCTAGTACTTAAGTCGGCATTGTGCATATTTTATTTAATTCCTATGCATTTTCTGTGTTTCATCGTCAATAAGACGGTCAGAGGGATACAGTAAACCCGAAGTGAAGCATCGGTATTTATAACTAGTGTCACAGGAGTGGTTCAAAACATAGTCAGTAAGAAGAGTCAGTCTTCTTGTACTTAAGTCGGCATTGTGCCTTTTGTATTTAGTTCCGTTGCAATTTCTGTGTTTCATCGTCAATAAAAAGGTCCAAGGGATACAGTAAACCTGGAGTGAAGCATCGGAATCTATAACTAGTGTCACAGGGATGGTTCAAAACATTGACAGTAAGAAGAGTTAGTCTTCTTGTACTTAAGTCGGCATTGTGCCTTTTGTATTTAGTTCCGTTGCAATTTCTGTGTTTCATCGTCAATAAAAAGGTCCAAGGGATACAGTTAACCTGGAGTGAAGCATCGGAGTCTATAACTAGTGTCACAGGAACGGTTCAAGCATAGACAGTAAGACGAGACAGTCTTCTTGTACTTAATTTGGCATTGTGCCTTTTGTATTGAATTCCGATGCAATTTCAGTGTTTCATCGTCAGTAAGAAGAGGTTTCATCGTCAATAAGAAGGTCAGAGGGATACATTAAACCTGAAGTGAAGTATCGGAACCTATAACTAGTGTCACAGGAATTGTTCAAAACATAGTCAGAAAGAAGAGTCAGTCTTCTTGTACTTAAGTTGGCATTGTGTCTTTTGTATTTAATTCCGAGGCAATTTCTGTGTTTCATCGTCAATAAGAAGGTCCGAGGGATACAGTAAACCTGGAGTGAAGCATCGGAATCTATAACTAGTGTCACAGGAATGGTTTAAACATAGACAGTAAGAAAAGTCAGACTTCTTTTACTTTAGGCGGCATTGTGCCTTTTGTATTTAATTCCGATGCAATTTCTGTGTTTCATCGTCAATAAGAAGGTCCAAGGGATACATCGGAATTTATAACTAGTGTCACAGGGACGGTTCAAAACATAGACAGTAAGATGAGTCAGTATTCTTGTACTTAAGTCGGCCATGTGCTTTGTGTATTTAATTCCGATGCAGTTTCTGTGTTTCATCGTCACTAAGAAGGTCAGAGGGATACAGTAATCCTGAAGTTAAGCATCGGAATCTATAACTAGTGTCACAGGAATGGTTCAAAGCATAGTCAGCAAGAGGAGTCAGTCTTCTTGTAGTTAAGTCGGCTTTGTGCCTTCTGTATTTAATTCCGATGCAGTTTCTGTGTTTATCGTCAATAAGAAGGTCCAAGGGATACAGTAAACCTGAAGTGAACCATCGGACTCTATAGTAGTGTCACAGGAATGGTTCAAAACATGGTCAGTAAGAAGAGTCAGTCTTCTTGTACTTAAGTCGGCATAGTGCCTTTTGTATTTAATTCCGATGCAATTTCTGTGTTTCATCATCAATAAGAAGGTCAGAGGATACAGTAAACCTGAAGTGAAGCATCGGAATCTATAACTAGAGTCACAGGAATGGTTCAAAACGTGGACAGTAAGAAGAGTCAGTCTTCTTGTACTTAAGTCGGCATTGTGGCTCTTGTATTTATTTCCGATGCAATTTCTGTGTTTCATCGTCAATAAGAAGGGCCAAGGGATACAGTAGACCTGAATTGAAGCATCGGAATCTATAACTTGTATCACAGGAATGGTTCTAAAACATAGACAGTAAGAAGAGTCTGTCTTCTTGTACTTAAGTCGGTATGGTGCCTTTTGTATTTAATTCCGATGCAATTTCTGTGTTTCATCGTCAATAGGAAGGTCAGAGGGATACAGTAAACCTGAAGTGAAGCATCGGAATCTATAGCTAATGTCTCAAGAATGGTTCAAAACATAGTCAGTAAGAAGAGTCAGTCTTCTTGTACTTAAGTCGGCATTGTGCCTTTTGTACTTAATTCCGATGCAATTTCTGTGTATCAACGTCACTATGAAGGTCAGAGGAATACAGTAATCCTGAAGTTAAGCATCGGAATCTATAACTAGTGTCAAAGGAATGGTTCAAAGCATAGTCAGTAAGAGGAGTCAGTCTTCTTGTAGTTAAGTCGGCTTTGTGCCTTCTGTATTTAATTCCGATGCAGTTTCTGTGTTTATCGTCAATAAGAAGGTCCAAGGGATACAGTAAATCTGAAGTGAACCATCGGACTCTATAACTAGTGTCACAGGAATGGTTCAAAGCATAGTCAGTAAGAAGAGTCAGTCTTCTTGTACTTAAGTCGGCATAGTGCCTTTTGTATTTAATTCCGATGGAATTTCTGTGTTTCATCATCAATAAGAAGGTCAGAGGGATACAGTAAACCTGAAGTGAAGCATCGGAATCTATAACTAGAGTCACAGGAAAGGTTCAAAACACAGACAGTAAGAAGAGTCAGTCTTCTTGTACTTAAGTCGGCATTGTGGTTCTTGTATTTAATTCCGATGCAATTTCTGTGTTTCATCGTCAATAAGAAGGTCCAAGGGATACAGTAGACCTGAATTGAAGCATCGGAATCTATAACTAGTATCACAGGAATGGTTCTAAAACATAGACAGTAAGAAGAGTCTGTCTTCTTGTACTTAAGTCGGTATGGTGCCTTTTGTATTTAATTCCGATGCAATTTCTGTGTTTCATCGTCAATAAGAAGGTCAGAGGGATACAGTAAACCTGAAGTGAAGCATCGGAATCTATAACTAGAGTCACACGAATGGTTCAAAACATAGACAGTAAGAAGAGTCAGTCTTCTTGTATTTAAGTCGGCATTGTTCCTTTTGTATTTAATTCCGATGCTATTTCTGTGTTTCATCGTCAATAAGAATGTGTAAGGGATACAGTAAACCTGAGGTGAAGCATCGGAATCTATAGCTAATGTCACAAGAATGGTTCAAAACATAGTCAGTAAGAAGAGCCAGTCTTCTTGTACTCAAGTCGGGTTGTGCCTTTTGTACTTGATTCCGATGCAATTTCTGTGTTTAATCGTCAATAAGAAGGTCCAAGGGATACAGTAAACCTGAAGTTGAGCATCGGAATCTATGACTAGTGTCACAGGAATGGTTCAAAACATAGTCAGTAACAAGAGTCAGTCTTCTTGTACTTATGTCGGTATTGTGCCTCTTGTATTTAATTCCGATGAAATTTCTGTGTTTCATCGTCAATACGAAGGTCCAAGGGATACAGTAAACCTGAAGTGAAGCATCGGAATCTATAACTAGTGTCACAAGAATGGTTCAAAACATAGACAGTAGCAAGAGTCACTCTTCTTGTACTGAAGTCGGCATCGTGCCTATTGTATTTAATTCCGATGCAATTTCAGTGTTTCATCGTCAATAAGAAGGTCAGAGGGATACAGTAAACCTGGAGTGAAGCATCGGAGTCTATTACTAGTGTCACAGGAATGGTTCAAAACATAGGCAGTAAGAAGAGTCAGTCTTCTTGTACTTAATTCGGCATTGTGCCTTTCGTATTTTAATCCGATGCAATGTCTGTGATTCTTAGTCAATAAGAAGGTCAGAGGGATACAGTAAACCTGAAGTGAAGCATCGGAATCTGTAACTAGTGTCACAGGAATGGTTCAAAACATAGTCAGTAAGAAGAGTCAGTCTTCTTGTACTTATGTCGGTATTGTGCCTTTTGTATTTAATTCCGATGAAATTTCTGTGTTTCATCGTCAATACGAAGGTCCAAGGGATACAGTAAACCTGAAGTGAAGCATCGGAATCTATAACTAGTGTCACAGGAATGGTTCAAAACATAGACAGTAGCAAGAGTCACTCTTCTTGTACTTAAGTCGGCATTGTGCCTATTGTATTTAATTCCGATGCAATTTCTGTGTTTCATCGTCAATAGGAGGGTCCAAGGGACACAGTAAACCTGGTGTGAAGCATCGGAATCTATAACTAGTGTCACAGGAATGGTTCAAACATAGACAGTAGGAAGAGTCAGTCTTCTTGTACTTATGTCGGCATTGTGCCTATTGTATTTAATTCCGATGCAATTTCAGTGTTTCATCGTCAATAAGAAGGTCAGAGGGAAACAGTAAACCTGGAGTGAAGCATCAGAGTATATAACTAGTGTCACAGGAATGGTTCAAAACATAGGCAGTAAGAAGAGTCAGTCGTCTTGTACTTAATTCGGCATTGTGTCTTTTGTATTTAATTCCGATGCGATTTCTGTGATTCTTAGTCAATAAGAAGGTCAGAAGGATACAGTAATCCTGAAGTTAAGCATCTGAATCTATAACTAGTGTCACAGGATTGGCTCAAAGCATAGTCAGTAAGAAGAGTCAGTCTTCTTGTAGTTAAGTCGGCTTTGTGCCTACTGTATTTAATTCCGATGCAGTTTCTGTGTTTATCGTCAATAAGAAGGTCCAAGGGATACTGTAAACCGGAAGTGAACCATCGGACTCTGTAACTAGTGTCACAGGAATGGTTCAAAACATAGTCAGTTAGAAGAGTCAGTCTTCTTGTACTTAAGTCGGCATAGTGCCTTTTGTATTTAATTCCGATGCAATTTCTGTGTTTCATCGTCAATAAGAAGGTCAGAGGATACAGTAAACCTTAAGTGAAGCATCGGAATCTATAACTAGAGTCACAGGAATGGTTCAAAATAGACAGTAAGAAGAGTCAGTCTTCTTGTACTTAAGTCGGTATGGTGCCTTTGGTATTTAATTCCGATGCAATTTCTGTGTTTCATCGTCAATAAGAAGGTCCAAGGGATACAGTAAACCTGAAGTGAAGCATCGGAATCCATAACTAGAGTCACACGAATGGTTCAAACATAGAAAGTAAGATGAGTCAGTATTCTTGTACTTAAGTCGGTATGGTGCCTTTTGTATTTAATTCCGATGCAATTTCTCTGTTTCATCGTCAATAAGAAGGTCAGAGGAATACAGTAAACCTGGAGTGAAGCATCGGAATCTATAACTAGAGTCACACGAATGGTTCAAAACATAGTCAGTAAGAAGAGTCAGTCTTCTTGTACTTAAGTCGGCATTGTGCCTTTTGTATTTTATTTCGGTGCAATTTCTGTGTTTCATCGTCAATAAGAAGGTCTAAGGGATACAGTAAAGCTGGAGTGAAGCATCGGAGTCTATAACTAGTGTCACAGGAATGGTTCAAAACATAGGCAGTAAGAAGAGTCAGTCGTCTTGTACTTAATTCGGCATTGCGCCTTTTGTATTTAATTCCGATGCAATTTCTGTGTTTCATCGTCAATACGAAGGTCAGAGGGATACTGTAAGCCTGAAGTGAAGCATCGGAATCATTAGTGTCACAGGAATGGTTTATAACAATGTCAGTAAGAAGAGTCAGTCTTGTTGTACTTAAGTCGGCATTGTGCCATTTGTATTTAATTCCGATGCAATTTCTGTGTTTCATCGTCAATAAGAAGGTCCAAGGGATACATTAAACCTGGAGTGAAGCATCGGAATCTATAACTACAATCACAGGGACGGTTCAAAACATAGACAGTAAGATGAGTCAGTATTCTTGTACTTAAGTCGGCATTGTGCTTTTTGTATTTAATTCCGATGCAATTTCTCTGTTTCATCGTCACTATGAAGGTCAGAGGGATACAGTAATCCCGACGTTAAGCATCGGAAGCTATAACTAGTGTCGCAGGAATGGTTCGAAGCATAGTCAGTAAGAAGAGTCAGTCTTCTTGTAGTTGGGTCGGCTTTGTGCCTTCTGTATTTAATTCCGATGCAATTTCTATGTTTCTTCGTCAATAAGAAGGTCCAAGGGATACAGTAAACCTGAAGTGAACCATCGGACTCTATAACTAGTGTCACAGGAATGGTTCAAAACATAGTCAGTAAGAAGAGTCAGTCTTCTTGTTCTTAAGTCGGTATGGTGCCTTTTGTATTTAATTCCGATGCAATTTCTGTGTTTCATCGTCAATAAGAAGGTCAGAGGGAAACAGTAAACCTGGAGTGAAGCATCAGAGTATATAACTAGTGTCACAGGAATGGTTCAAAACATAGGCAGTAAAAAGAGTCAGTCTTCTTGTACTTAAGTCTTCATTATGCCTTTTGTATTTCATTTCGATGCAATTTCTGTGTTTCATCGTCAATAGGAGGGTCCAAGGGACACAGTAAACCTGGTGTGAAGCATCGGAATCTATAACTAGTGTCACAGGAATGGTTCAAACATAGACAGTAGGAAGAGTCAGTCTTCTTGTACTTATGTCGGCATTGTGCCTATTGTATTTAATTCCGATGCAATTTCAGTGTTTCATCGTCAATAAGAAGGTCAGAGGGAAACAGTAAACCTGGAGTGAAGCATCAGAGTATATAACTAGTGTCACAGGAATGGTTCAAAACATAGGCAGTAAGAAGAGTCAGTCGTCTTGTACTTAATTCGGCATTGTGTCTTTTGTATTTAATTCCGATGCGATTTCTGTGATTCTTAGTCAATAAGAAGGTCAGAAGGATACAGTAATCCTGAAGTTAAGCATCTGAATCTATAACTAGTGTCACAGGATTGGCTCAAAGCATAGTCAGTAAGAAGAGTCAGTCTTCTTGTAGTTAAGTCGGCTTTGTGCCTACTGTATTTAATTCCGATGCAGTTTCTGTGTTTATCGTCAATAAGAAGGTCCAAGGGATACTGTAAACCGGAAGTGAACCATCGGACTCTGTAACTAGTGTCACAGGAATGGTTCAAAACATAGTCAGTTAGAAGAGTCAGTCTTCTTGTACTTAAGTCGGCATAGTGCCTTTTGTATTTAATTCCGATGCAATTTCTGTGTTTCATCGTCAATAAGAAGGTCAGAGGATACAGTAAACCTTAAGTGAAGCATCGGAATCTATAACTAGAGTCACAGGAATGGTTCAAAATAGACAGTAAGAAGAGTCAGTCTTCTTGTACTTAAGTCGGTATGGTGCCTTTGGTATTTAATTCCGATGCAATTTCTGTGTTTCATCGTCAATAAGAAGGTCCAAGGGATACAGTAAACCTGAAGTGAAGCATCGGAATCCATAACTAGAGTCACACGAATGGTTCAAACATAGAAAGTAAGATGAGTCAGTCTTCTTGTACTTAAGTCGGTATGGTGCCTTTTGTATTTAATTCCGATGCAATTTCTCTGTTTCATCGTCAATAAGAAGGTCAGAGGAATACAGTAAACCTGGAGTGAAGCATCGGAATCTATAACTAGAGTCACACGAATGGTTCAAAACATAGTCAGTAAGAAGAGTCAGTCTTCTTGTACTTAAGTCGGCATTGTGCCTTTTGTATTTTATTTCGGTGCAATTTCTGTGTTTCATCGTCAATAAGAAGGTCTAAGGGATACAGTAAAGCTGGAGTGAAGCATCGGAGTCTATAACTAGTGTCACAGGAATGGTTCAAAACATAGGCAGTAAGAAGAGTCAGTCGTCTTGTACTTAATTCGGCATTGCGCCTTTTGTATTTAATTCCGATGCAATTTCTGTGTTTCATCGTCAATACGAAGGTCAGAGGGATACTGTAAGCCTGAAGTGAAGCATCGGAATCATTAGTGTCACAGGAATGGTTTATAACAATGTCAGTAAGAAGAGTCAGTCTTGTTGTACTTAAGTCGGCATTGTGCCATTTGTATTTAATTCCGATGCAATTTCTGTGTTTCATCGTCAATAAGAAGGTCCAAGGGATACATTAAACCTGGAGTGAAGCATCGGAATCTATAACTACAATCACAGGGACGGTTCAAAACATAGACAGTAAGATGAGTCAGTATTCTTGTACTTAAGTCGGCATTGTGCTTTTTGTATTTAATTCCGATGCAATTTCTCTGTTTCATCGTCACTATGAAGGTCAGAGGGATACAGTAATCCCGACGTTAAGCATCGGAAGCTATAACTAGTGTCGCAGGAATGGTTCGAAGCATAGTCAGTAAGAAGAGTCAGTCTTCTTGTAGTTGGGTCGGCTTTGTGCCTTCTGTATTTAATTCCGATGCAATTTCTATGTTTCTTCGTCAATAAGAAGGTCCAAGGGATACAGTAAACCTGAAGTGAACCATCGGACTCTATAACTAGTGTCACAGGAATGGTTCAAAACATAGTCAGTAAGAAGAGTCAGTCTTCTTGTTCTTAAGTCGGTATGGTGCCTTTTGTATTTAATTCCGATGCAATTTCTGTGTTTCATCGTCAATAAGAAGGTCAGAGGGAAACAGTAAACCTGGAGTGAAGCATCAGAGTATATAACTAGTGTCACAGGAATGGTTCAAAACATAGGCAGTAAAAAGAGTCAGTCTTCTTGTACTTAAGTCTTCATTATGCCTTTTGTATTTCATTTCGATGCAATTTCTGTGTTTCATCGTCAATAATAAGGTCCAAGGGATACAGTAAACCTGGAGTAAAGCATCGGAATCTATAACTAGTGTCACAGGGACGGTTCATAACATAGACAGTAAGATGAGTCAGTATTTTTGTACCTAAGGCGGCTTTGTGCCTTTTGCATTTAATTCCGATGCAAATTCTGTGTTTCATCGTCAATAAGAAGGTCTAAGGGATACAGTAAACCTGGAGTGAAGCATCGGAGTCTATAACTAGTGTCACAGGAATGGTTCAAAACATAGGCAGTAAGAAGAGTCAGTCGTCTTGTACTTAATTCGGCATTGCGCCTTTTGTATTTAATTCCGATGCCATTTCTGTGTTTCATCGTCAATAAGAAAGTCAGAGGGATACTGTAAGCCTGAAGTGAAGCATCGGAATCAATTAGTGTCACAGGAATGGTTTATAACAATGTCAGTAAGAAGAGTCAGTCTTGTTGTACTTAAGTCGGCATTGTGCCATTTGTATTTAATTCCGATGCAATTTCTGTGTTTCATCGTCAATAAGAAGGTCTAAGGGATGCATTAAACCTGGAGTGAAGCATCGGAATCTATAACTACAATCACAGGGACGGTTCAAAACATAGACAGTAGGATGAGTTAGTCTTCTTGTACTTAAGTCGGCATTGTTCCTCATGTATTTAATTCCGATGAAATTTCTGTGTTTCATCGTCAATACGAAGGTCCAAGGGATACAGTAAACCTGAAGTGAAGTATCGGAATCTATAACTAGTGTCACAGGAATGGTTCAAAACATAGACAGTAGCAAGAGTCACTCTTCTTGTACTTAAGTCGGCATTGTGCCTATTGTATTTAATTCCGATGCAATTTCTGTGTTTATTCGTCAATAAGAGGGTCCAAGGGACACAGTAAACCTGGTGTGAAGCATCGGAATCTATAACAAGTGTCACAGGAATGGTTCAAACATAGACAGTAGGAATAGTCAGTCTTCTTGTACTTATGTCGGCATTGTGCCTATTGTACTTAATTCCGATGCAATTTCAGTGGTTCATCGTCAATAAGAAGGTCAGAGGGATGCAGTAAACCTGGAGTGAAGCATCAGAGTCTATAACTAGTGTCACAGGAATGGTTCAAAACATAGGCAGTAAGAAGAGTCAGTCTTCTTGTACTTAATTCGGCATTGTGTCTTTTGTATTTAATTCCGATGCAATTTCTGTGATTCTTAGTCAATAAGAAGGTCAGAAGGATACAGTAAACCTGAAGTGAAGCATCGGAATCTATAGCTAGTGTCACAGGAATGGTTCAAAACATAGTCAGTAAGAAGAGTCAGTGTTCTTATACTTCAGTCGGCATTATGCCTTTTGTATTTAATTTCGATGCAATTTCTGTGTTTCATCGTCAATAAGAAGGTCCAAGGAATACAGTAAACCTGGAGTAAAGCATCGGAATCTATAACTAGTGTCACAGGGACGGTTCAAAACATAGACAGTAAGAAGAGTCAGTATTCTTGTACTTAAGTCGGCATTGTGCTTTTTGTATTTAATTCTGATGCTATTTCTGTGTTTAATCGTCAATAAGAGCGTCCAAGGGATACAGTAAACCTTAAGTGAAGCATCAGAATCTATAATTAGTTTCACAGGAATGGTTCAAAACATAGACAGGAGCAAGAGTCACTCTTCTTGTACTGAAGTCGGCATTGTGCCTATTGTATTTAATTCCGATGTAATTTCTTTGTTTCATCGTCAATAAGAAGGTCCAAGGGATGCAGTAATCCTGAAGTTCAGCATCGGAATCTATGACTAGTGTCATGGGAATGGTTCAAAACGTAGTCAGTAAGAAGAGTCAGTCTTCTTGTACTTATGTCGGTATTGTGCCTTTTGTATTTAACTCCGATGCAATTTCTGTGTTTCATCGTAAATAAGAAGGTCCAAGGGATACAGTAAACCTTAAGTGTAGCATCTGAATCTATAATTAGTTTCACAGGAATGATTCAAAACAT
Organism: Schistocerca americana; assembly: GCF_021461395.2. Classification (NCBI taxonomy): domain Eukaryota; kingdom Metazoa; phylum Arthropoda; class Insecta; order Orthoptera; family Acrididae; genus Schistocerca; species Schistocerca americana. Next base: position 9,462,148 of record NC_060122.1, on the reverse strand, counting down.
AGACAGGAGCAAGAGTCACTCTTACTGTACTAAAGTCGGCATTGTGCCTATTGTATTTATTTCCGATGCAATTTCTGTGTTTCATCGTCAATAAGAAGGTCCAAGGGACACAGTAAACCTGGAGTGAAGCATCGGAATCTATAACTAGTGTCACAGGAATTTTTCAAATCACAGACAGTGTTAAGAGTCAGTCTTCTTGTACTTAAGTCGGCATTATGCCTTTTGTATTTAATTCCGATGCAATTTCTGTGTTTCATCGTCAATAAGAAGGTCAGAGGGATACAGTAAACCTGGAGTGAAGCATCGGAGTCTATAACCAGTGTCACAGGAATGGTTCCAAACATAGGCAGTAAGAAGGGTCAGCCTGCTTTTACTTAATTCGGCATTGTGCCTTTTGTATTTAATTCCATGCAATTTCTGTGTTTCATCGTCAATAAGAAGGTCCAAGGGACACAGTAAACCTGGAGTGAAGCATCGGAATCTGTAACTAGTGTCACAGGAATAGTTCAAAACATAGACAGTAGGAAGAGTCAGTCTTATTGTACTTAAGTCGGCATTGTGCCTTTTGTATTTAATTCCGATGCAATTTCTGTGTTTCATAGTCAATAAGAAGGTCAGAGGGATACAGTAAACCTGCAGTGAAGCATCGGAGTCTATGACTAGTGTCACAGGAATGGTTCAACACATAGGCAGTAATAAGAGTTAGTCTTCTTGTACTTTAGTTGGCATTGTGCCTTTTGTATTTAATTCCGATGCAAATTCTTGTTTCATCGTCAATAAGAAGGACCAAGGGATACAGCAAAACCTGGAGTGAAGCATCGGCCTCTATAACTAGTGTAACAGGGATGGTTCAAAACATAGACAGTAAGAAAAGTCAGTCTTCTTGTACTTAAGTCGGCATTGTGAATTTTGTATTTAATTCCGATACAATTTCTGCGTTTCATCGTCAATAAGAAGGTCCAAGGGATACAGTAAACCTGGAGTGAAGCATCGGAGTCTATAACTAGTGTCACAGGAATGGTTCAAAACATAGACAGTAAGAAGAGTCAGTCTTCTTGTACTTAATTCGGCATTGCGCCTTTTGTATTTAAATCCGATGCAATTTCTGTGTTCCATCGTCAATAGGAAGGTCAGAGGGATACTGTAAGCCTGATTGAAGCATCGGAATCAATTAGTGTCACAGGAATGGTTTAAAACATAGTCAGTAAGAAGAGTCAGTCATCTTGTACTTAAGTCGGCATTGTGCCTTTTTGTATTTAATTTCGATGCAATTTCTGTGTTTCATCGTCAATAAGAAGGTCCAAGGGATACATTAAACCTGGAGTGAAGCATCGGCATCTATAACTACAGTCACAGGGACGGTTCAAAACATAGACAGTAAGATGAGTCAGTATTCTTGTACTTAAGTCGGCATTGTGCTTTTTGTATTTACTTCCGATGCAATTTCTGTGTTTCATCGTCACTATAAAGGTCAGAGGGATACAGTAATCCTGAAGTTAAGCATCGGAATCTATAACTAGTGTCACAGGAATGGTTCAAAGCATAGTAAGTAAGAAGAGTCAGTCTTCTTGTAGTTAAGTCTTCTTTGTGCCTTCTGTATTTAATTCCGATGCAATTTCTGTGTTTCATCGTCAATAAGAAGGTCAGAGGATACAGTAAACCTGAAGTGAAGCATCGAAATCTATAACTAGAGTCACAGGAGTGGTTCAAAACATAGTCAGTAAGAAGAGTCAGTCTTCTTGTACTTAAGTCGGCATTGTGCAACTTGTATTTAATTCCGATGCTATTTCTGTGTTTAATCGTCAATACGAAAGTCCAAGGGATACAGTAAACCTGAAGTTAACCATCGGAATCTATGACTAGTGTCACAGGAATGGTTCAAAACATAGTCAGTAAGAAGAGTCAGTCATCTTGTACTTATGTCGGAATTGTGCCTTTTGTATTTAATTCCGATGCAATTTCTGTGTATCATCGTCAATAAGAAGGTCCAAGGGATACAGTAAACCTTAAGTGAAGCATCAGAATCTATAATTAGTTTCACAGGAATGGTTCAAAACATAGACAGGAGCAAGAGTCACTCTTCTTGTACTTAAGTCGGCATTGTGCCTATTGTATTTAATTCCGATGCAATTTCTGTGTTTCATCGTCAATAAGAAGGTCCAAGGGACACAGTAAACCTGGAGTGAAGCATCGGAATCTATAACTAGTGTCACAGGAATTTTTCAAAACACAGACAGTAGGAAGAGTCAGTCTTCTTGTACTTAAGTCGGCATTATGCCTTTTGTATCTAATTCCGATGCAATTTCTGTGTATCATCGTCAATAAGAAGGTCAGAGGATACAGTAAACGTGGAGTGAAGCATCGGAGTCTATAACCAGTGTCACAGGCATGGTCCGAAACATAGGCAGTAAGAAGGGTCAGTCTTCTTTTACTTAATTCGGCTTTGTGCGTTTTGCATTTAATTCCAGGCAATTTCTGTGTTTCATCGTCAATACAAAGGTCCAAGGGACACAGTAAACCTGGAGTGAAGCATCGGAATCTATAACTAGTGTCACAGGAATGGTTCAAAACATAGACAGTAGGAAAAGTCAGTATTCTTGTACTTAAGTCGGCATTGTGCCTTTTGTATTTAACTCCGATGCAATTTCTGTATTTCATCGTCAATAAGAAGGTCAGAGGGATACAGCAAAACCTGGAGTGAAGCATCGGCTTCTATAACTAGTGTCACAGGGATGGTTAAACATAGACAGTAAGAAAAGGCAGTCTTCTTGTACTTAAGTCGGCATTGTGAATTATGTATTTAGTTCCGATGCAATTTCTGTGTTTCATCGTCAATAAGAAGGTCCAAGGGATACAGTTAACCTGGAGTGAAGCATCGGAATCTATAACTAGTGTCACAGGATTGGTTCAAACATAGACAGTAAGAAGAGTCAGTCTTCTTGTATTTAATTCGGCGTTGTGCCTTTTGTATTTAATTCCGATGCAATTTCAGTGTTTCATCGTCAATAAGTAGGTCAAAGGGATACAGTAAACCTGAAGTGAAGTATCGGAAGCTATAACTAGTGTCACAGGAATGGTTCAAAACATAGTCACTAAGAAGAGTCAGTCTTCTTGTACTTAAGTCAGTATTGTGCCTTTTGTATTTAATTCTGATGCAATTTCTGTGTATCATCGTCAATAAGAAGGTCCAAGGGATACAGTAAACCTGTAGTGAAGCATCGGAATCTATAACAAGTGTCACAGGGACGGTTCAAAACATAGACAGTAAGATGAGTCAGTATTCTTGTACTTAAGTCGGCATTGTGCCTTTTCTATTTAATTCAGACGCAAGTTCTGTGTTTCATCGTCAATAAGAAGGTCCAAGGGATACAGTAAACCTGAAGTGAGGCATCGGAATCTATAACTAGTGTTACAGGATTGGTTCAAATCATAGTCAGTAAGAAGAGTCAGTCTTCTTGTACTTAAGTCATCATTGTACATTATCTATTTAATTCCGATGCAATTTATGTGTTTCATTGTCAATAAGAAGGTCCAAGGGTTACAGCAAACCAGGAGTGAAGCATCGGAATCTATAACTAGTGTCACAGGAAAGGTTCAAAGCATAGACAGTAAGAAAAGTCAGACTTCTTTTACTTAAGTCGGCATTGTGCCTTATGTATTTAATTCCGATGCAATGTCTGTGTTTCATCGTCAATAAGAAGGTCCAAGGGATACAGTAAACCTAGAGTGAAGCATCGGAATCTATAACTAGTGTTACAGGAATGGTTCAAAACATTGACAGTAGGAAGAGTCAGTCTACATGTACTTAAGTCGGCATTGTGCCTTTTGTATTGTATTCCGATGCAATTTCTGTGTTTCATCGTCAATAAGAAGGTCAGAGGGATACAGTAAACCTGATGTGAAGCATCGGAAACTATAACTAGTGTCACAGGAATGGTTCAAAGCATAGTCAGTAAGAGGAGTCAGTCTTCTTGTACTTATGTCGGCATTGTGCCTTTTGTATTTAATTCCGATGCAATTTCTGTGTTTCATCGTCAATAAGAAGGTCAGAGGGATACAGTAGACCTGAATTGAAGCATCGGAATCTATAACTAGTGTCACAGGAATGGTTCTAAATCATAGACAGTAAGAAGAGTCAGTGTTCTTGTACTTATGTCGGCATTGTGCCTTTTGTATTTAATTCCGATGCAATTTCTGTGTTTCATCGTCAATAAGAAGGTCAGAGGGATCCAGTAAACCTGAGGTGAAGCATCGGAATCTATAACTAGAGTCACAGGAATTTTTCAAACATAGACAGTAGTAAGAGTCAGTCTTCTTGTACTTAATTCGGCAATATGCCTTTTGTATTTAATTCCGATGTAATTTCTGTGTTTCATCGTCAATAAGAAGGTCAGACTGATACAGTAAACATGAGGTGAAGCATCGGAATCTATAACTAGAGTCACACGAATGGTTCAAACATAGACAGTAAGAAGAGTCAGTCTTCTTGTACTTAAGTCGGCATTGTTCCTCTTGTATTTAATTCCGATGCTATTTCGGTGTTTCATCGTCAATAAGAAGGTGTAAGGGATACGGTAAACCTGAGGTGAAGCATCGGAATCTATAGCTAATGTCACAAGAATGGTTCAAAACATAGTCAGTAAGAAGAGTCAGTCGTCTTGTACTTAAGTCGGCATAGTGCATTTTGTATTTAATTCCGATGCAATTTCTGTGGTTCATCGTCAATAAGAAGGTCAGAGGATACAGTAAACCTGAAGTAAAGCATCGGAATCAATTAGTGTCCCAGGAATGGTTTAAAACATAGTCAGTTAGAAGAGTCAGTCATCTTGTACTTAAGTCAGCATTGTGCCTTTTGTATTTAATTCCGATGCAATTTCTGTGTTACATCGTCAATAAGAAGGTCCAAGGGATACATTAAACCTGGAGTGAAGCATCGGAATCTGTAACTACAGACACAGGGACATATCAAAACATAGACAGTAAGATGAGTCAGTATTCTTGTACTTAAGTCGGCATTGTGCTTTTTGTATTTAATCCGATGCAATTTATGTGTTTCATAGTCACTATAAAGGTCATAGGGATACAGTAATCCTGAAGTTAAGAATCGGAATCTATAACTAGTGTCACAGGAATGGTTCAATTGATAGTCAGTAAGAAGAGTCAGTCTTCTTGTAGTTAAATCGGCTTTGTGCCTTCTGTATTTAATTCCGATGCAATTTCTGTGCTTCATCGTCAATAAGAAGGTCCAAGGGATACAGAAAACCTGAAGTGTACCATCGGAATCTATAACTAGTGTCACAGGAATGGTTCAAAACACAGTCAGTAAGAAGAATCAGTCTTCTTGTACTTAAGTCGGCATAGTGCCTTTTGTATTTAATTCCGATGCAATTTCTGTGTTTCATCGTCAATAAGAAGGTCAGAGGGATACAGTAAACCTGCAGTGAAGCATCGGAGTCTATAACTAGTGTCACAGAAATGGTTCAAAACATAGGCTGTAAGAAGGGTCAGTCTTCTTGTACTTAAATCGGCATTGTGCTTTTTGTATTTAATTCCACGCAATTTCTGTGTTTCATCTTCAATAAGAAGGTCCAAGGGACACAGTAAACCTGGAGTGAAGCATCGGAATCTATAACTAGTGTCTTAGGAATGGTTCAAACATAGACAGTAGGAAGAGTCAGTCTTCTTGTACTTAATTCAGCGTTGCGCCTTTTGTATTTAATTCCGATGCAATTTCTGTGTTTCATCGTCAATTAGAATGTCCAAGGGATACATTAAACCTGGAGTGAAGCATCGGAAGCTATAACCACAGTCACAGGGACTGTTCAAATCATAGACAGTAAGATGAGTTAGTATTCTTGTACTTAAGGTCGGCATTGTGCTTTTTGTATTTAATTCCGATGCAATTTCTGTGTTTCATCGTCACTATGAAGGTCAGAGGTATACAGTAATCCTGAAGTGAAGCATCGGAATCTATAACTAGTGTCACAGGAATGGTTCAAAGCATAGTCAGTAAGAAGAGTCAGTCTTCTTCTAGTTAAGTCGGCTTTGTGCCTTTTGTATTTAAATCCGATGCAATTTCTGTGTTTCATCGTCAATAAGAAGGTCCAAGAGATACAGTAAACCTGAAGTGAACCATCGGAATCTTTAACTAGTGCCACAGGAATGGTTCAAAACATAGACAGTAGGAAAAGTCAGTCCACATGTACTTAAGTCGGCATTGTGCCTTTTGTATTTAATTCCGATGCAATTTCTGTGTTTCATCGTCAATAAGAAGGTCAGAAGGATACAGTAATCCTGATGTGAAGCATCGGAATCTATAACTAGTGTCACAGGAATGGTTCAAAACATAGTCAGTAAGAAGAGTCAGTCTTCTTGTACTTAAGTCGGCATTGTGCCTTTTGTATTTAATTCCGATGCAATTTCTGTGTTTCATCGTCAATACGAAGGTCCAAGGGATACAGTAGACCTGAATTGAAGCATCCGAATCTATAACTAGTGACACAGGAATGGTTCAAAACATAGACAGTAAGAAGAGTCAGTCTTCTTGTACTTAAGTCGGCATTGTGCCTTTTGTATTTAATTCCGATGCAATTTCTGTCTTTCATCGTCAATACGAAGGTCAGAGGATGCAGTAAACCTGAAGTGAAGCATCGGAATCTATAACTAGAGTCACAGGAATGGTTCAAAGCATAGACAGTAAGAAGAGTCAGTCTTCTTGTACTTAAGTCGGCATTGCGCCGCTTGTATTAATTTCCGATGCTATTTCTGTGTTTCATCGTCAATAAGAAGGTGAAGGGATACAATAAACCTGAAGTGAAGCATCGGAATCTATAGCTAGTGTCACGAGAAAGGTTCTAAACATTGTCAGTAAGAAGAGTCAGTCTTCTTGTACTTATGTCGGCATTGTGCATTTTGTATTTAATTCCGGTGCAATTTCTGTGTTTAATCGTCAATAAGAAGGCCCAAGGGATACAGTAATCCTGAAGTTAAGCATCGGAATCTATGACTAGTGTCACAGGAATGGTTCAAAACATAGTCAGTAAGAAGAGTCAGTCTTCTTGTACTTATGTCGGTATTGTGCCTTTTGTATTTAATTCCGATGCGATTTCTGTGTTTCATCGACAATAAGAAGGTCCAAGGGATACAGTAAACCTGAAGTGAAGCATCGGAATCTATAACTAGTGTCACAGGAATGGTTCAAAACATAGACAGTAGGAAGAGTCAGTCTTCTTGTACTTAAGTCGGCATTGTGCCTTTTGTATTTAATTCCATGCAATTTCTGTGATTCTTCGTCAATAAGAAGGTCAGAGGGATACAGTAAACCTGAAGTGAAGCATCGGAATCTATTAGTGTCTCAGGAATGGTTCAAAACATAGTCAGTAAAAAGAGTCAGTCTTCTTGTACCTAAGTCGGCATTCTGCCTTTTGTATTTTATTCCGATGCAATTTCAGTGTTTCATCTTCAATTAGAAGGTCCAAGGGATACATTAAACATGGAGTGAAGCATCGGAATCCATAACTACAATCACAGGGACGGTTCAAAACATAGACAGTAAATTGAGTCAGTATTCTCTTACTTAAGTCGGCATTGTGCTGTTTGTATTTAATTCCGATGCAATTTCTGTGTTTTATCGTCACTAAGAAGGTCAGAGGGATACAGTAATCCTGAAGTTAAGCATCGGAATCTATAACTAGTGTCACAGGAATCGGTCAAAGCATAGTCAGTAAGAAGAGTCAGTATTCTTGTACTTAAGTCGGCATTGTGCCATTTCTATTTAATTCCGATGCAATATCTGTGTTTCATCGTCAATAAAAAATCCAAGGGATACAGTAAACCTGAAGTGAAGCATCGGAATCTATAACTAGTCTTACAGGAATGGTTCAAAATATAGTCAGTAAGAAGAGTCAGTCTTCTTGTACTTAAGTCATCATTGTGCATTATCTATTTAATTCTGATGCAATTTCTGTGTTTCATCGTCAATAAGAAGGTCCAAGGGATACAGTAAACCTGGAGTGAAGCATCGGAATCTATAACTAGTGTCACAGGAATGGTTCAAAACATAGACAGTAAGAAGAGTCAGACTTCTTTTACTTAAGTCAACATTGTGCCTTTTGTATTTAATTCCGATGCAATTTCTGTGTTTCATCTTCAATAAGAAGGTCCAAGGGACACAGTAAACCTGGAGTGAAGCATCGGAATCTATAAGTAGTGTCTTAGGAATGGTTCAAACATAGACAGTAGGAAGAGTCAGTCTTCTTGTACTTAATTCAGCGTTGCGCCTTTTGTATTTAATTCCGATGCAATTTCTGTGTTTCATCGTCAATTAGAATGTCCAAGGGATACATTAAACCTGGAGTGAAGCATCGGAAGCTATAACCACAGTCACAGGGACTGTTCAAATCATAGACAGTAAGATGAGTTAGTATTCTTGTACTTAAAGTCGGCATTGTGCTTTTTGTATTTAATTCCGATGCAATTTCTGTGTTTCATCGTCACTATGAAGGTCAGAGGTATACAGTAATCCTGAAGTGTACCATCGGAATCTATAACTAGTGTCACAGGAATGGTTCAAAACACAGTCAGTAAGAAGAATCAGTCTTCTTGTACTTAAGTCGGCATAGTGCCTTTTGTATTTAATTCCGATGCAATTTCTGTGTTTCATCGTCAATAAGAAGGTCAGAGGGATACAGTAAACCTGCAGTGAAGCATCGGAGTCTATAACTAGTGTCACAGAAATGGTTCAAAACATAGGCTGTAAGAAGGGTCAGTCTTCTTGTACTTAAATCGGCATTGTGCTTTTTGTATTTAATTCCACGCAATTTCTGTGTTTCATCTTCAATAAGAAGGTCCAAGGGACACAGTAAACCTGGAGTGAAGCATCGGAATCTATAACTAGTGTCTTAGGAATGGTTCAAACATAGACAGTAGGAAGAGTCAGTCTTCTTGTACTTAATTCAGCGTTGCGCCTTTTATATTTAATTCCGATGCAATTTCTGTGTTTCATCGTCAATTAGAATGTCCAAGGGATACATTAAACCTGGAGTGAAGCATCGGAAGCTATAACCACAGTCACAGGGACTGTTCAAATCATAGACAGTAAGATGAGTTAGTATTCTTGTACTTAAAGTCGGCATTGTGCTTTTTGTATTTAATTCCGATGCAATTTCTGTGTTTCATCGTCACTATGAAGGTCAGAGGTATACAGTAATCCTGAAGTGAAGCATCGGAATCTATAACTAGTGTCACAGGAATGGTTCAAAGCATAGTCAGTAAGAAGAGTCAGTCTTCTTCTAGTTAAGTCGGCTTTGTGCCTTTTGTATTTAAATCCGATGCAATTTCTGTGTTTCATCGTCAATAAGAAGGTCCAAGGGATACAGTAAACCTGAAGTGAACCATCGGAATCTTTAACTAGTGCCACAGGAATGGTTCAAAACATAGACAGTAGGAAAAGTCAGTCCACATGTACTTATGTCGGCATTGTGCCTTTTGTATTTAATTCCGATGCAATTTCTGTGTTTCATCGTCAATACGAAGGTCCAAGGGATACAGTAGACCTGAATTGAAGCATCCGAATCTATAACTAGTGACACAGGAATGGTTCAAAACATAGACAGTAAGAAGAGTCAGTCTTCTTGTACTTAAGTCGGCATTGTGCCTTTTGTATTTAATTCCGATGCAATTTCTGTCTTTCATCGTCAATACGAAGGTCAGAGGATGCAGTAAACCTGAAGTGAAGCATCGGAATCTATAACTAGAGTCACAGGAATGGTTCAAAGCATAGACAGTAAGAAGAGTCAGTCTTCCTGTACTTAAGTCGGCATTGCGCCGCTTGTATTAATTTCCGATGCTATTTCTGTTTTTCATCGTCAATAAGAAGGTGAAGGGATACAATAAACCAGAAGTGAAGCATCGGAATCTATAGCTAGTGTCACGAGAAAGGTTCTAAACATTGTCAGTAAGAAGAGTCAGTCTTCTTGTACTTATGTCGGCATTGTGCATTTTGTATTTAATTCCGGTGCAATTTCTGTGTTTAATCGTCAATAAGAAGGCCCAAGGGATACAGTAATCCTGAAGTTAAGCATCGGAATCTATGACTAGTGTCACAGGAATGGTTCAAAACATAGTCAGTAAGAAGAGTCAGTCTTCTTGTACTTATGTCGGTATTGTGCCTTTTGTATTTAATTCCGATGCGATTTCTGTGTTTCATCGACAATAAGAAGGTCCAAGGGATACAGTAAACCTGAAGTGAAGCATCGGAATCTATAACTAGTGTCACAGGAATGGTTCAAAACATAGACAATAGGAAGAGTCAGTCTTCTTGTACTTAAGTCGGCATTGTGCCTTTTGTATTTAATTCCATGCAATTTCTGTGATTCTTCGTCAATAAGAAGGTCAGAGGGATACAGTAAACCTGAAGTGAAGCATCGGAATCTATTAGTGTCTCAGGAATGGTTCAAAACATAGTCAGTAAAAGGAGTCAGTCTTCTTGTACCTAAGTCGGCATTCTGCCTTTTGTATTTTATTCCGATGCAATTTCAGTGTTTCATCTTCAATTAGAAGGTCCAAGGGATACATTAAACATGGAGTGAAGCATCGGAATCCATAACTACAATCACAGGGACGGTTCAAAACATAGACAGTAAATTGAGTCAGTATTCTCTTACTTAAGTCGGCATTGTGCTGTTTGTATTTAATTCCGATGCAATTTCTGTGTTTTATCGTCACTAAGAAGGTCAGAGGGATACAGTAATCCTGAAGTTAAGCATCGGAATCTATAACTAGTGTCACAGGAATCGGTCAAAGCATAGTCAGTAAGAAGAGTCAGTATTCTTGTACTTAAGTCGGCATTGTGCCATTTCTATTTAATTCCGATGCAATATCTGTGTTTCATCGTCAATAAAAAATCCAAGGGATACAGTAAACCTGAAGTGAAGCATCGGAATCTATAACTAGTCTTACAGGAATGGTTCAAAATATAGTCAGTAAGAAGAGTCAGTCATCTTGTACTTAAGTCATCATTGTGCATTATCTATTTAATTCTGATGCAATTTCTGTGTTTCATCGTCAATAAGAAGGTCCAAGGGATACAGTAAACCTGGAGTGAAACATCGGAATCTATAACTAGTGTCACAGGAATGGTTCAAAACATAGACAGTAAGAAGAGTCAGACTTCTTTTACTTAAGTCAACATTGTGCCTTTTGTATTTAATTCCGATGCAATTTCTGTGTTTCATCGTCAATAAGAAGGTCAGAGGGATACAGTAATCCTGATGTGAAGCATCGGAATCTATAACTAGTGTCACAGGAATGGTTCAAAACATAGTCAGTAAGAAGAGTCAGTCTTCTTGTACTTAAGTCGGCATTGTGCCTTTTCTATTTAATTCCGATGCAATTTCTGTGTTTCATCGTCAATAAGAAGGTCCAAGGGATACAGTAAACCTGAAGTGAACCATCGGAATCTTTAACTAGTGCCACAGGAATGGTTCAAAACATAGACAGTAGGAAAAGTCAGTCCACATGTACTTAAGTCGGCATTGTGCCTTTTGTATTTAATTCCGATGCAATTTCTGTGTTTCATCGTCAATAAGAAGGTCAGAAGGATACAGTAATCCTGATGTGAAGCATCGGAATCTATAACTAGTGTCACAGGAATGGTTCAAAACATAGTCAGTAAGAAGAGTCAGTCTTCTTGTACTTAAGTCGGCATTGTGCCTTTTGTATTTAATTCCGATGCAATTTCTGTGTTTCATCGTCAATACGAAGGTCCAAGGGATACAGTAGACCTGAATTGAAGCATCCGAATCTATAACTAGTGACACAGGAATGGTTCAAAACATAGACAGTAAGAAGAGTCAGTCTTCTTGTACTTAAGTCGGCATTGTGCCTTTTGTATTTAATTCCGATGCAATTTCTGTCTTTCATCGTCAATACGAAGGTCAGAGGATGCAGTAAACCTGAAGTGAAGCATCGGAATCTATAACTAGAGTCACAGGAATGGTTCAAAGCATAGACAGTAAGAAGAGTCAGTCTTCTTGTACTTAAGTCGGCATTGCGCCGCTTGTATTAATTTCCGATGCTATTTCTGTGTTTCATCGTCAATAAGAAGGTGAAGGGATACAATAAACCTGAAGTGAAGCATCGGAATCTATAGCTAGTGTCACGAGAAAGGTTCTAAACATTGTCAGTAAGAAGAGTCAGTCTTCTTGTACTTATGTCGGCATTGTGCATTTTGTATTTAATTCCGGTGCAATTTCTGTGTTTAATCGTCAATAAGAAGGCCCAAGGGATACAGTAATCCTGAAGTTAAGCATCGGAATCTATGACTAGTGTCACAGGAATGGTTCAAAACATAGTCAGTAAGAAGAGTCAGTCTTCTTGTACTTATGTCGGTATTGTGCCTTTTGTATTTAATTCCGATGCGATTTCTGTGTTTCATCGACAATAAGAAGGTCCAAGGGATACAGTAAACCTGAAGTGAAGCATCGGAATCTATAACTAGTGTCACAGGAATGGTTCAAAACATAGACAGTAGGAAGAGTCAGTCTTCTTGTACTTAAGTCGGCATTGTGCCTTTTGTATTTAATTCCATGCAATTTCTGTGATTCTTCGTCAATAAGAAGGTCAGAGGGATACAGTAAACCTGAAGTGAAGCATCGGAATCTATTAGTGTCTCAGGAATGGTTCAAAACATAGTCAGTAAAAAGAGTCAGTCTTCTTGTACCTAAGTCGGCATTCTGCCTTTTGTATTTTATTCCGATGCAATTTCAGTGTTTCATCTTCAATTAGAAGGTCCAAGGGATACATTAAACATGGAGTGAAGCATCGGAATCCATAACTACAATCACAGGGACGGTTCAAAACATAGACAGTAAATTGAGTCAGTATTCTCTTACTTAAGTCGGCATTGTGCTGTTTGTATTTAATTCCGATGCAATTTCTGTGTTTTATCGTCACTAAGAAGGTCAGAGGGATACAGTAATACTGAAGTTAAGCATCGGAATCTATAACTAGTGTCACAGGAATCGGTCAAAGCATAGTCAGTAAGAAGAGTCAGTATTCTTGTACTTAAGTCGGCATTGTGCCATTTCTATTTAATTCCGATGCAATATCTGTGTTTCATCGTCAATAAAAAATCCAAGGGATACAGTAAACCTGAAGTGAAGCATCGGAATCTATAACTAGTCTTACAGGAATGGTTCAAAATATAGTCAGTAAGAAGAGTCAGTCTTCTTGTACTTCAGTCATCATTGTGCATTATCTATTTAATTCTGATGCAATTTCTGTGTTTCATCGTCAATAAGAAGGTCCAAGGGATACAGTAAACCTGGAGTGAAGCATCGGAATCTATAACTAGTGTCACAGGAATGGTTCAAAACATAGACAGTAAGAAGAGTCAGACTTCTTTTACTTAAGTCAACATTGTGCCTTTTGTATTTAATTCCGATGCAATTTCTGTGTTTCATCTTCAATAAGAAGGTCCAAGGGACACAGTAAACCTGGAGTGAAGCATCGGAATCTATAACTAGTGTCTTAGGAATGGTTCAAACATAGACAGTAGGAAGAGTCAGTCTTCTTGTACTTAATTCAGCGTTGCGCCTTTTGTATTTAATTCCGATGCAATTTCTGTGTTTCATCGTCAATTAGAATGTCCAAGGGATACATTAAACCAGGAGTGAAGCATCGGAAGCTATAACCACAGTCACAGGGACTGTTCAAATCATAGACAGTAAGATGAGTTAGTATTCTTGTACTTAAAGTCGGCATTGTGCTTTTTGTATTTAATTCCGATGCAATTTCTGTGTTTCATCGTCACTATGAAGGTCAGAGATATACAGTAATCCTGAAGTGTACCATCGGAATCTATAACTAGTGTCACAGGAATGGTTCAAAACACAGTCAGTAAGAAGAATCAGTCTTCTTGTACTTAAGTCGGCATAGTGCCTTTTGTATTTAATTCCGATGCAATTTCTGTGTTTCATCGTCAATAAGAAGGTCAGAGGGATACAGTAAACCTGCAGTGAAGCATCGGAGTCTATAACTAGTGTCACAGAAATGGTTCAAAACATAGGCTGTAAGAAGGGTCAGTCTTCTTGTACTTAAATCGGCATTGTGCTTTTTGTATTTAATTCCACGCAATTTCTGTGTTTCATCTTCAATAAGAAGGTCCAAGGGACACAGTAAACCTGGAGTGAAGCATCGGAATCTATAACTAGTGTCTTAGGAATGGTTCAAACATAGACAGTAGGAAGAGTCAGTCTTCTTGTACTTAATTCAGCGTTGCGCCTTTTGTATTTAATTCCGATGCAATTTCTGTGTTTCATCGTCAATTAGAATGTCCAAGGGATACATTAAACCTGGAGTGAAGCATCGGAAGCTATAACCACAGTCACAGGGACTGTTCAAATCATAGACAGTAAGATGAGTTAGTATTCTTGTACTTAAAGTCGGCATTGTGCTTTTTGTATTTAATTCCGATGCAATCTCTGTGTTTCATCGTCACTATGAAGGTCAGAGGTATACAGTAATCCTGAAGTGAAGCATCGGAATCTATAACTAGTGTCACAGGAATGGTTCAAAGCATAGTCAGTAAGAAGAGTCAGTCTTCTTCTAGTTAAGTCGGCTTTGTGCCTTTTGTATTTAAATCCGATGCAATTTCTGTGTTTCATCGTCAATAAGAAGGTCCAAGGGATACAGTAAACCTGAAGTGAACCATCGGAATCTTTAACTAGTGCCACAGGAATGGTTCAAAACATAGACAGTAGGAAAAGTCAGTCCACATGTACTTAAGTCGGCATTGTGCCTTTTGTATTTAATTCCGATGCAATTTCTGTGTTTCATCGTCAATAAGAAGGTCAGAAGGATACAGTAATCCTGATGTGAAGCATCGGAATCTATAACTAGTGTCACAGGAATGGTTCAAAACATAGTCAGTAAGAAGAGTCAGTCTTCTTGTACTTAAGTCGGCATTGTGCCTTTTGTATTTAATTCCGATGCAATTTCTGTGTTTCATCGTCAATACGAAGGTCCAAGGGATACAGTAGACCTGAATTGAAGCATCCGAATCTATAACTAGTGACACAGGAATGGTTCAAAACATAGACAGTAAGAAGAGTCAGTCTTCTTGTACTTAAGTCGGCATTGTGCCTTTTGTATTTAATTCCGATGCAATTTCTGTCTTTCATCGTCAATACGAAGGTCAGAGGATGCAGTAAACCTGAAGTGAAGCATCGGAATCTATAACTAGAGTCACAGGAATGGTTCAAAGCATAGACAGTAAGAAGAGTCAGTCTTCTTGTACTTAAGTCGGCATTGCGCCGCTTGTATTAATTTCCGATGCTATTTCTGTGTTTCATCGTCAATAAGAAGGTGAAGGGATACAATAAACCAGAAGTGAAGCATCGGAATCTATAGCTAGTGTCACGAGAAAGGTTCTAAACATTGTCAGTAAGAAGAGTCAGTCTTCTTGTACTTATGTCGGCATTGTGCATTTTGTATTTAATTCCGGTGCAATTTCTGTGTTTAATCGTCAATAAGAAGGCCCAAGGGATACAGTAATCCTGAAGTTAAGCATCGGAATCTATGACTAGTGTCACAGGAATGGTTCAAAACATAGTCAGTAAGAAGAGTCAGTCTTCTTGTACTTATGTCGGTATTGTGCCTTTTGTATTTAATTCCGATGCGATTTCTGTGTTTCATCGACAATAAGAAGGTCCAAGGGATACAGTAAACCTGAAGTGAAGCATCGGAATCTATAACTAGTGTCACAGGAATGGTTCAAAACATAGACAGTAGGAAGAGTCAGTCTTCTTGTACTTAAGTCGGCATTGTGCCTTTTGTATTTAATTCCATGCAATTTCTGTGATTCTTCGTCAATAAGAAGGTCAGAGGGATACAGTAAACCTGAAGTGAAGCATCGGAATCTATTAGTGTCTCAGGAATGGTTCAAAACATAGTCAGGAAAAAGAGTCAGTCTTCTTGTACCTAAGTCGGCATTCTGCCTTTTGTATTTTATTCCGATGCAATTTCAGTGTTTCATCTTCAATTAGAAGGTCCAAGGGATACATTAAACATGGAGTGAAGCATCGGAATCCATAACTACAATCACAGGGACGGTTCAAAACATAGACAGTAAATTGAGTCAGTATTCTCTTACTTAAGTCGGCATTGTGCTGTTTGTATTTAATTCCGATGCAATTTCTGTGTTTTATCGTCACTAAGAAGGTCAGAGGGATACAGTAATCCTGAAGTTAAGCATCGGAATCTATAACTAGTGTCACAGGAATCGGTCAAAGCATAGTCAGTAAGAAGAGTCAGTATTCTTGTACTTAAGTCGGCATTGTGCCATTTCTATTTCATTCCGATGCAATATCTGTGTTTCATCGTCAATAAAAAATCCAAGGGATACAGTAAACCTGAAGTGAAGCATCGGAATCTATAACTAGTCTTACAGGAATGGTTCAAAATATAGTCAGTAAGAAGAGTCAGTCTTCTTGTACTTAAGTCATCATTGTGCATTATCTATTTAATTCTGATGCAATTTCTGTGTTTCATCGTCAATAAGAAGGTCCAAGGGATACAGTAAACCTGGAGTGAAGCATCGGAATCTATAACTAGTGTCACAGGAATGGTTCAAAACATAGACAGTAAGAAGAGTCAGACTTCTTTTACTTAAGTCAACATTGTGCCTTTTGTATTTAATTCCGATGCAATTTCTGTGTTTCATCGTCAATAAGAATGTCAGAGGGATACAGTAATCCTGATGTGAAGCATCGGAATCTATAACTAGTGTCACAGGAATGGTTCAAAACATAGTCAGTAAGAAGAGTCAGTGTTCTTGTACTTAAGTCGGCATTGTGCCTTTTCTATTTAATTCCGATGCAATTTCTGTGTTTAATCGTCAATACGAAGGTCCAAGGGATACAGTAGACCAGAATTGAAGCATCCGAAACTATATCTAGTGTCACAGGAATGTTTCAAAACATAGACAGTAAGAAGAGTCAGTCTTCTTGTACTTAAGTCGGCATTGTGCCTTTTGTATTTAATTCCGATGCAATTTCTGTGTTTCATCGTCAATAAGAAGGTCAGAGGATACAGTAAACCTGAAGTTAAGCATCGGAATCTATAACTAGAGTCACAGGAATGGTTCAAAACATAGACAGTAAGAAGAGTCAATCTTCTTGTACTTAAGTCGGCATTGTGCCTCTTGTTTTAATTTCCGAAGCTATTTCTGTGTTTCATCGTCAATAAGAAGGTTAAGGGATACAGTAAACCTGAAGTGAAGCATCGGAATCTATAGCTAGTGTCACAAGAATGGTTCAAAACATTGTCAGTAAGAAGAGTCAGTCTTCTTGTACTTAAGTCGGCTTTGTGCATTTTGTATTTGATTCAGATGCAATTTCTGAGTTTAATCGTCAATAAGAAGGTCCAAGGGATACAGTAATCCTGAAGTTAAGCTTCGGAATCTATGACTAGTGTCACAGGAATGGTTCAAAACATAGTCAGTAAGAAGAGTCAGTCTTCTTGTACTTATGTCGGCATTGTGCCTATTGTATTTAACTCCGATGCAATTTCTGTGTTTCATCGTCAATAAGAAGGTCAGAGGGATACAGTAAACCTGGAGTGAAGCATCGGAGTCTATAACTAGTGTCACAGGAATGGTTCAAAACATAGGCAGTAAGAAGAGTCAGTCTTCTTGTACTTATTTCGGCATTGTGCCTTTTGTATTTAATTCCATGCAATTTCTGTGATTCTTCGTCAATAAGAAGGTCAGAGGGATACAGTAAACCTGAAGTGAAGCATCGGAATCTATTAGTGTTTCAGGAATGGTTCAAAACATAGTCAGTAAGAAGAGTCAGTCTTCTTGTACCTAAGTCGGCATTGTGCCTTTTGTATTTAATTCCAATGCAATTTCAATGTTTCATCTTCAATTAGAAGGTCCAAGGGATACATTAATCACGGAGTGAAGCATCGGAATCCATAACTACAATCACAGGGACGGTTCAAAACATAGACAGTAAAATGAGTCAGTATTCTTGTACTTAAGTCGGCATTGTGCTTTTTGTATTTAATTCCGATGCAATTTCTGTCTTTTATCGTCACTAAGAAGGTCAGAGGGATACAGTAATCCTGAAGTTAAGCATCGGAATCTATAACTAGTGTTACAGGAATCGTTCAAATCATAGTCAGTAAGAAGAGTCAGTCTTCTTGTAGTTAAGTCGGAATTGTGCCTTTTCTATTTAATTCCGATGCAATTTCTGTGTTTCATCGTCAATAAGAAGGTCCAAGGGATACAGTAAACCTGAAATGAACCATCGGAATCTATAACTAGTGTCACAGGAATGGTTCAAAGCATAGACAGTAGGAAAAGGCAGTCTACATGTACTTAAGAAGGCATTGTGCCTTTTGTATTTAATTCCGATGCAATTTCTGTGTTTCATCGTCAATAAGAAGGTCAGAGGGACACAGTAAACCTGATGTTAAGCATCGGAATCTGTAACTAGTGTCACAGGAATGGTTCAAACCATAGTCAGTAAGAAGTATCAGTCTTCTTGTACTGAAGTCGGCTTTGTGCCTTTGTATTTAATTCCGATGCAATTTCTGTGTTTCATCGTCAATGAGAAGGTCCAAGGGATACAGTAGCCCTGAATTGAAGCATCGGAATCTATAACTAGTGTCACAGGAATGGCTCAAAACAAAGACAGTAGGAAGAGTCAGTCTTCTTGTACTTAAGTCGGCATTGTGAATTTTGAATTTAATTCCGATGCAATTTATGTGTTTCATCGTCAATAAGAAGGTCCAAGGGATACAGTAAACCTAGAGTGAAGCATCGGAATCTATAACTAGTGTTACAGGAATGGTTCAAAACACAGTCAGTAAGAAGAGTCAGTCCTCTTGTACTTAAGTCGGTATTGTGCCTTTTATATTTAATTCCGATGCATTTTCTGTGTTTCATCCTCAATTGGAAGGTCCATGGGATACAGAAAACCTGAAGTGAAGAATCGTAAACTATAACTAGTCTCACAGGAATGGTTCAAAACATAGACAGTAGCAAGAGTCAGTCTTCTTGTACTTAAATCGGCATTGTGCCTATTGTATTTAATTCCGATGCAATTTCTGTGTTTCATCGTCAATACGACGGTCCAAGGGACACAGTAAACCTGGAGTGAAGCATCGGAATCCATAACTAGTGTCACAGGAATGGTTCGAAACGTACACAGTAGGAAGAGTCAGTCTTCTTGTACTTAAGTCGGCATTGTGCCTTTTGTATTTAATTCTGATGCAATTTCTGTGTTTCATCGTAAATAGGAAGGTCAGAGGGATACAGTAATCCTGATGTTAAGCATCGGAATCTATGACTAGTGTCACAGGAATGGTTCAAAACATAGTCAGTAAGAAGAGTCAGTCTCCTTGTACTTATGTCGGTATTGTGCCTTTTGTATTTAATTCCGATGCAATTTCTGTGTTTCATCGTCAATAAAAAGGTTCAAGAGATACAGTAAACCTGAAGTGAAGCATCAGAATCTATAACTAGTGTCACAGGAATGGTTCGAAACATAGACAGGAGCAAGAGTCAGTCTTCTTGTACTTAAGTCGGCGTTGTGCCTGTTGTATTTATTTCCGATGCAATTTCTGTGTTTCATCGTCAGTAAGAAGGTCCAAGGGACACAGTAAACCTGGAGTGAAGCATCAGAATATATAACTAGTGTCACAGGAATTTTTCAAATCATAGACAGTTGGAAGTGTCAGTCTTCTTGTACTCAAGTCGGCATTCTGCTTTTTGTATTTAATTCCGATGCAATTTCTGTGTTTTATCGTCACTAAGAAGGTCAGAGGGATACAGCAATCCTGAAGTTAAGCATCGGAATCTATAACTAGTGTCACAGGAATCGTTCAAAGCATAGTCAGTAAGAAGAGTCAGTCTTCTTGTAATGAAGTCGGCATTGTGCCTTTTCTATTTAATTCCGATGCAATTTCTGTGTTTCATCGTCAATAAGAGGGTCCAAGGGATACAGTAAACCTGAAATGAACCATCGGTATCTATAACTAGTGTCACAGGAATGGTTCAAAACATAGGCAGTAGGAAAAGTCAGTGTACATGTACATAAGAAGGCATTGTGCCTTATGTATTTAATTCCGATGCAATTTCTGTGTTTCATCGTCAATAAGAAGGTCAGAGGGATACAGTAAACCTGATGTGAAGCATCGGAATCTATAACTAGTGTCACAGGAATGGTTCAAACCATAGTCAGTAAGAAGTATCAGTCTTCTTGTACTGAAGTCGGCTTTGTGCCTTTGTATTTAATTCCGATGGAATTTCTGTGTTTCATCGTCAATGAGAAGGTCCAAGGGATACAGTAGACCTGAATTGAAGCATCGGAATCTATAACTAGTGTCACAGGAATGGTTCAAAACAAAGACAGTAGGAAGAGTCAGTCTTCTTGTACTTAAGTCGGCATTGTGAATTTTGTATTTAATTCCGATGCAATTTATGTGTTTCATCGTCAATAAGAAGGTCCAAGGGATACAGTAATCCTGAAGTTAAGCATCGGAATCTATGACTAGTGTCACAGGAATGGTTCAAACATAGTCAGTAAGAAGAGTCAGTTCTCTTCTACTTAAGTCGGTATTGTGCCTTTTATATTTAATTCCGATGCATTTTCTGTATTTCATCGTCAATAGGAAGGTCCATGGGATACAGAAAACCTGAAGTGAAGAATCGTAAACTATAACTAGTCTCACAGGAATGGTTCAAAACATAGACAGTAGCAAGAGTCAGTCTTCTTGTTCTTAAGTCGGCATAATGCCTTTTGTATTTAATTCCGATGCAATTTCTGTGTTTCATCGTCAATAAGAAGGTCCACGGGACACAGCAAACCTGGAGTGAAGCATCGGAATCCATAACTAGTGTCACAGGAATGGTTCGAAACATAGACAGTAGGAAGAGTCGGTCTTCTTGTACTTAAGTCGGCATTGTGCCTTTTGTATTTAATTCCGATACAATTTCTGGGTTTCATCGTCAATAAGAAGGTCAGAGGGATACAGTAAACCTGTAGTGAAGCATCGGAGTCTATAACTAGTGTCACAGGAATGGTTCAAAACATAGACAGTAAGAAGAGTCAGTATTCTTGTACTTAAGTCGGCATTGTGCCATTTCAATTTAATTCCGATGCAATATGTGTGTTTCATCGTCAATAAGAAATTCCAAGGGATACAGTAAACCTGAAGTGAAGCATCGGAATATATAACTAGTCTCACAGGAATGGTTCAAAACATAGTCAGTAAGAAGAGTCAGTCTTCTTGTACTTAAGTCATCATTGTGCATTATCTATTTAATTCTGATGCAATTTCTGTGTTTCATCGTCAATAAGAGGGTCCAAGGGATACAGTAAACCTGGAGTGAAGCATCGGAATCTATAACTAGTGTCACAGGATTGGTTCAAAACGTAGACAGTAAGAAGAGTCAGACTTCTTTTACTTAAGTCAGCATTGTGACTTTTGTATATATTTCCGATGCAATTTCTGTGTTTCATCGTCAATAAGAAGGTCCAAGGGATACAGTAAACCTGGAGTGAAGCATCGGAGTCTATAACTAGTGTCACAGGAATGGTTCAAAACATAGACAGTAAAAAGAGTCAGTCCTCTTGTACTTAATTCGGCATTGTGCCTTTTGTATTTAATTCCGATGCAATATCTGTGTTTAATCGTCAATAAGAAGTTCAGAGGGATACAGTAAACCTGAAGTGAAGCATCGGAATCTATAACTAGTATCACAGGAATGGTTCAAAACATAGTCAGTAAGAAGAGTCAGTCTTCTTGTACATAAGTCGGCATTGTGCCTTTTGTATTTAATTCCGATGCGAATTCTGTGTTTCATCATCAATAAGAAGGTCCAAGGGATACATTAAACCTGGAGTGAAGCGTTGGAATCTATATCTAGTGTCACAAGGACGGTTCAAAACATAGACAGTAAGATGTGTCAGTATTCTTGTACTTAAGTCGGCATTGTGCCTTTTGTATTTAATTCCGATGCAATTTCTGTGTTTCATCGTCAATAAGAGGGTCCAAGGGATACAGTAAACCTGGAGTGAAGCATCGGAATCTATAACTAGTGTCACAGGATTGGTTCAAAACGTAGACAGTAAGAAGAGTCAGACTTCTTTTACTTAAGTCAGCATTGTGACTTTTGTATATATTTCCGATGCAATTTCTGTGTTTCATCGTCAATAAGAAGGTCCAAGGGATACAGTAAACCTGGAGTGAAGCATCGGAGTCTATAACTAGTGTCACAGGAATGGTTCAAAACATAGACAGTAAAAAGAGTCAGTCCTCTTGTACTTAATTCGGCATTGTGCCTTTTGTATTTAATTCCGATGCAATATCTGTGTTTAATCGTCAATAAGAAGGTCAGAAGGATACAGTAATCCTGATGTGAAGCATCGGAATCTATAACTAGTGTCACAGGAATGGTTTAAAATATAGTCAGTAAGAAGAGTCAGTCTTCTTGTACTTAAGTCGGCATTGTGCCTTTTCTATTTAATTCCGATGCAATTTCTGTGTTTCATCGTCAATACGAAGGTCCAAGGGATACAGTAGACCAGAATTGAAGCATCCGAATCTATAACTAGTGTCACAGGAATGTTTCAAAAAATAGACAGTAAGAAGAATCAGTCTTCTTGTACTTAAGTCGGCATTGTGCCTTTTGTATTTAATTCCGATGCAATTTCTGTGTTTCATCGTCAATAAGAAGGTCAGAGGATACAGTAAACCTGAAGTGAAGCATCGGAATCTATAACTAGAGTCACAGGAATGGTTCAAAACATAGACAGTAAGAAGAGTCAATCTTGTTGTACTTAAGTCGGCATTGTGCCTCTTGTTTTAATTTCCGATGCTATTTCTGTGTTTCATCGTCAATAAGAAGGTTAAGGGATACAGTAAACCTGAAGAGAAGCATCGGAATCTATAGCTAGTGTCACAAGAATGGTTCAAAACATTGTCAGTAAGAAGAGTCAGTCTTCTTGTACTTAAGTCATCATTGTGCATTTTGTATTTAATTCCCATGCAATTTCTGTGTTTCATCGTCAATAAGAAGGTCCAAGGGATACAGTAAACCTGAAGTGAAGCATCGGAATCTATAACTAGTGTCACAGGAATGGTTCGAAACATAGACAGGAGCAAGAGTCAGTCTTCTTGTACTTAAGT
The DNA here is from genome assembly GCF_021461395.2 of Schistocerca americana. Lineage (NCBI taxonomy): Eukaryota > Metazoa > Arthropoda > Insecta > Orthoptera > Acrididae > Schistocerca > Schistocerca americana. The sequence goes on along the minus strand of NC_060122.1, from coordinate 9,438,949 downwards.
CGCCGTTGTGCCTATTGTACTTATTTCCGATGCAATTTCTGTGTTTCATCGTCAATACGAAGGTCCAAGGGACACAGTAAACCTGGAGTGAAGCATCAGAATCTATAACTAGTGTCACAGGAATTTTTCAAAACATAGACAGTAGGAAGAGTCAGTCTTCTTGTACTCAAGTCGGCATTGTGCCTTTTGTATTTAATTCCGATGCAATTTCTGTGTTTCATCGTCAGTAAGAAGGTCAGAGGGATACAGTAAACCTGGAGTGAAGCATCGGAGTCTATAATTAGTGTCACAGGAATGGTTCAAAACATAGGCAGTAAGAAGAGTCAGTCTTCTTGTACTTAAGTCGGCATTGTGCCTTTTGTATTTAATTCCATGCAATTTCTATGATTCTTAGTCAATAAGAAGGTCAGAGGGATACAGTACACCTGAAGTGAAGCATCGGAATCTATTAGTGTCTCAGGAATGGTTCAAAACATAGTCAGTAAGAAGAGTCAGTCTTCTTGTACCTAAGTCGGCATTGTGCTTTTTGTATTTAATTCCGATGCAATTTCAGTGTTTCATCTTCAATTAGAAGGTCAAGGGATACATTAAACATGGAGTGAAGCATCGGAATCCATAACTACAATCACAGGGACGGTTCAAAACATAGACAGTAAAATGAGTCAGTATTCTTATACTTAAGTCAGCATTGTGCTTTTTGTATTTATTTCCGATGCAATTTCTGTGTTTTATCGTCACTAAGAAGGTCAGAGGGATACAGTAATCCTGAAGTTAAGCATCGGAATCTATAACTAGTGTCACAGGAATCGTTCAAAGCATAGTCAGTAAGAAGAGTCAGTCTTCTTGTAATTAAGTCGGCATTGTGCCTTTTCTATCTAATTCCGATGCAATTTCTGTGTTTCATCGTCAATAAGAGGGTCCAAGGGATACAGTAAACCTGAAATGAACCATCGGAATCTATGACTAGGGTCACAGGAATGGTTCAAAACATAGCAGTAGGAAAAGTCAGTCTACATGTACTTAAGAAGGCATTGTGCCATTTGTATTTAATTCCGATGCAATTTCTGTGTTTCATCGTCAATAAGAAGGTCAGAGGGATACAGTAAACCTGATGTGAAGCATCGGAATCTATAACTAGTGTCACAGGAATGGTTCAAACCATAGTCAATAAGAAGTATCAGTCTTCTTGTACTGAAGTCGGCTTTGTGCCTTTGTATTTAATTCCGATGCAATTTCTGTGTTTCATCGTCAGTGAGAAGGTCCAAGGGATACAGTAGACCTGAATTGAAGCATCGGAATCTATAACTAGTGTCACAGGAATGGTTCAAAACAAAGATAGTAGGAATAGTCAGTCTTCTTGTACTTAAGTCGGCATTGTAAATTTTGTATTTAATTCCGATGCAATTTATGTGTTTAATCGTCAATAAGAAGGTCCAAGAGATACAGTAGTCCTGAAGTTAAGCATCGGAATCTATGACTAGTGTCACAGGAATGGTTCAAAACATAGTCAGTAAGAAGAGTCAGTCTTCTTGTACTTATGTCGGTATTGTGCCTTTTGTATTTAATTCCGTTGCATTTTCTGTGTTTCATCGTCAATAAGAAGGTCCATGGGATACAGAAAACCTGAAGTGAAGAATCGGAAACTATAACTAGTCTCACAGGAATGGTTCAAAACATAGACAGTAGCAAGAGTCAGTCTTCTTGTACCTAAGTCGGCGTTGTGCCTATTGTATTTAATTCCGATGCAATTTCTGTGTTTCATCGTCAATAAGAAGGTCCAAGGGACACAGTAAACCTGGAGTGAAGCATCGGAATCCATAACTAGTGTAACAGGAATGGTTCGAAATATAGACAGTAGGAAGAGTCAGTCTTCTTGTACTTAAGTCATCATTGTGCATTATCTATTTAATTCTGATGCAATTTCTGTGTTTCATCGTCAATAAGAAGGTCCAAGGGATACAGTAAACCTGGAGTGAAGCATCGGAATCTATAACTAGTGTCACAGGAATGGTTCAAATCATAGACAGTAAGAAGAGTCAGACTTCTTTTACTTAAGTCAGCATTGTGCCCATTGTACTTAATTCCGATTAAATTTCTGTGTTTCATCGTCAATAAGAAGGTCCAAGGGATACAGTAAACCTGGAGTGAAGCATCGGAGTCTATAACTAGTGTCACAGGAATGGTTCAAAACATAGACAGTAAAAAGAGTCAGTCTTCTTGTACTTAATTCGGCATTGTGCCTTTTGTATTTAATTCCGATGCAATTTCTGTGTTTGATCGTCAATAAGAAGGTCAGAGGGATACAGTAAACCTGAAGTGAAGCATCGGAATCTATAACTAGTGTCACAGGAATGGTTCAAAACATAGTCAGTAAGAAGAGTCAGTCTTCTTGTACATAAGTCGGCATTGTGCCTTTTGTATTTAATTCCGATGGAATTTCTGTGTTTCATCGTCAACAAGAAGGTCCAAGGGATACTTTAAACCTGGAGTGAAGCATCGGAATCTATATCTAGTGTCACAGCGACGGTTCAAAACATAGTCAGTAAGAAGAGTCAGTCTTCCTGTAGTTAAGTCGGCATTGTGCCTTTTGTATTTAAGTCCGATGCAATTTCTGTGTATCATCGTCAATAAGAAGGTCCAAGGGGTACAGTACACATGAAGTGATGCATCGGAATCTATAAATAGTGTCACAGGAATGGTTCAAAACATAGACATTAGGAAGAGTCAGTCTTCTAGTACTTAAGTCGGCATTATGCCTTTTCTATTTCATTCCGATGCAATTTCTGTGTTTCATCGTCAATAAGAGCGTCAGAGGGATACAGTAATCCTGAAGTGAGGCATCGGAATCTATAACTAGTGTCACAGGAATTTTTCAAATCTTAGAAAGTTGGAAGAGTCAGTCTTCTTGTACTTAAGTCGGCATTGTGCCTTTTTTATTTAATTCCGATGCAATTTCTGTGTTTCACCGTCAATAAGAAGGACCAAGGGATACAGTAAACCTGAAATGAACCATCGGAATGTATAACTAGTGTCACAGGAATGGTTCAAAATATAGACAATAGAAAATATCAGTCTGCATGTACTTAAATCGCATTGTGCCTTTTGTATTTAATTCCGATGCAATTTCTGTGTTTCATCGTCAATAAGGTCAGAGGGATGCAGTAAAACTGATGTGAAGCATCGGAGTCTATAACTAGTGTCACAGGAATGGTTCAAAACATAGTCAGTAAGAAGAGTCAGTCTTCTTGTACTTAAGTCGGCATTGTGCCTTTTGTATTTACTTCCGATGAAATTTCTGTGTTCCAGCGTCAATAAGAAGTTCCAAGGGATACAGTAGGCCTGAATTGAAGCATCTAAATCTATAACTAGTGTCACAGAAATGGCTCAAAACATAGACTGTCAGAAGAGTCAGTCTTCATGTACTTTAGTCGGCTTTGTGCCTTTTGTATTTAATTCCGAAGCAATTTCTGTGTTTCATCGTCAATAAGAAGGTTAGAGGGATACAGTAATCCTGAAATTAAGCATCGGAATCTATGACTAGTGTCACAGGAATGGTTCAAAACATAGTCAGTAAGAAGAGTCAGTCTTCTTGTACTTAAGTCGGTATTGTGCTTTTGTATTCAATTCTGATGCAATTTCTGTGTTTCATCGTCAATAAGAAGGTCCAAAGGATACAGTAAACCTGGAGTGAAGCATCGGAATCTATAACTAGTGTCACAGGAATGGTTCAAACATAGACAGTAAGAAGAGTCAGTCTTCTTGTACTTAAGTCGGAATTGTGCTTTTTGTATTTAATTCCGATGCAATTTCTGTGTTTCATCGTCAGTGAGAAGGTCCAAGGGATACAGTAAACCTGGAGTTAGGCATCGGAATCTATAACTAGTCTCACAGGGGGCGGTTCAAAACACAGACAGAAAGATGAGTCAATATTCTTGTACTTAAGTCGGCATTGTGCCTTTTCTATTTAATTCCGATGCAATTTCTGTGTTTCATCGTCAATAAGAAGGTCCAAGGGATACATTAAACCTGAAGTGAAGCATCGGAATCTATAACTAGTGTCACAGGAATGGTTAAAAACATAGTCAGTAAGAAGTGTCAGTCTTCTTGTACTTAAGTCATCATTGCGCATTTTCTATTTAATTCTGGTGTAATTTCTGTGTTTCATCGTCAATAAGAAGGTCCAAGGGATACAGTAAACCTGGAGTGAGGCATCGGAATCTAAAACTAGTGGCACAGGAATGGTTCAAAACACAGACAGTAAGAAGAGTCAGACTTTTTTTACTTAAGTCGGCATTGTGCCTTTTGTATTTAATTCCGATGCAATCTCTGTGTTTCATCGTTAATAAGAAGGTCCAAGGGATACAGTAAACCTGGAGTGAAGCATCGGAGTCTGTAACTAGTGTCACAGGAATGGTTGAAAACATAGTCAGTAAGAAGAGTAAGTCTTATTGTACTTAAGGCGGTATTGTGCCTTTTGTATTTAATTCCGATGCAATTTCTGTGTTTCATCGTCAATAAGAAGGTCCAAGGGATGCAGTAAACCAGAAGTAAAGCATTGGAATCTATAACTAGTGTCACAGGGACGGTTCAAAACATAAACGCTAAGATGAATCAGTATTCTTGTACTTTAGTCGGCATTGTGCTTTTTGTACTTAATTCCGATGCAATTTTTGTGTTTCATCGTCACTAAGAAGGCCAGTGGGATACAGAAATCCTGAAGTTAAGCATCGGAATCTATAACTAGTGTCACAGGAATGGTTCAAAACGTAGTCAGTAAGAAGAGTCAGTCTTCTTATACTTAAGTCGGCATTGTGCCTTTTGTATTTAATTCCGATGCAATTTTGTATTTCATCGTCAATAAGAAGGTCCAAGGGATACAGTAAACCTGAAATGAACCATCGGAATCTATAACTAGTGTCCCAGGAATGCTTCAAAACATAGACAGTAGTAAAAGTCAATCTACATGTGCTTAAGTCGGCATTGTGCCTTTTGTATTTGATTCCGATGCAATTTCTGTGTTTCACCGTCAATAAGAAGGTCAGAGGGATACAGTAAACCTGAAGTGAAGCATCGGAATCTATGACTAGTGTCACAGGAATGGTTCAAAACATAGACAGTAAGAAGAGTCAGTCTTCTTGAACGTAAGGCTACATTTTGCCTTTTGTATTTAATTCCGATGCAATTTCTGTGTTTTATCGTCAATAAGAAGGTCGAGGGGATACAGTAAACCTTGATTGAAGGCTTGGAATCTATAACTAGTATCACAGGGATGGTTCAAAACATAGACAGTAAGAAGAGTCAGTCTTCTTGTACTTAAGTCGGCATTGTGCCTATTGTATTTAATTCCGATGCAATATCTGTGTTTCACCGTCAATAAGAAGGAGCAAGGGATACACTAAACCTGAAGTGAAGCATCGGAATCTATAACTAGTGTCACAGGAATGGTTCAAAACATAGTCATTAAGAAGAGTCAGTCTTCTTGTACATAAGTCATCATTTTGCCTTTTCTATTTAATTCTGATGCAATTTCTGTGTTTCATCATCAATACGAAGGTCCAAGGGATACAGTAAACCTGGAGTGAAGCATCGGAATCTATAACTAGTGTCACAGGAATGGTTCAAAACATAGTCAGTAAGAGAAGTCAGACTTCTTTTACTTAAGTCGGCATTGTGCCTTTTGTATTTAATTCCGATGCAATTTCTGTGTTTCATCGTCAATAAGAAGGTCCATGGGATACAGTAAACCTGGAGTGAAGCATCGGAATCTATAACTAGTGTCACAGGACTGGTTCAAAACATAGTCAGTTAGAAGAGACAGTCATCTTGTACTTAAGTCGGTATTGTGCGTGTTCCATTTAATTCCGATGCAATTTCTGTGTTTCATCGTCAATAAGAATGTCAAAGGGATTCAGTAAACCTGAAGTGAAGCATGAAATTTAAAACTAGTATCACAGGAATTGTTCAAAACATAGACAGTAAGCAGAGTCAGTCTTTTTGTACTTAATTCGGCATTGTGCCTTTTGTATTTAATTCCGATGCAATTTCTGTGCTTCATCGTCAATAAGAACGTCAGAGGGATACAGAAAATGTGAAGTGAAGCATCGGAATCTATAACTAGTGTCCTAGGAATTGTTCAAAGCATAGACAGTAAGAGTCAGTCTTCTTGTACTTAAGTCGGCATTGTGCCTTTTGAATTCAATTCCGATGCAATTTCTGTGTTTCATCGTCACTAAGAAGGTCAGTGGGATACAGTAATCCTGAAGTTAAGCATCGGAATCTATAACTAGTGTCACAGGAATGGTTCAAAACATAGTCAGTAAGAAGAGTCAGTCTTCATGTAGTTAAGTCGGTAAGGTGCCTTTTCTATTTAATTCCGATGCAATTTCTGTGTTTCATAGTTGATAAGAAGGTCCAAGGGATACAGTAAACCTGAAGTGAAGCATCGGAATTTATAACTAGTGTCACAGGAATGGTTCAAATCATAGTCAGCAAAAAGAGTAAGTCTTCTTGTACGTAAGTCGGCATTGTAAATTTTGTATTTCATTCCGATACAATTTCTGTGTTTCATCGTCAATAAGAAGGTCAGAGGGATACAGTAATCCTGAAGTAAAGCATCGGAATCTATGACTAGTGTCACAGGAATGGTTCAAGACATAGTCAGTAAGAAGAGTTAGTCTTCTTGTACCAAAGTCGGTATTGTGCATTTTGTATTTAATTCCGATGCAATTTCTGTGTTTCATCGTCAATAAGAAGGTCCAAGGGATACAGTAAACCTGGAATGAAGCATCGGAATCTATAACTAGTGTCACAGGGACGGGTCAAACCATAGACAGTAAGATGAGTCAGTATTCTTGTACTTGTTTCGGCATTGTGCATTTTCTATTTAATTCCGATGCAATTTCTGTGTTTCATCGTCAATAAGAAGGTCAAAGGGATACAGTAAACCCGAAGTGAAGCATCGGAATCTATAACTAGTGTCACAGGAATGGTTCAAAACAAAGTCAGTAAGAAGAGTCAGCCTTCTTGTACTTAAGTCGGTATTGTGCTTTTTGTATTTAATTCCGATGCAATTTCTGTGTTTCATCGTCAATAAGAAGGTCCAAGGGATACAGTAAACCTGGAATGAAGCATCGGAATCTATAACTAGTGTCACAGGGACGGGTCAAACCATAGACAGTAAGATGAGTAGGTATTCTTGTACTTAATTCGGCATTGTGCATTTTCTTTTTAATTCCGATGCAATTTCTGTGTTTCATCGTCAATAAGAAGGTCAAAGGGATACAGTAAACCCGAAGTGAAGCATCGGAATCTATAACTAGTGTCTCAGGAATGGTTCAAAACAAAGTCAGTAAGAAGAGTCAGCCTTCCTGACTTAAGTCATCATTGTGCATTTTCTATTTAATTCTGATGCTTTTTCTGTGTTTCATCGTCAATAAGAAGGTCCAAGGGATACTGTAAACCTGGAGTGAAGCATCGGAATCTATAACTAGTGTCACATTAATGGTTCAAAACACGGAAAGTAAGAAGAGTCAGACTTCTTTTACTTAAGTCGGCATTGTGCCTTTTGTATTTAATTCCGATGCAATTTCTGTGTTTTATAGTCAATAAGAAGGTCCAAGGGATACAGTAAACCTTGAGTGAACCATCAGAGTCTATAACTAGTGTCACAGAAATGGTTCAAAACATAGACAGTAAGAAGAGTCATTCTTCCTGTACTTAATTCGGCATTGTGCCTTTTGTATTTAATTCCGATGCAATTTCTGTGCTTCATCGTCAATAAGAACGTCAGAGGGATACAGAAAATGTGTAGTGAAGCATCGGAATCTATAACTAGTGTCACAGGAATTGTTCAAAGCATAGACAGTAAGAGTCAGTCTTCTTGTACTTAAGTCGGCATTGTGCCTTTTGAATTCAATTCCGATGCAATTTCTGTGTTTCATCGTCACTAAGAAGGTCAGTGGGATACAGTAATACTGAAGTTAAGCATCGGAATCTATAACTAGTGTCACAGGAATGGTTCAAAACATAGTCAGTAAGAAGAGTCAGTCTTCTTGTAGTTAAGTCGGTAAGGTGCCTTTTCTATTTAATTCCGATGCAATTTCTGTGTTTCATAGTTGATAAGAAGGTCCAAGGGATACAGTAAACCTGAAGTGAAGCATCGGAATTGATAACTAGTGTCACAGGCTTGGTTCAAATCATAGTCAGCAAAAAGAGTAAGTCTTCTTGTACGTAAGTCGGCATTGTGAATTTTATTTAATTCGTATGCAATTTCTGTGTTTCATCGTCAATAAGAAGGTCCAAGTGATACAGTAAACCTAGAGTGAAGCATCGGAATCTATATCTAGTGTCACAGGAATGGTTCAAAACATAGACAGTAAGAAGAGTCAGTCTTTTTGTACTTAATTCGGCATTGTGCCTTTTGTATACAATTCCGATGCAATTTCTGTGTTTCATCGTCAATAAGAACGTCAGAGGGATACAGTAAACCTGGAGTGAAGCATCGGATTCTATAACTAGTGTCACAGGAATGGTTCAAAACATAGACAGTAAGATGAGTCAGTCTTCTTGTACTTAAGTCGGCATTGTGCATTTTGTATTTATTTCCGATGCAATTTCTGTGTTTCATCGCCAATAAGAAGGTCCAAGGGATACAGTAAACCTGAAGTGAAGCATTCGAATCTATAACTAGTGTCACAGGAATGGTTCAAATCATAGTCAGTACGAAGAGTCAGTCTTCTTGTACTTATGTCGGCATTGTGCCTTTTGTATTTAACTCCGATGCAATTTCTGTGTTTCATCGTCACTAAAAAGGTCCTTGGGATATAGTAATCCTGAAGTTATGCATCGGAATTTATTACTAGTGTCACAGGAATGGTTCAAAACATAGTCAGTAGGAAGAGTCAGTCTTCTTGTACGTAAGTCGGCACTGTGAATTTTGTATTTAATTCCGATACAATTTCTGTGTTTCATCGTCAATAAGAAGGTCAGAGGGATACAGTAATCCTGATGTAAAGCATCGGAATCTATGACTAGTATCACAGGAATGGTTCAAAACATAGTCAGTAAGAAGAGTCAGTCATCTTGTACTTAAGTCTGTATTGTGCCTTTTGTATTTAATTCCGATGCAATTTCTGTGTTTCATCGTCAATAAGATGGTCCAAGGGGTACAGTAAACCTGAAGTGAAGCATTGGAGTCTATGACTAGTGTCACAGGAATCGTTTAAAACATATACAGTAGGAAGAGTCAGTCTTCTTGTACATAAGTCGGCATTGTGCTTTTTGTATTTAATTCCGATGCAATTTCTGTGTTTGATCGTCAAAAAGAAGGTCCAAGGGATACAGTAAACCTGGAGTGAAGCATCGGAATCTATAACTAGTGTCAGAGGGACGGTTCAAAACATAGACAGTAAGATGAGTCAGTATTCTTGTACTTTAGTCGGCATTGTGTTTTTGTATTTAATTCCGATGCAAATTTCTGTGTTTCATCGTCACTAAGAAGGTCAGTGGGATACAGTAAACTTGAAGTGAAGCACTGGAATCTATAACTAGAGTCACAAAATGGTTCAAAACATAGTCAGTGGGAAGAGTCAGTCTTCTTGTACTGAAGTCGGTATTGTGCCTTTTCTATTTAATTCCGATGCAATTTCTGTGTTTCATCGTCAATATGAAGGTCAAAGGGATACAGTAAACCTGAAGTGAAGCATCGGTATCTATAACTAGTGTCACAGGAATGGTTCAAAACATAGAGATTTGGAAGATTTAGTCTTCTTGTACTTAAGTCGGCATTGTGCTTTTTTTATTTAATTCGGATGCAATTTCTGTGTTTCATCGTCAATAAGATGGTCCAAGGTATACAGTAAACCTAGAGTGAAGCATCGGAATCTATATCTAGTGTCACTGGAATGGTTCAAAACATAGGCAGTAAGAAGAGTCAGTCTTTTTGTACATAATTCGGCATTGTTTTTTTTTTTAAATTCCGATGCAATTTCTGTGTTTCATGGTCAATAAGAACGTCAGAGGGATACAGAAAATCTGAGGTAAAGCATCGGAATCTATAACTAGTGTCACAGGAATGGTTCAAAACATAGTCAGTAAGAAGAGTCAGTCTTCTTGTAGTTAAGTCGGTATTGTGCCTTCTCTATTTAATTCTGATGTAATTTCTGTGTGTCATCGTCAACAAGAAGGTCCAAGAGATACAGTAAACTTGGAGTGAAGCATCGGAATCCGTAACTAGTGTCACAGGGACGGTTCAAACCATAGACAGTAAGAAGAGTCAGTCTTCTTGTACTTAATTCTGCATTGTGCCTTTAGTAATTAATTCCAATGCAATTTCCGTGTTTCATCGTCAATAAGAAGGTCAGAGGGATACAGTAAACCTGATATAATGCATCGCAATCTGTAACTAGTGTCCCAGGAATGGTTCAAATCAAATTTAGTAAGAAGAGTCAGTCTTCTTGTAGTTAAGTCGGCATTGTGCCGTTTCTATTAAATTCTGATGCAATTTCTGTGTTTCATCGTCAATAAGAAGGTCCAAGGGATACAGTAAATCTGGAGTGAAGCATCGGAATTTATAACTAGTGTCAAAGGGACGGTTCAAAACATTTACAGTAAGATGAGTCAGTCTTCTTGTACTTTAGTCGGCATTGTGCCTTTTGTATTTAATTCCGATGCAATTTCTGTGTTTCATTGTCAATAAGAAGGTCCAAGGGTTACAGTACACCTGCAATGAACCATCGGAATCCATAACTAGTGTCACAGGAATGGTTCAAAACACAGACAGTAGGAAAAGTCAGTCTACATGTACGTAAGTCGGCATTGTGCCTTTTGTATTTAATTCCGATGCAATTTCTGTGTTTCATCGCCAATAAGAAGGTCAGAGGGATATGGAAAACCTAAAGTGAAGCATCGGAATCTATAACAAGTGTCACAGGAATGGTTCAAAGCATAGTCAGTAAGAAGAGTCAGTCTTCTTGTACTTAAGTCGGCATTGTGCTTTTTCTATTTAATTCCGATGCGATTCCTGTGTCTCATCGTCAGTAGGAAGGTCCAAGGGATACGGTAAACCTGAAGTGAAGCATCGGAATCTATAACTAGTGTCACAGGAATGGTTCAAAACATAGACAGTAAGAAGAGTCAGTCTTCTTGTACTTAAGTCGGCATTGTGCCTTTTGTATTTAATTCCGATGAATTTCTGTGTTTTATCGTAAATAACACGGTCAGATGGATAAAGTAACCATGAAGTGAAGCATCGGAATTTATAACTAGTGTCACAGGAATGGTTGAAAACATAGTCAGTAAGAAGAGTCAGTCTTCTTGTAATTAAGTCGGCATTGTACCTTTTGTATTTAATTCCGATGCAATTTCTGTGTTACATCGTCAATATGAAGGTCTAAGGGATACAGTAAACCTGGAGTGAAGCATCGGAATCTATAACTAGTGTCACAGGAATGGTTCACAACATAGACAGTAAGATGAGTCAGTCTTCTTGTACTTAAGTCGCCATTGTTCCTTTTGTATTTAATTCCTATGCAATTTCTGTGTTTCATCGCCAATAAGAAGGTCCAAGGGATACAGTAAACCCGAAGTGAAGCATCAGAATCAATAACTAGTGTCACAGGAATGGTTCAAACATAGTCAGCAAGAAGAGTCAGTCTACTTGTACTTAAGTCGGCATTATGCCTTTTGTATTTAATTCCGATGCAATTTTTGTGTTTCATCGTCAATAAGAAGGTCAAAGGGATACAGTAAACCTGAAGTAAAGCATCGGAATCTATGACTAGTGCCACAGGAATGGTTCAAAACATAGTCAGTAAGAAGAGTCAGTCTTCTTGTACTTAAGTCGGTATTGTGCCTTTTGTATTTAATTCCGATGCAATTTCTGTGTTTCATCGTCAATCAGATGGTCCAAGGGATACAGTAAACCTGAAGTGAAGCATCGGAATCTATGACTAGTGTCACAGGAATGGTTCAAAGCATAGACAGTAGGAAGAGTCAGTCTTCTTGTACTTAAGTCGGCATTGTGCCTAATGTATTTAATTCCGATGCAATTTCTGTGCTTGATCGTCAATACGAAGGTCCAAGGGATACACTAAACCTGGAGTGAACCATTGGAATCTATAACTAGTGTCACCGGAATGGTTCAAAACATAGACAGTAAGAGGAGTCAGTCTTCTTGTACTTAAGTCGGCATTGTGCCTTTTGTATTTAATTCCGATGCAATATCTGTGTTTCATCGTCAATAAGATGGTCCAAGGGATACAGTAAACCTGAAGTGAAGCATCGGAATCTATGACTAGTGCCACAGGAATGGTTCAAAACATTATCATTAAGAAGTGTCAGTCTTCTTGTACTTAAGTCGGCATTGTGCCTTTTGGAGTTACTTCCAATGTAATTTCTGTGTTTTATCGTCAATAAGAAGGTCAGATGGATACAGTATCCATGAAGTGAAGCATCGGAATTAATAACTAGTGTCACAGGAATGGTTGAAAACATAGTCAGTAAGAAGAGTCAGCCTTCTTGTAATTAAGTCGGCATTGTACCTTTTGTATTTAATTCCGATGCAATTTCTGTGCTTGATCGTCAATACGAAGGTCCAAGGGATACAGTAAACCTGGTGTGAACCATTGGAATCTATAACTAGTGTCACAGGGATGGTTCAAAACATAGACAGTAAGAAGAATCAGTTTTCTTGTACTTATGTCGGCATTGTGCCTTTTGTATTTAATTCCGATGCAATTTCTGTGTTTCCTCGTCAATAAGAAGGTCAGAGGGATACAGTAAACCTGAAGTAAAGCATCGGAATCTATTAATAGTGTCACAGGAATGGTTCAAAACATAGTCAGTAAGAAGAGTCAGTGATCTTGTACTTAAGTCGGTATTGTGCCTTTTGTATTTAATTCCGATGCAATTTCTGTGTTTCATCGTGAATAAGATGGTCCAAGGGATACAGTAAACCTGAAGTGAAGCATCGGAATCTATGACTAGTGCCACAGGAATGGTTCAAAATATTGTCATTAAGAAGTGTCAGTCTTCTTGTACTTAAGTCGGCATTGTGCCCTTTCTATTTAATTACGATGCAATTTCTGTGTTTCATCGTCAGTAAGAAGGTCCAAGTAATACAGTAAACCTGGAGTGAAGCATCAGAATCTATAACTAGTGTCACCGGAATGGTTCAAAACTTAGACAGTAAGAGGAGTCAGTCTTCTTGTACTTAAGTCGGCATTGTGCCTTTTGTATTTAATTCCGATGAATTTCTGTGTTTTATCGTCAATAAGAAGGTCTGAGGGATACAGTAAACCTCAAGTGAAGCATCGAAATCTATAACTAGTATCACAGGAATTGTTCAAAACATAGACAGAAAGCAGAGTCAGTCTTCTTGTACTTAAGTCGGCATTGTGCTTTTTTTATTTAATTCGGATGCAATTTCTGTGTTTCATCGTCAATAAGAAGGTCCAAAGGATACAGTAAACCTAGAGTGAAGCATCGGAATCTATAACCAGTGTCACATTAATGGTTCAAAACATAGACAGTAAAAAGGGTCAATCTTTTTGTACTTAATTCGGCATTGTGCCTTTTGTATTTAATTCCGATGCAATTTCTGTGTTTCATCGTCAATAAGAACGTCAGAGGGATACAGTCAATCTGAAGTGAAGCATCAGAATCTATAACGAGTGTCACAGGAATGGTTCAAAACATAGACATGAAGAAAAGTCAGTCTTCTTGTACTTAAGTCGGCATTGTGCCTTTTGTATTTAATTCCAATGTAATTTCTGTGTTTTATCGTCAATAAGAAGGTCAGATGGATACAGTAACCATGAAGTGAAGCATCGGAATTTATAACTAGTGTCACAGGAATGGTTGAAAACATAGTCAGTAAGAAGAGTCAGCCTTCTTGTAATTAAGTCGGCATTGTACCTTTTGTATTTAATTCCGATGCAATTTCTGTGTTACATCGTCAATATGAAGGTCTAAGGGATACAGTAAACCTGGAGTGAAGCATCGGAATCTATAACTAGTGTCACAGGAATGGTTCACAACATAGACAGTAAGATGAGTCAGTCTTCTTGTACATAAGTCGGCATTGTGCCTTTTGTATTTAATTCCTATGCAATTTCTGTGTTTCATCGCCAATAAGAAGGTCCAAGGGATACAGTAAACCCGAAGTGAATCATCAGAATCAATAACTAGTGTCACATGAATGGTTCAAAACATAGTCAGTAAGAAGAGTCAGTCTACTTGTACTTAAGTCGGCATTATGCCTTTTGTATTTAATTCCGATGCAATTTCTGTGTTACATCGTCACTAAGAAGGTCAGTGGGATATAGTAATCCTGAAGTGTAGCATCGGAAATTATAACTAGTGTCACAGGAATGGTTCAAAACATAGTCAATAAGAAGAGTCAGTCTTCTTGTACGTATGTCGGCATTGTGAATTATGTGTTTAATTCCGATACAATTTCTGTGTTTCATCGTCAATAAGAAGGTCCAAGGGATACAGTAAACCTGGAGTGAAGCATCGGAATCTATAACCAGTGTCACAGGGATGGTTCAAAACATAGACAGTAAGACGAGTCAGTTTTCTTGTACTTATGTCGGCATTGTGCCTTTTGTATTCAATTCCGACGCAATTTCTGTGTTTCATCGTCAATAAGAAGGTCAGAGGGATACAATAATCCTGAAGTAAAGCATCGGAATCTATGACTAGTGTCACAGGAATGGTTCAAAACATAGTCAGTAAGAAGAGTCAGTCTTCTTCTACTTAAGTCGGCATTGTGTTTTTTGCATTTAATTCCGAAGCAATTTCTGTGTTTCATCGTCAATAAGAAGGTCCAAGTAATACAGTAAACCTGGAGTGAAGCATCGGAATCTATAACTAGTGTCACCGGAATGGTTCAAATCATAGAGAGTTGGAAGATTCAGTCCTCTTGTACTTAAGTCGGCATTGTGCATTTTGCGTTTCATTCCGATGCAATTTCTGTGTTTCATCGTCCATATGAAGGTCGGAGGGATACAGTAGACCTCAATTGAAGCATCGGAATAAAAAACTAGTGTCACAGGAATGGTTAAAAACATAGAGAGTAGGAAGAGTCAGTCTTCTAGTACTTAAGTCGGCATTGTGCTTTTTCTATTTGATACTGAAGCGACTTCTGTGTCTCATCGTCAATATGAAGGTCCAAGGGATACAGTAAACCTTGAGTGAAGCAACGGAATCTATAACTAGTGTCACATAAATGGTTCTAAACATAGACAGTAAGAAGAGTCAGTCTTCTTGTACTTATGTCGGCATTGTGCCTTTTGTATTTAATTCCGATGCAATTTCTGTGTTTTATCGTCAATAAGAAGGTCAGAGGGATACAGTAAACCTGAAGTGAAACATCGGAATCTATGACTAGTGTCACAGGAATGGTTCAAAACATAGACAGTAGGAAGAGTCAGTCTTCTTGTACTTAAGTCGGCATTGTGCCTAATGTATTTAATTCCGATGCATTTTCTGTGCTTGATCGTCAATACGAAGGTCCAAGGGATACAGTAAACCTGGAGTGAACCATTGGAATCTATAACTAGTGTCACAGGGATGGTTCAAAACATAGACAGTAAGAAGAATCAGTTTTCTTGTACTTATGTCGGCATTGTGCCTTTTGTATTTAATTCCGATGCAATTTCTGTGTTTCCTCGTCAATAAGAAGGTCAGAGGGATACAGTAAACCTGAAGTAAAGCATCGGAATCTATGAATAGTGTCACAGGAATGGTTCAAAACATAGTCAGTAAGAAGAGTCTGTCATCTTGTGCTTAAGTAAGGATGTAATCTCAGAATATTAACATACACTACTGGCCATTAAAATTGCTACACCACGAACATGACGTGCTACAGACGCGAAATTTAATCGACAGGAAGAAGATGCTGTGATATGCAAATGATTAGCTTTTCAGAGCATTCACACAAACAGCAGATGAACGGCGTTGCCTGGTGAAACGTTGTTGTGATGCCTCGTGTAAGGAGGAGAAATGCGTACCATCACGTTTCCGACTTTGATAAAGGTCGGATTGGAGCCTATCGCGATTGCGGTTTATCGTATCGCGACATTGCTGCTCGCGATGGTCGAGATCCAATGACTGTTAGCAGACTATGGAATCGGTGGGTTCAGGAGGGTAATATGGAACGCCGCGCTGGATACCAACGGCCTCGTATCACTAGCAGTCGAGATGACAGACTGCGAAACCCTACATTTCAGCAGGATAATGCACGACCGCATGTTGCAGCTCCTGTACGGGCCTTTATTGATACAGTAAATGTTCGACTGCTGCCCTGGCCAGCACATTCTCCCGATCTCTCACCAATTGAAAACGTCTGGTCAATGGTGGCCGAGCAACTGGCTCGTCACAATACGCCAGTCAGTACTCTTGATGAACTGTGGTATCGTGTTGAAGCTGCATGGACAGCTGTACCTGTACACGCCATTCAATGATCGACTCAATGCCCAGGCGTATCAAGGGCGTTATTACGGTGCCTTTTGTATTTAATTCCGATGCAATATCTGTGTTTCATCGTCAATAAGATGGTCCAAGGGATACAGTAAACCTGAAGTGAAGCATCGGAATCTATGACTAGTGCCACAGGAATGGTTCAAAACATTGTCATTAAGAAGTGTCAGTCTTCATGTACTTAAGTCGGCATTGTGCCCTTTCTATTTAATTACGATGCAATTTCTGTGTTTCATCGTCAGTAAGAAGGTCCTAGTAATACAGTAAACCTGGAGTGAAGCATCGGTATCTATAACTAGTGTCACCGGAATGGTTCAAAACATAGACAGTAATAGGAGTCAGTCTTCTTGTACTTAAGTCGGCATTGTGCCTTTTGTATTTAATTCCGATGAATTTCTGTGTTTTATCGTCAATAAGAAGGTCTGAGGGATACAGTAAACCTGAAGTGAAGCATCGAAATCTATAACTAGTATCACAGGAATTGTTCAAAACATAGACAGTAAGCAGAGTCAGTCTTCTTGTACTTAAGTCGGCATTGTACTTTTGTATTTAATTCCGATGCAATTTCTGTGTTACATTGTCAATATGAAGGTCTAAGGGATACAGTAAACCTGGAGTGAAGCATCGGAATCTATAACTAGTGTCACAGGAATGTTTCACAACATAGACAGTAAGATGAGTCAGTCTTCTTGTACTTAAGTCGGCATTGTGCCTTTTTTATTTAATTCCTATGCAATTTCTGTGTTTCATCGCCAATAAGTAGGTCCAAGGGATACAGTAAACCCGAAGTGAAGCATCAGAATCAATAACTAGTGTCACAGGAATGGTTCAAAACATAGTCAGTAAGAAGAGTCAGTCTACTTGTACTTAAGTCGGCATTATGCCTTTTGTATTTAATTCCGATGCAATTTCTGTGTTACATCGTCACTAAGAAGGTCAGTGGGATATAGTAATCCTGAAGGTAAGCATCGGAATCTATAACTAGTGTCACAGGAATGGTTCAAATCATAGTCAGTAAGAAGAGTCAGTCATCTTGTAGTCAAGTCGGTATTGTGCCTTTTCTAATTAATTCCGATGCAATTTCTGTGTTTCATCGTCAATAACAAGGTCCTAGGGATACAGTAAACCTGAAGTGTAGCATCGGAAATTACAACTAGTGTCACAGGAATGGTTCATAACACAGTCAATAAGAAGAGTCAGTCTTCTTGTACGTAAGTCGGCATTGTGAATTTTGTATTTAATTCCGATACAATTTCTGTGTTTCATCGTCAATAAGAAGGTCCAAGGGATACAGTAAACCTGGAGTGAAGCATCGGAATTTATAACCAGTGTCACAGGGATGGTTCAAAACATAGACAGTAAGAAGAGTCAGTTTTCTTGTACTTATGTCGGCATTGTGCCTTTGGTATTTAATTCCGACGCAATTTCTGTGTTTCATCGTCAATGAGATGGTCCAAGGGATACGGTAAACCTGAAGTGAAGCATCGGAATCTATGACTAGTGTCACAGGAATGTTTCAAAACATAGAGAGTAGGAAGAGTCAGTCTTCTTGTTCTTAAGTCGGCATTGTGCCTAATGTTTTTAATTCCGATGCAATTTCTGTGCTTCATCGTCAATAAGAAGGTCCAAGGGATACAGTAAACCTGGAGTAAAGCATCGGAATCTATAACTAGTGTCACAGAAATGGTTCAAAACATAGTCAGTAAGAAGAGTCAGTCTTCTTGTACTTAAGTCGGCATTGTGTTTTTTGTATTTAATTCCGATGCAATTTCTGTGTTTCATCGTCACTAAGAAGGTCAGTGGGATACAGTAATCCTGGAGTTAAGCATCGGAATCTATAACTAGTGTCACAGGAATGGTTCAAACATAGTCAGTAAGATGAGTCAGTCTTCTTGTAGTTAAGTCGGCATTGTTCCTTTTCTATTTAATTCCGATGCAATTTCTGTGATTCATCGTCAATAAGAAGGTCAGAGGGAAACAGTAAACCAGAAGTGAAGCAGCAGAATCTATAACTAGTGTCACACGAATGGTTCAAAGCATAGACAGTTGGAAGAGTCAGTCTTCTTGTACTTAAGTCGGCATTGTGCCTTTTGCATTTAATTCCGAAGCAATTTCTGTGTTTCATCGTCACTAAGAAGGTCCAAGTAATACAGTAAACCTGGAGTGAAGCATCGGAATCTATAACTAGTGTCACCGGAATGGTTCAAATCATAGAGAGTTGGAAGATTCAGTCTTCTTGTAGTTAAGTCGGCATTGTGCATTTTGCATTTCATTCCGATGCAATTTCTGTGTTTCATCGTCCATAAGAAGGTCCGAGGGATACAGTAAACCTCAATTGAAGCATCGGAATAAAAAACTAGTGTCACAGGAATGGTTAAAAACATAGAGAGTAGGAAGAGTCAGTCTTCTTGTACTTAAGTCGGCATTGTGCTTTTTCTATTTAATACTGAAGCGACTTCTGTGTCTCATCGTCAATAGGAAGGTCCAAGGGATACAGTAAACCTTAAGTGAAGCATCGGAATCTATAACTAGTGTCACAGGAATGGTTCAAAACATAGTCAGTAAGAAGAGTCAGTCTTCTTGTACTTAAGTCGGCATTGTGCCTTTTCTATTTAATTCCGATGCAATTTCTGTGTTTCATCGTCAATTAGAAGGTCCAAGGGATACAGTAAACCTTGAGTGAAGCATCGGAATCTATAACTAGTGTCACAGGAATGGTTCTAAACATAGACAGTAAGAAGAGTCAGTCTTCTTGTACTTATGACGGCATTGTGCATTTTGTATTTAATTCCGATGCAAATTCTGTGTTTCATCGTCAATAAGAAGGTCCAAGGGATACAGTAAACCTGGAGTGAAGCATCGGAATTCATAACTAGTGTCACAGGGACGGTTCAAACCATAGACAGTAAGATGAGTCAGTAATCTTGTTCTTAAGTCGGCATTGTGCATTTTCTATTTAATTCCGATGCAATTTCTGTGTTTCATCGTCAATAAGAAGGTCCAAAAGATACAGTAAGCCCGAAGTGAAGCATCGAAATCAATAACTAGTGTCACGGGAATAGTTCAAATCATAGTCAGTAAGAAGAGTTAGTCTTCTTGTACTTAAGTCATCATTGTGCATTTTCTACTTAATTCTGATGCACTTTCTGTGGTTCATCGTCAATAAGAAGGTCCAAGGGATACAGTAAGCCTGGAGTGATGCATCGGAATCTATAACTAGTGTCACAGGAATGGTTCAAAACACAGACAGAATGAAGAGTCAGACTTCTTTTACTTAAGTCGGCATTGTGCCTTTTGTATTTAATTCCGATGAAATTTCTGTGTTTCATCGTCAATAAGAAGGTCCTAGGGATACAGTAAACCTGGAGTGAAGCATCAGAGTCTAAAACTAGTGTCACAGGAATAGTTCAAAACATAGACAGTAAGAAGAGTCAGTCATCTTGTAGTTAAGTCGGCATTGTTTTTTTCTATTTAATTCCGATGCATTCTCTGTGTTTCATCGTCAATAAGAAGGTCAGAGGGATACAGTAAACCAGAAGTGAAGCATCGGAATCTATAACTAGTGTCACACGAATGGTTCAAAACATAGACAGTTGGAAGAGTCAGTCTTCTTGAACTTATGTCGCGATTGTGCCTTTTGTATTTAATTCCGAAGCAATTTCTGTGTTTCATCGTCAATAAGAATGTCCAAGGGATACACTAAGCCTAAAATGAACCATCGGAATCTATAACTAGTGTCACAGGAATGGTTCAAAACATAGCCAGTAGGAAAAGTCAGTCTACATGTACTTAAGGCGGCATTGTGCCTTTTGTATTAAATTCCGATGCAATTTCTGTGTTTCATCGTCAATAAGAAGGTAGAAGGGATACAGTAAACCTGAAGTAAAGCATCGAAATCTAAAACTAGTATCACAGGAATGGTTCAAAACATAGACAGTAAGCAGAGTCAGTCTTCTTGCACTTAAGTCGTCATTGTGCTTTTTTGCTTATTACCGATGCAATTTCTGTGTTTAATCGTCAGTAAGACTGTCCAAGGGATACAGTAAACCTAGAGTGAAGCATCGGAATCTATAACTAGTGTCACAGGAATGGTTCAAAACATAGTCAGTAAGAAGAGTCAGTCTTCTTGTACTTAAGTCGGCATTGTGTTTTTTGTATTTAATTCCGATGCAATTTCTGTGTTTCATCGTCACTAAGAAGGTCAGTGGAATACAGTAATCCTGGAGTTAAGCATCGGAATCTATAACTAGTGTCACAGGAATGGTTCAAAGATAGTCAGTAAGATGAGTCAGTCTTCTTGTAGTTAAGTCGGCATTGTTCCTTTTCTATTTAATTCCGATGCAATTTCTGTGATTCATCGTCAATAATAAGGTCAGAGGGATACAGTAAACCAGAAGTGAAGCATCAGAATCTATAACTAGTGTCACAGGAATGGTTCAAAACATAGGCAGTAGGAAAAGTCAGTCTACATGTACTTAAGGCGGCATTGTCCCTTTTGTATTAAATTCCGATGCAATTTCTGTGTTTCATCGTCAATAAGAAGGTAGAAGGGATACAGTAAACCTGAAGTAAAGCATCGAAATCTAAAACTAGTATCACAGGAATGGTTCAAAACATAGACAGTAAGCAGAGTCAGTCTTCTTGTACTTAAGTCGGCATTGTGCTTTTTTGCTTATTTCCGATGCAATTTCTGTGTTTAATCGTCAATAAGACTGTCCAAGGGATACAGTAAACCTAGAGTGAAGCATCGGAATCTATAACTAGTGTCACAGGAATGGTTTAAAACATAGAGAGTAGGAAGAGTCAGTCTTCTTGTACTTAAGTCGGCATTGTGCTTTTTCTATTTAATACTGAAGCGACTTCTGTGTCTCATCGTCAATAGGAAGGTCCAAGGGATACAGTAAACCTTAAGTGAAGCGTCAGAATCTATAACTAGTGTCACAGGAATGGTTCAAAACATAGTCAGTAAGAAGAGTCAGTCTTCTTGTACTTAAGTCGGCATTTTTTCTCTTCTATTTAATTCCGATGCAATTTCTGTGTTTCATCGTCAGTTAGAAGGTCCAAGGGATACAGTAAACCTTGAGTGAGGCATCGGAATCTATAACTAGTGTCAGAGGAATGGTTCTAAACATAGACAGTAAGAAGAGTCAGTCTTCTTGTACTTATGTCGGCATTGTGCCTTTTGTATTTAATTCCGATGCAATTTCTGTGTTTTATCGTCAATAAGAAAGTCAGAGGGATACAATAAACCTGAAGTGAAGCATCGGAATCTATAACTATTGTCACAGGAATGGTTTAAAACATAGTCAGTAAGAAGAGTCAGTCTTCTTGTACTTAAGTCGGCATTGTGCTTTTTGGATTTAATTCCGATGCAAATTCTGTGTTTCATCGTCAATAAGGAGGTCCAAGGGATACAGTAAACCTGGAGTGAAGCATCGGAATTCATAACTAGTGTCACAGGGACGGTTCAAACCATAGACAGTAAGATGAGTCAGTAATCTTGTTCTTAAGTCGGCATTGTGCATTTTCTATTTAATACCGATGCAATTTCTGTGTTTCATCGTCAATAAGAAGGTCCAAAAGATACAGTAAGCAAGAAGTGAAGCATCGAAATCAATAACTAGTGTCACAGGAATGGTTCAAATGATAGTCAGTAAGAAGAGTTAGTCTTCTTGTACTTAAGTCATCATTGTGCATTTTCTACATAATTCTGATGCAATTTCTGTGGTTCATCGTCAATAAGAAGGTCCAAGGGATACTGTAAGCCTGGAGTGATGCATCGGAATCTATAACTAGTGTCACAGGAATGGTTCAAAACACAGACAGAATGAAGAGTCAGACTTCTTTTACTTAAGTCGGCATTGTGCCTTTTGTATTTAATTCCGATGAAATTTCTGTGTTTCATCGTCAATAAGAAGGTCCTAGGGATACAGTAAACCTGGAGTGAAGCATCAGAGTCTAAAACTAGTGTCACAGGAATAGTTGAAAACATAGACAGTAAGAAGAGCCAGTCTTCTTGTAGTTAAGTCGGCATTGTGCCTTTTCTATTTATTTCCGATGCAATTTCTGTGTTTTATCGTCAATAAGAAGGTCAGAGGGATACAGTAAACCTGAAGTGAAGCATCGGAATCTATAACTAGTGACACACGAATGGTTCAAAACATAGACAGTTGGAAGAGTCAGTCTTCTTGTACTTAAGTCGGCATTGTGCCTTTTGTATTTAATTCCGATGCAATTTCTGTGTTTCATTGTCAATAAGAAGGTCCAAGGGATACAGTAAACCTGAAATGAACCATCGGAATCTATAACTAGTGTCACAGGAATGGTTCAAAACATAGGCAGTAGGAAAAGTCAGTCTACATGTACCTAAGGCGGCATTGTGCGTTTTGTATTTAATTCCCATGCAATTTCTGAGTTTCATCGTCAATAAGAAGGTCCTAGGGATACAGTAAACCTGGAGTGA
Organism: Schistocerca americana; assembly: GCF_021461395.2. Taxonomy (NCBI): domain Eukaryota; kingdom Metazoa; phylum Arthropoda; class Insecta; order Orthoptera; family Acrididae; genus Schistocerca; species Schistocerca americana. Next base: position 9,416,004 of record NC_060122.1, on the reverse strand, counting down.
AGTATCAGAGTCTAAAACTAGTGTCACAGGAATAGTTCAGAACATAGACAGTAAGAAGAGTCAGTCTTCTTGTACTTAATTCGGCATTGTGCCTTTAGTAATTAATCCCAATGCAAATTCTGTGTTTCATCGTCAATAAGAAGGTCAGAGGGATACAGTAAACCTGATATAAAGCATCTCAATCTATAACTAGTGTCACAGGAATGGTTCAAAACAGTCAGTAAGAAGAGTCAGTCTTCTTGTAGTTAAGTCGGCATTGTTCCTTTTCTATTAAATTCCGATGCAATTTCTGTGTTTCATCGTCAATAAGAAGGTCCAAGGGATACAGTAAACCTGGAGTGAAGCATCGGAATCTATAACTAGTGTCAGAGGGACGGTTCAAAACATAGACAGTAAGATGAGTCAGTCTTCTTGTACTTTAGTCGGCATTGTGCTTTTTGTATTTAATTCCGATGCAATTTCTGTGTTTCATCGTCACTACGAAGGTCAGTGGGATACAGTAATGCTGAAGTTAAGCATCGGAATCTATAGGTAGTGTCACAGGAATGGTTCAAATCACAGTCAGTAAGAAGAGTCAGTCTTCTTGTAGTTAAGTCGGCATTATGCCTTTTGTATTTAATTCCGATGCAACTTCTGTGTTACATCGTCACTAAGAAGGTCAGTGGAATATAGTAATCCTGAAGGTAAGCATCGGAATCTATAACTAGTGTCACAGGAATGGTTCAAATCATAGTCAGTAAAAAGAGTCAATCTTCTTGTAGTTAAGTCGGTATTGTGCCTTTTCTATTTAGTTCCGATGCAATTTCTGTGTTTCATCGTCAATAAGAAGGTCCTAGGGATACACAGGAATGGTTCAAAACATAGTCAATAAGAAGGGTCAGTCTTATTGTACGTAAGTCGGCATTGTGAGTTTTGTATTTAATTCCGATACAATTTCTGTGTTTCATCGTCAATAAGAAGGTCCGAGGGATACAGTAAACCTGGAGTGTAGCATCGGAATCTATAACTAGTGTCACAGGAATGGTTCAAAACATAGTCAGTAAGAAGAGTCAGTCTTCTTGTACTTAAGTCGGTATTGTGCCTTTTGTATTTAATTCCGATTCAATTTCTGTGTTTCATCGTCAATCAGATGGTCCAAGGGATACAGTAAACCTGGAGTGAACCATTGGAATCTATAAATAGTGTCACAGGGATGGTTCAAAACATAGACATTAAGAAGAATCAGTCTTCATGTACTTATGTCGGCATTGTGCCTTTTGTATTTAATTCCGATGCAATTTCTGTGTTTCCTCGTCAATAAGAAGGTCAGAAGGATACAGTAAACCTGAAGTAAAGCATCGGAATCTATGAATAGTGTCACAGGAATGGTTCAACACATAGTCAGTAAGAAGAGTCAGTCATCTTGTACTTAAGTCGGTATTGTGCCTTTTGTATTGAATTCCGATGCAATATCTGTGTTTCATCGTCAATAAGATGGTCCAAGGGATACAGTAAACCTGAAGTGAAGCATCGAAAACTATGACTAGTGCCACTGGAATGGTTCAAAACATTGTCATTAAGAAGTGTCAGTCTTGTTGTACTTAAGTCGGCATTGTGCCCCTTCTATTTAATTACGATGCAAGTTCTGTGTTTCATCGTCAGTAAGAAGGTTTAAGTAAAACAGTAAACCTGGAGTGAAGCATCGGAATCTATAACTAGTGTCACCGGAATGGTTCAAAACATAGACAGTAAGAGGAGTCAGTCTTCTTGTACTTAAGTCGGCATTGTGCCTTTTGTATTTAATTCCGATGAATTTCTGTGTTTTATCGTCAATAAGAAGGTCTGAGGGATACAGTAAACCTGAAGTGAAACATCGAAATCTATAACTAGTATCACAGGAATTGTTCAAAACGAAGACAGTAAGCAGAGTCAGTCTTCTTGTACTTAAGTCGGCATTGTGCTTTTTTTATTTAATTCGGATGCAATTTCTGTGTTTCATCGTCAATATGAAGGTCCAAAGGATACAGTAAACCCAGAGTGAAGCATCGGAATCTATAACTAGTGTCACAGGAATGGTTCAAAACATAGTCAGTAAAAAGAGTCAATCTTCTTGTAGTTAAGTCGGCATTGTGCCCCTTCTATTTAATTACGATGCAATTTCTGTGTTTCATCGTCAATAAGAACGTCAGAGGGATACAGTTAATCTGAAGTGAAGCATCGGAATCTATAACGAGTGTCACAGGAATGGTTCAAAGCATAGACATTAAGAAGAGTCAGTCTTCTTGTACTTAAGTCGGCATTAAGCCTTTTGTATTTAATTCCAATGTAATTTCTGTGTTTTATCGTCAATAAGAAGGTCAGATGGATACAGTAACCATGAAGTGAAGCATCGGAATTTATAACTAGTGTCACAGGAATGGTTGAAAACATAGTCAGTAAGAAGAGTCAGTCTTCTTGTAATTAAGTCGGCATTGTACCTTTTGTATTTAATTCCGATGCAATTTCTGTGTTACATCGTCAATATGAAGGTCAAAGGGATACAGTAAACCTGGAGTGAAGCTTCGGAATCTATAACCAGTGTCACAGAGATGGTTCAAAACATAGACAGTAAGAAGAGTCAGTTTTCTTGTACTTATGTCGGCATTGTGCCTTTTGTATTTAATCCCGACGCAATTTCTGTGTTTCATCGTCAATAAGAAGGTCAGAGGGATACAGTAATCCTGAAGTAAAGCATCGGAATCTATGACTAGTGTCACATGAATGGTTCAAAACATAGTCAGTTAGAAGAGTCACTCTTCTTGTACTCAAGTCGGTATTGTGCCTTTTGCATTTAATTCCGATGCAATTGCTGTGTTTCATCGTCAATGAGATGGTCCAAGGGATACAGTAAACCTGAAGTGAAGCATCGGAATCTATGACTAGTGTCACAGGAATGGTTCAAAACATAGAGAGTAGGAAGAGTAAGTCTTCTTGTTCTTAAGTCGGCATTGTGCCTAATGTTTTTAATTCCGATGCAATTTATGTGCTTCATCGTCAATAAGAAGGTCCAAGGGATACAGTAAACCTGGAGTAAAGCATCGGAATCTATAACTAGTGTCACAGAAATGGTTCAAAACATAGTCAGTAAGAAGAGTCAGTCTTCTTGTACTTAAGTCGGCATTGTGTTTTTTGTATTTAATTCCGATGCAATTTCTGTGTTTCATCGTCACTACGAAGGTCAGTGGGATACAGTAATCCTGGAGTTAAGCATCGGAATCTATAACTAGTGTCACAGGAATGGTTCAAAGATAGTCAGTGAGAAGAGTCAGTCTTCTTGTAGTTAAGTCGGCATTGTTCCTTTTCTATTTAATTCCGATGCAACTTCTGTGATTCATCGTCAATAAGAATGTCAGAGGGATACAGTAAACCAGAAGTGAAGCATCAGAATCTATAACTAGTGTCACACGAATGGTTCAAAGCATAGACAGTTGGAAGAGTCAGTCTTCTTGTACTTAAGTCGGCATTGTGCCTTTTGCATTTAATTCCGAAGCAATTTCTGTGTTTCGTCGTCAATAAGAAGGTCCAAGGGATACACTAAACCTGAAATGAACCAACGGAATCTATAACTAGCGTCACAGGAATGGTTCAATATACAGACAGTAGGAGAAGTCAGTCTACATGTACTTAAGTCGGTATTGTGCCTTTTGTATTTAATTCCGATGCAATTTCTGTGTTTCATCGCAACAAGAATGTCAGAGGGATACAGCAAACCTGAAGTGAAGCATCGGAATCTATAACTAGTGTCACAGGAATGGTTCAAAACATAGACAGTAAGAAGAGTCAGTCATCTTGTACTTAAGTCGGTATTGTGCCTTTTCTATTTAATTCCGATGCAATTTCTGTGATTCATCGTCAATAAGAAGGTCATAGGGATACAGTAAACCTGAAGTGAAGCATCGTTATCTATAACTAGTGTCACAGGAATGGTTCAAATCATAGAGAGTTGGAAGACTCAGTCTTCTTGTACTTAAGTCGGCATTGTGGATTTTGCATTTCATTCCGATGCAATTTCTGTGTTTCATCGTCCATAAGAAGGTCCGAGGGATACAGTAAACCTCAATTGAAGCATCGGAATAAAAAACTAGTGTCACAGGAATGGTTAAAAACATAGAGAGTAGGAAGAGTCAGTCTTCTTGTACTTAAGTCGGCATTGTGCTTTTTCTATTTAATACTGAAGCGACTTCTGTGTCTCATCGTCAATAGGAAGGTCCAAGGGATACAGTAAACCTTAAGTGAAGCATCGGAATCTATAACTAGTGTCACAGTAATGGTTCAAAACATAGTCAGTATGAAGAGTCCGTCTTCTTGTACTTAAGTCGGCATTGTGCCTTTTGTATTTAATTCCGATGCAATTTCTGTGTTTTATCGTCAATAAGAAGGCCAGAGGGATACAGTAAACCTGAAGTGAAGCATTGGAATCTATAACTATTGTCACAAGAATGGTTTAAAACATAGTCAGTAAGAAGTGTCAGTCTTCTTGTACTTAAGTCGGCATTGTGCTTTTCTATTTATTTCCGATGCATTTTCTGTGTTTTATCGTCAATAAGAAGGTCAGAGGGACACAGTAAACCTGAAGTGAAGCATCGGAATCTATAACTAGGGTCACAGGAATGGTTCAAAACATAGGCAGTAGGAAAAGTCAGTCTACATGTACTTAAGGCGGCATTGTGCCTTTTGTATTTAATTCCGATGCAATTTCTGTGTTTCATCGTCAATAAGGAGGTCAGAGGGATGCGGAAAACCTGAAGTGAAGCATCGGAATCTATAACTAGTGTCACAGGAATGGTTCAAAACATAGTCAGTAAGAAGAGTCAGTCTTCTTGTACTTAAGTCGGCATTGTGCTTTTTCTATTTAATATTTGATGCGATTCCTGTGTCTCATCGTTAATAGGAAGGTCCAAGGGATGCGGTAAACCTGAAGTGAAGCATCGGGATCTATAACTAGTGTCACAGGAATGGTTCAAAACATTGTCAGTAAGAAGAGTCAGTCTTTTACTACCTAAGTCGGCATTGTGGTTTTTCTATTTAATTACGATGCAATTTCTGTGTTTCATCGTCAGTAAGAAGGTCCAAGTAATACAGTAAACCTGGAGTGAAGCATCGGAATCTATAACTAGTGTCACAGGAATGGTTCAAAACATAGACAGTAAGAAGAGTCAATCTTTTTGTACTTAATTCGGCATTGTGCCTTTTGTATTTAATTCCGATGCAATTTCTGTGTTTCATCGTAAATAAGAACGTCAGAGGGATACAGTAAATCTGAAGTGAAGCATCGGAATCTATAACTAGTGTCACAGGAATGGTTCAAACATAGTCAGTAAGAAGAGTCAGTCTTTTTGTAGTTAAGTCGGCATTGTTTTTTTCTATTTAATTCCTATGCAATCTCTGTGTTTCATCGTCAATAAGAAGGTCAGAGGGATACAGTAAACCAGAAGTGAAGCATCAGAATCTATAACTAGTGTCACACGAATGGTTCAAAACATAGACAGTTGGAAGAGTCAGTCTTCTTGTACTTATGTCGCCATTGTGCCTTTTGTATTTAATTCCGAAGCAATTTCTGTGTTTCATCGTCAATAAGAATGTCCAAGGGATACACTAAACCGAAAATGAAACAACGGAATCTATAAGTAGTGTCACAGGTATGGTTCAGTACAGAGACAGTAGGAAAAGGCAGTCTACATGTACTTAAGTCGACATTGTGTCTTTTGTATTTAATTCCGATGCAATTTCTGTGTTTCATCGCAACAAGAAGGTCAGAGGGATACAGTAAACCTGAAGTGAAGCATCGGAATCTAAAACTAGTGTCACAGGAATGGTTCAAAACATAGTCAGTAAGAAGAGTCAGTCTTCTTGTACTTAAGTCGGCATTGTGCCTTTTCTATTTAATTCCGATGCAATTTCTGTGTTTCATCGTCAATTAGAAGGTCAGAGGGATACAGTTAACCTGAAGTGAAGCATCCGAATCTATAGCTAGTGTCACAGGAATGGTTCAAAACATAGTCAGTAAGAAGAGTCCATCTTCTTGTACCTAAGTCGGCATTGTGCTTTTGTATTTAATTCCGATGCAATTTCTGTTTTTCTTCGTCATAAAGAAGGTGCAAGGTATACAGTAAACATGGAGTGAAGCATCGGAATCTGTAACTAGTGTCACAGGAATGGTTCAAAACATAGACAGTAAGATGAGTCTGTCTTCTTGTACTTAAGTCGGCATTGTGCCTTTTGTATTAAATTCCGATGCAATTTCTTTGTTTCATCGTCAATAAGAAGGTAGAAGGGATACAGTAAACCTGAAGTAAAGCATCGAAATCTAAAACTAGTATCACAGGAATGGTTCAAAACATAGACAGTAAGCAGAGTCAGTCTTCTTGTACTTAAGTCGGCATTGTGCTTTTTTGCTTATTTCCGATGCAATTTCTGTGTTTAATCGTCAATAAGACTGTCCAAGGTATACAGTAAACCTAGAGTGAAGCATCGGAATCTATAACTAGTGTCACAGGAATGGTTCAAACATAGTCAGTAAGAAGAGTCAATCTCCTTGTACTTAAGTCGGCTTTGTGCATTTTGTGTTTAATTCCGATGCAAATTGTGTGTTTCATCGTCAATAAGAAGGTATAAGGGATACAGTAAACCTGAAGTGATGCATCGGAATCTATAACTAGTGTCACAGGAATGGTTAAAAACATAGACAGTAGCAAGAGTTAGTCTTCCTGTACTTAATTCGGCATTGTGCCTTTAGTAATTAATTCCAATGCAATTTCTGTGCTTCATCGTCAATACGAAGGTCCAAAAGATACGGTAAATCCGAAGTGAAGCATCAAAATCAATAACTAGTGTCATAGGAATGGTTCAAATCATAGTCAGTAAGAAGAGTTAGTCTTCTTGTACTTAAGTCATCCTTGTGCATTTTCTATTTAATTCTGATGCAATTTCTGTGGTTCATCGTCAATAAGAAGGTCCAAGGGATACAGTAAACCTGGAGTGATGCATCGGAATCTATAACTAGTGTCACAGGAATGGTTCAAAACACAGATAGAAAGAAGAGTCAGACTTCTTTTACTTAAGTTGGCATTGTGCGTTTCGTATTTAATTCCGATGCAATTTCTGAGTTTCATCGTCAGTAAGAAGGTCCTAGGGATACAGTAAACCTGGAGTGAAGCATCAGAGTCTAAAACTAGTGTCACAGGAATAGTTCAAAACATAGACAGTAAGAAGAGTCAGTCTTCTTGTACTTAAATCGGCATTGTGCCTTTAGTAATTAATTCCAATGCAATTTCTGTGTTTCATCGTCAATAAGAAGGTCAGAGGGATATAGTAAACCTGATATAAAGCATCGCAATCTATAACTAGTGTCACAGGAATGGTTCAAAACAGTCAGTAAGAAGAGTCAGTCTTCTTGTAGTTAAGTCGGCATTGTGCTTTTTCTGTTAAATTCCGATGCAATTTCTGTGTTTCATCGTCAATAAGAAGGTCCAAGGGATGCAGTAAACCTGGAGTGAAGCATCGGAATCTGTAACTAGTGTCAGAGGGACGGTTCAAAACATAGACAGTATGATGAGTCAGTCTTCTTGTACTTTAGTCGGCATTGTGCTTTTTGTATTTAATTCCGATGCAATTTCTGTGTTTCATCGTCACTACGAAGGTCAGTGGGATACAGTAATCCTGAAGTTAAGCATCGGAATCCATAGGTAGTGTCACAGGAATGGTTCAAATCACAGTCAGTAAGAAGAGTCAGTCTTCTTGTAGTTAAGTCGGCATTGTGCCTTTTCTATTTATTTCCGATGCAATTTCTGTGTTTCATCGTCAATAAGAAGGTCAGAGGGATACAGTAAACCTGAAATGAAGCATCGGAATCTATAACTAGTGTCACACGAATGGTTCAAAACACAGACAGTTGGAAGAGTCAGTCTTCTTGTACTTAAGTCGGCATTGTGCCTTTTGTATTTAATTCCGATGCAATTTCTGTGTTTCATTGTCAATAAGAAGGTCCAAGGGATACAGTAAACCTGAAATGAACCATCGGAATCTATAACTAGTGTCACAGGAATGGTTCAAAACATAGTCAGTAGGAAAATTCAGTCTACATGTACTTAAGGCGGAATTGTGCCTTTTGTATTTAATTCCGATGCAATTTCTGTGTTTCATCGTCAATAAGGAGGTCAGAGGGATGCGGAAAACCAGAAGTGAAGCATCGGAATCTATAACTATTGTCACAGGAATGGTTCAAAACATAGTCAGTAAGAAGAGTCAGTCTTCTTGTACTTAAGTCGGCATTGTGATTTTTCCATTTAATTCCGATGCGATTCCTGTGTCTCATCGTCAATAGGAAGGTCCAAGGGATGCGGTAAACCTGAAGTGAAGCATCGGAATCTATAACTAGTGTCACAGGAATGGTTCAAAACATTGTCAGCAAGAAGAGTCAGTCTTTTTCTACTTAAGTCGGCATTGTGCCTTTTCTATTTAATTACGATGCAATTTCTGTGTTTCATCGTCAGTAAGGAGGTCCAAGTAATACAGTAAACCTGGAGTGAAGCATCGGACTCTATAACTAGTGTCACAGGAATGGTTCAAAACATAGACAGTAAGAAGAGTCAATCTTTTTGTACTTAATTCGGCATTGTGCCTTTTGTATTTAATTCCGATGCAATTTCTGTGTTTCATCGTAAATAAGAACGTCAGAGGGATACAGTAAATCTGAAGTGAAGCATCGGAATCTATAACTAGTGTCACAGGAATGGTTCAAAACATAGACATTAAGAAGAGTCAGTCTTCTTGTACTTAAGTCGGCATTGTGCCTTTTGTATTTAATTCCAATGTAATTTCTGTGTTTTATCGTCAATAAGGAGGTCAGAGGGATACAGTAAACATGAAGTGAAGCATCGGAATCTATAACTAGTGTCACAGGAATGGTTCAAAACATAGTCAGTAAGAAGAGTCAGTCTTCTTGTACTTAAGTCGGCATTGTGTTCTTTGTATTTAATTCCGATACAATTTCTGTGTTTCATCGTCAATAAGAAGGTCAGAGGGATACAGTAAACCAGAAGTGAAGCATCAGAATCTATAACTAGTGTCACACGAATGGTTCAAAACATAGACAGTTGGAAGAGGAAATTTTCTTGTACTTAAGTCGGCATTGTGCCTTTTGTTTTTAATTCCGAAGCAATTTCTGTGTTTCATCGTCAATAAGAATGTCCAAGGGATACACTAAACCTGAAATGAACCAACGGAATCTATAAGTAGTGTCACAGGAATGGTTCAGTACAGAGACAGTAGTAAAAGTCAGTCTACATGTACTTAAGTCGGCATTGTGTCTTTTGTATTTAATTCCGATGCAATTTCTGTGTTTCATCGCAACAAGAATGTCAGAGGGATTCAGTAAACCTGAAGTGAAGAATCGGAATCTAAAACTAGTGTCACAGGAATGGTTCAAAACATAGTCAGTAAGCAGAGCCAGTCTTCTTGTACTTAATTCGGCATTGTGCCTTTTGTATTTAATTCCGATGCAATTAGTGTGTTTCATCGTCAATATGTAGGTCCAAGGGATACGGTAAACCTGAAGTGAAGCATCGGAATCTATAACTAGTGCCACAGGAATGGTTCAAAACATAGACAGTAGGAAGATTCAGTCTTCTTGTACATAAGTCGGTATTGTGCCTTTTATATTTAATTCCGATGCAATTTCTGTGTTTCATCGTCTATAAGAAGGACAGGGGAAACAGTAAACCTCAAGTGAAGCATCGGAATAAAAAACTAGTGTCACAGGAATGGTTAAAAACATAGAGAGTAGGAAGAGTCAGTCTTCTTGTACTTAAGTCCGCATTGTGCTTTTTCTATTTTATTCCTATGCGATTTCTGTGTCTCATCGTCAATAGGAAGGTCCAAGGGATACAGTAAACCTGAAGTGTAGCATCGGAATCTATAACTAGTGTCACGTGAATGGTCAAGACATAGACAGTAAGAAGAGTCAGTCTTCTTGTACTTCAGTCGGCATTGTGCTTTTGTATTTAATTCCGATGCAATTTCTGTGTTTCATCGTCAATAAGAAGGTCCAAGGTATACAGTAATCCCGGAGTGAAGCATCGGATTCTGTAGCTAGTGTCACAGGAATAGTTCAAAACATAGACAGTAAGATGAGTCAGTCTTGTTGTACGTAAGTCGGCATTGTACCTTTTGTATTAAATTCCGATGCAATTTCTGTGTTTCATCGTCAATATGAAGGTCCAAGGGATACAGTAAACCTGAAGTGAAGCATCGAAATCTAAAACTAGTATCACAGGAATGGTTCAAATCATAGACAGTAAGCAGAGTCAGTCTTCTTGTACTTAAGTCGGCATTGTGCTTTTTTATTTAATTCCGATGCAATTTCTGTGTTTAATCGTCAATAAGAATGTCCAAGGGATACAGTAAACCTAGAGTGAAGCATCCGAATCTATAACTAGTGTCACAAGAATAGTTCAAAACATAGTCAGTAAGAAGAGTCAGTTATCTTGTACTTAAGTCGGCATTGTGCCTTTTGTATTTAATTCCGATGCAATTTCTGTGTTTCATCGTCACTAAGAAGGTCAGTGGGATACAGTAATCCTGAAGTTAAGCATCGGAATCTATAACTAGTGTCACAGAAATGGTTCAAAACATAGTCAGTAAGAAGAGTCCGTCTTCTTGTACTAAAGTCGGCATTGAGCCTTTTGTATTAAATTCCGATGCAATTTCTGTGTTTCATCGTCAATAAGAAGGTCCAAGGGATACAGTAAACCTGAAGTGAAGCATCGAAATCTAAAACTAGTATCACAGGAATGGTTCAAAACATAGACAGTAACCAGAGTCAGTCTTCTTGTACTTAAGTCGGCGATGTGCTTCTTTTATTTAATTCCGATGCAATTTCTGTATTTAATCGTCAATAAGAATGTCCAAGGGATACAGTAAACCTAGAGTGAAGCATCGGAATCTATAACTAGTGTCACAGGAATGGTTCAAGTCATAGGGAGTTTGAAGATTAAGTCTTCTTGTACTTCAGTCGGCATTGTGCCTCTTGTATTTCATTCCGATGCAATTTCTGTGTTTCATCGTCCATATGAAGGTCCGACGGATACAGTAAACCTCAAGTGAACCATCGGAATAAAAAACTAGTGTCACAGGAATGGTTAAAAACATAGAGAGTAGGTAGAGTCAGTCTTCTTGTACTTAAGTAGGCAATGTGCTTTTTCTATTTAATACCAATGCGACTTCTGTGTCTCATCGTCAATAGGAAGGTCCAAGGGATACAGTAAACCTGAAGTGAAGCATCGAAATCTAAAACTAGCATCACAGGAATGGTTCAAAGCATAGACAGTAAGCAGAGTCAGTCTTCTTGTACTTAAGTCGGCATTGTGGTTTTTTGCTTAATTCCGATGCAATTTCTGTGTTTAATCGTCAACAAGAATGTCCAAGGGATACAGTATACCTAAAGTGAAGCATCGGAATCTATAACTAGTGTCACAGGAATAGTTCAAAACATAGTCAGTAAGAAGAGTCAGTCTTCTTGTACTTAAGTCGGCTTTGTGTCTTTTGTATTTAATTCAGATGCAATTTGTGTGTTTCATCGTCAATAAGAAGGTATAAGGGATCCAGTAAACCTGAAGTGATGCATCGGAATCTATAACTAGTGTCACAGGAATGGTTCAAAACATAGACAGTAGGAAGAGTTAGTCTTCTTGTACTTAAGTCGATATTGTGTCTTTTCTATATAATTCCGATGCAATTTCTGTGTTTCATCGTCAATAAGAAGGTCACAGGGATACAGTAAACTTGGAGTGAAGCATCGAAATCTGTAACTAGTGTCACAGGAATGGTTCAAGACATAGACAGTAAGATGAGTAAGTCTTGTTATACTTAAGTCGGCATTGTGCCTTTTGTATTAAATTCCGATGCAATTTCTGTGGTTCATCGTCACTAAGAAGGTCAGTGGGATACAGTAATCCTGATGTTAAGCATCGGAATCTATAACTAGTGTCTCAGGAATGGTTGAAAGCATAGTCAGTAAGAAGAGTCAGTCTTCTTGTAATTAAGTCGGCATTGTACCTTTTGTATTGAATTCCGATGCAATTTCTGTGTTACATCGTCAATATGAAGGTCTAAGGGATACAGTAAACCTGGAGTGAAGCATCGGAATCTATAACTAGTGTCACAGGAATAGTTCAAAACATAGTCAGCAAGATGAGTCAGTCTTCTTGTACTTAAGTCGGCATTGTGCCTTTTGTATTTAATCCCGATGCAATATCTGTGTTTCATCGCCAATAAGAAGGTCCAAGTTATACAGTAAGCCCGAAGTGAAGAATCAGAATCTATAACTAGTGTCACAGGAATGGTTCAAAGCATAGTCAGTAAGAAGAGTCAGTCTACTTGTACTTAAGTCGGCATTGTGCCTTTTGTATTTATTTCCGATGCAATTTCTGTGTTACATCGTCACTAAGAAGGTCAGTGGGATTTAGTAATTCTGATGGTAATCATAGGAATCCATAACTAGTGTCACAGGAATGGTTCAAAACATAGTCAGTAAGAAGAGTCAGTCCTCTTGTAGTTAAGTCGGTATTGTGCTTTTCTATTTAATTCCGATGCAATTTCTGTGTTTCATCGTCAATAAGAAGGTCCTAGGAATACAGTAAACCTGAAGTGTAGCATCGGAATTCATAACTAGTGTCACAGGAATGGTTCAATACATTGTCAATAAGAAGAGTCAGTCTTCTTGTACGTAAGTCGGCATTGTGAATTTTGTATTTAATTCCGATACAATTTATGTGTTTCATCGTCAATAAGAAGGTCCAAGGGATACAGTCAACCTGGAGTGAAGCATCGGAACCTATAACTAGTGTCACAGGGATGGTTCAAAACATAGACAGTAAAAAGTGTCAGTTTTATTGTACTTATGTCGGCATTGTGCCTTTTGTATTTAATTCCGACGCAATTTCTGTTTTTCATCGTCAATAAGAAGGTCAGAGGGATACAGTAAACCTGAAGTAAAGCATCGGAATCTATGACTAGAGTCACAGGAATGGTTCAAAACATTGTCAGTAAGAAGAGTCAGTCTTCTTGTACTTAAGTCGGTATTGTGCCTTTTGTATTTTATTCCGATGCAATTTCTGTGTTTCATCGTCAATAAGATGGTCCAAGGGATACAGTAAACCTGAAGTGAAGCATCGGAATCTATGACTAGTATCACAGGAATGGTTCAAAACATAGACAGTAGGAAGAGTCAGTCTTCTTGTACTTAAGTCGGCATTGTGCCTAATGTATTTAATTCCGATGCAATTTCTGTGCTTCATCGTCAATAAGAAGGTCCAAGGGATACAGTAAAACTGGAGTGAAGCATCGGAATCTATAACTAGTGTCACAGGAATGGTTCAAAACGTAGTAAGTAAGAAGAGTCAGTCTTCTTGTACTTAAGTCGGCATTGTGTTTTTTATATTTAATTCCGATGCAATTTCTGTCTTTCATCGTCACTAAGAAGGTCAGTGGGATACAGTAATCCTGAAGTTAAGCATCGGAATCTATAACTAGTTTCACGGGAATGGTTCAAACATAGTCAGTAAGAAGAGTCAGTCTTCTTGTAGTTAAGTCGGCATTGTTCCTTTTCGATTTAATTCCGATGCAAATTCTGTGTTTCATCGTCAATAAGAAGGTCAGAGGGGTACAGTAAACCAGAAGTGAAGCATCAGAATCAATAACTAGTGTCACACGAATGGTTCAAAACATAGACAGTTGGAAGAGTCAGTCTTCTTGTACTTAAGTCGGCATTGTGCCTTTTGTATTTAATTCCGAAGCAATTTCTGTGCTTCATCGTCCATAAGAAGGTCCAATTGATACACTAAACCTGAAATGAACCAACGGTATCTATAACTAGTGTCACAGGAATGGTTCAAAACAGAGACAGTAGGAAAAGTCAGTCTACATGTACTTAAGTCGGCATTGTGCCTTTTGTATTTAATTCCGATGCAATTTCTGTGTTTCATCGCAACAAGAAGGTCAGAGGCATACAGTAAACCTGAAGTGAAACATCGGAATCTAAAACCAGTGTCACAGGAATGGTTCAAAACATAGTCAGTAAGAAGAGTCAGTCTTCTTGTACTTAAGTCGGCATTGTGCCTTTTGTATTTAATTCCGATGCAATTTGTGTGTTTCATCGTCAATAAGAAGGTATAAAGGATACAGTAAACCTGAAGTGAAGCATCGGAATCTATAACTAGTGTCACAGGAATGGTTCAAAACATAGACAGTAGGAAGAGTCGGTCTACTTGTACTTAAGTCGGCATTGTGCTTTTTCTATGTAATTCCGATGCGATTTCTGTGTCTCATCGACAATAGGGAGGTCCAAGGTATACAGTAAACCTGAAGTGTAGCATCGGAATCTATAACTAGTGTCACATGAATGGTTCAAAACATAGTTAGTAGGAAGAGTCAGTCTTCTTGTACTTAATTCGGCATTGTGCCTTTTGTATTTAATTCCGATGCAATTTCTGCGTTTCATCGTCAATAAGATGGTCAGAGGCATACAGTAAACCTCAAGTGAAGCATCGGAATCTGTAACTAGTGTCACAGGTATGGTTCAAACATAGTCAGTAAGAAGGGTCCGTCTTCTTGTAATTAAGTCGGCATTGTGCTTTTGTATTTAATTCCGATGCAATTTCTGTGTTTCATCGTCAATAAGAAGGTCCAAGGTATACAGTAAACCTGGAGTGAAGCATCGGAATCTGTAACTAGTGTCACAGGAATGGTTCAAAACATAGACAGTAAGATGAGTAAGTCTTGTTGTAATTAGGTCGGCATTGTGCCTCTTGCATTAAATTACGATGCGATTTCTGTGTTTCATCGTCAATAAGAAGGTCCAAGGGATACAGTAAACCTGAAGTGAAGCATCGAAATCTAAAACTAGTATCACAGGAATGGTTCAAAACATAGACAGTAAGCAGAGTCAGTCTTCTTGTACTTAAGTCGGCATTGTGCTTTTTTTTATTTAATTCCGATGCAATTTCTGTGTTTAATCGTCAATAAGAATGTCCAAGGGATACAGTAAACCAAGAGTGAAGCATCGGAATCTATAACTAGTGTCACAGGGATGGTTCAAAACATAGAGAGTAGGAAGAGTCAGTCTTCTTGTACTTAAGTCGGCATTGTGCTTGCTCTATTTAATTCCGATGCGATTTCTGTGTCTCATCGCCAATAGGAAGGTCCAAGGGATACAGTAAACCTGAAGAGAAGCATCGGAATCTATAACTAGTGTCACATGAATGGTTCCAAACATAGACAGTAAGAAGAGTCAGTCTTCTTGTACTTAATTCGGCATTGTGCCTTTTGTATTTAATTCCGATGCAATTTCGGTGTTTCATCGTCAATACGAAGGTCCAAGGGATACAGTAAACCTGGAGTGAAGCATCGGAATCTATAACTAGTGCCACAGGGATGGTTCAAAATATAGACAGTAAGAAGAGTCAGTCTTCTTGTACTTAAATCAGCATTGTGCCTTTTGTATTTAATTCCGATGCAATTTCTGTGTTGCATCGTCAATAAGAAGGTCCAAGGGATACAGAAAACCTGAAGAGAAGCATCGAAATCTATAACTACTATCACAGAAATGGTTCAAATCATAGACAGTAAGCAGAGTCAGTCTTCTTGTACTTAAGTCGGCATCGTGCCATTTGTACTTAATTCCGATGCAATCTCTGTGTTTCATCGTCAATAAGAAGGGCAGAGGGATATAGTAAACTTGAAGTGAAGCATCGGAATTTATAATTAGTGTCACAGGAATGGTTCAAAGCATTGTCAGTAAGAAGAGCCAGTCCTCTTGTACTTAAGTCGGCATTGTGCCTTTCGTATTTAATTCCGATGCAATTTCTGTGTTTCATCATCAATAAGAAGGTCCAAGGGATAGAGTAAACCTGGAGTGAAGCATCGGAATCTGTAACTAGTGTCACAGGAGTGGTTCAAAACATAGACAGTAAGAAGAGTCAGTCTTCTTGTACTTAAGTCGGCATTGTGCCTTTTTTATTTAATTCCGATGCAATTTCTCTGTTTTATCGTCAATACGAAGGTCAGAGGGATACAGTAAATCTGAAGAGTAGCATCGGAATCTATAACTAGTTTTACAGGAATGGTTAAAAACATAGACTGTAAGAAGAGTCAGTCTTCTTGTACTTAAGTCGGCATTGTGCCTTTTGTATTAAATTCCGATGTAATTTCTGTGTTTTATCGTCAATAAGAAAGTCAGACTGACACAGTAAACCTGAAGTGAAGCATCGGAATCTATAACTAGTGTTACAGGAATGGTTAAAAACATAGACAGTAAGAAGATTCAGTCTTCTTGTACTTAAGTCGTTATTCTGCCTTTTCTATTTAATTCCGATGCAATTTCTGTGTTTCATCGTCCATAAGAAGGTCAGATGGACACAGTAAAACTGAAGTGAAGCATCGGAATCCATAACTAGTGTCACAGGAATGGTTCAAAACATAGAGAGATGGAAGAGTAAGTCTTCTTGTACTTAAGTCGGCATTGTGCCTTTTGTATATCATTCCGATGCAATTTCTGTGTTTCATTGTCCATAAGAAAGTCCGAGGGATACAGTAAACCTCAAGTGAAGCATCGGAATCTATAACTAGTGTCACAGGAATGGTTCAAAACATAGAGAGTAGGAAGAGTCAGTCTTCTTGTACTTAAGTCGGCATTGTGCTTTTTCTATTTAATTCCGATGCGATTTCTGTGTCTCATCGTCAATAGGAACGTCCAAGGGATACAGTAAACCTGATGTCAAGCATCGGAATCTATAACTAGTGTCACATGAATGGTTCAAAACATAGACAGTAAGAAGAGTCAGTCTTCTTGTACTTAATTCGGCATTGTGCCTTTTGTATTTAATTCCGATGCAATTTCTGTGTTTCATCGTCAATAAGAAGGTCAGAGGGATACAGTAAACCTGAAGTAAAGCATCGGAATCTATGACTAGAGTCACAGGAATGGTTCAAAACATTGTCAGTAAGAAGAGTCAGTCTTCTTGAACCTAAGTCGGTATTGTGCCTTTTGTATTTTATTCCGATGCAATTTCTGTGTTTCATCGTTAATAAGATGGTCCAAGGGATACAGTAAACCTGAAGTGAAGCATCGGAATCTATGACTAGTGTCACAGGAATGGTTCAAACATAGACAGTAGGAAGAGTCAGTGTTCTTGTACTTAAGTCGGCATTGTGCCTAATGTATTTAATTCCGATGCAATTTCTGTGCTTCATCGTCAATAAGAAGGTCCAAGGGATACAGTAAAACTGGAGTGGAGCATCGGAATCTATAACTAGTGTCACAGGAATGGTTCAAAACATAGTCAGTAAGAAGAGTCAGTCTTCTTGTACTTAAGTCGGCATTGTGTTTTGTGTATTTAATTCCGATGCCATTTCTGTGTTTCATCGTCACTAAGAAGGTCAGTGGGATACAGTAATCCTGAAGTTAAGCATCGGAATCTATAACTAGTTTCACAGGAATGGTTCAAACATAGTCAGTAAGTAGAGTCAGTCTTCTTGTAGTTAAGTCGGCTTTGTGCCTTTTCAATTTATTTCCGATGCAATTTCTGTGTTTCATCGTCAATAAGGAGGTCCAAGGGACTCAGTAAACCTGGAGTGAAGCATCGGAATCTGTAACTAGTGTCACAGGAATGGTTCAAAGCATAGTCAGTAAGAAGAGGCAGTCTTCTTGTACTTATGTCGGCATTGTGATTTTTGTATTTAATTCCGATGCACTTTCTGTGTTTTATCGTCAATAAGAAGGTCAGAGGGATACAGTAAACCTGAAGTGAAGCATCCGAATCTATAGCTAGTGTCACAGGAATGGTACAAAACATAGTCAGTAAAGAGAGTCCATCTTCTTGTACTGAAGTCGGCATTGTGGTTTTGTATTTAATTCCGATGCAATTTCTGTGTTTCATCGTCAATAAGAAGGTCCAAGGTACACAGTAAACCTGGAGAGAAGCATCGGAATCTGTAACTAGTGTCACAGGAATGGTTCAAAACATAGACAGTAAGATGAGTCTGTCTTCTTCTACTTAAGGCGGCATTGTGCTTTTGTATTTAATTCCGACGCAATTTCTGTGTTTCATCGTCAATAAGAAGGTCCAAGGGATACAGTAAACCTGAAGTGAATTAACGAAATCTAAAACTAGTATCACAGGAATGGTTCAAAACATAGACAGTAAGCAGAGTCAGTCTTCTTGTACTTAAGTCGACATTGTGCTTTATTTACTTAATTCCGATGCAATTTCTGTGCTTAATCGTCAATAAGAATGTCCAATTGATACAGTAAACCTAGAGTTAAGCATCGGAATCTATAACTAGTGTCACAGGAATGGTTCAAAACATAGTCAGTAAGAAAAGTCAGTCTTCTTGTACTTAAGTCGGCATTGTGCCTTTTGTATTTAATTCCGATGCAATCTGTGTGTTTCATCGTCAATAAGAAGGTATAAAGGATACAGTAAACCTGAAGTGAAGCATCGGAATCTATAACTAGTGTCACAGGAATGGTTCAAAACATAGACAGTAGGAAGAGCCGGTCTACTTGTACTTAAGTCGGCATTGTGCCTTTTGTATCTAATTCCGATGCAATTTCTGTGTTTCATCGTCAATAAGAAGGTCAGAGGTCTACAGTAAAACTGAAGTGAAGAATCGGATTCAATAACTAGTGTCAGAGGAATGGTTCAAGACATAGAGAGATGGAAGAGTCAGTCTTCTTGTACTTAAGTCGGCATTGAGCCTTTTGTATTTAATTCCGATGCAATTTCTGTGTTTCTTCGTCCATAAGTAGGTCCGAGGGATACAGTAAACCTCAAGTGAAGCATCGGAATAAAAAACTAGTGTCACAGGAATGCTTCAAAACATAAAGAATAGGAACAGTCAGTCTTCTTGTACTTAAGTCGGCACTGTGCTTTTTCTATGTAATTCCGATGCGATTTCTGTGTCTCATCGACAATAGGAAGGTCCAAGGTATACAGTAAACCTGAAGTGTAGCATCGGAATCTATAACTAGTGTCACATGAATGGTTCAAAACATAGACAGTAGGAAGAGTCAGTCTTCTTGTACTTAATTCGGCATTGTGCATTTCGTATTTAATTCCGATGCAATTTCTGCGTTTCATCGTCAATAAGATGGTCAGAGGGATACAGTAAACCTCAAGTGAAGCATCGGAATCAATAACTAGTGTCACAGGTATGGTTCAAACATAGTCAGTAAGAAGGGTCCGTCTTCTTGTAATTAAGTCGGCATTGTGCTTTTGTATTTAATTCAGATGCAATTTCTGTGTTTCATCGTCAATAAGAAGGTCCAAGGTATACAGTAAACCTGGAGTGAAGCATCGGAATCTGTAACTAGTGTCACAGGAATGGTTCAAAACATAGACAGTAAGCAGAGTCAGTCTTCTTGTACTTAAGTCGGCATTGTGCTTTTTTTTATTTAATTCCGATGCAATTTCTGTGTTTAATCGTCAATAAGAAGGTCCAAGGGATACAGTAAACCTGAAGTGAAGCATCGAAATCTAAAACTAGTGTCACAGGAATGGATCAAAACATAGACAGTAAGCAGAGTCAGTCTTCTTGTACTTAAGTCGGCATTGTGCTTTTTTTTATTTAATTCCGATGCAATTTCTGTGTTTAATCGTCAATAAGGATGTCCAAGGGATACAGTAAACCAAGAGTGAAGCATCGGAATCTATAACTAGTGTCGCAGGGATGGTTCAAAACATAGAGAGTAGGAAGAGTCAGTCTTCTTGTACTTAAGTCGGCATTGTGCTTTTTCTATTTAATTCCGATGCGATTTCTGTGTCTCATCGCCAATAGGAAGGTCCAAGGGATACAGTGAACCTGAAGAGAAGCATCGGAATCTATAACTAGTGTCACATGAATGGTTCAAAACATAGACAATAAGAAGAGTCAGTCTTCTTGTACTTAATTCGGCATTGTGCCTTTTGTATTTAATTCCGATGCAATTTCTGTGTTGCATCGTCAATAAGAAGGTCCAAGGGATACAGAAAACCTGAAGAGAAGCATCGAAATCTATAACTACTATCACAGAAATGGTTCAAATCATAGACAGTAAGCAGAGTCGGTCTTCTTGTACGTAAGTCGGCATTGTGCCATTTGTACTTAATTCCGATGCAATTTCTGTGTTTCATCGTCAATAAGAAGGGCAGAGGGATACAGTAAACCTGAAGTGAAGCATCGGAATTTATAACTAGTGTCACAGGAATGGTTCAAAGCATTGTCAGTAAGAAGAGCCAGTCCTCTTGTACTTAAGTCAGCATTGTGCCTTTTGTATTTAATTCCGATGCAATTTCTGTGTTTCATCATCAATAAGAAGGTCCAAGGGATAGAGTAAACCTGGAGTGCAGCATCGGAATCTGTAACTAGTGTCACAGGAGTGGTTCAAAACATAGACAGTAAGAAGAGTCAGTCTTCTTGTACTTAAGTCGGCATTGTGCCTGTTTTATTTAATTCCGATGCAATTTCTCTGTTTTATCGTCAATACGAAGGTCAGAGGGATACAGTAAATCTGAAGTGACGCATCGGAATCTATAACTAGTTTTACAGGAATGGTTAAAAACATAGACTGTAAGAAGAGTCAGTCTTCTTGTACTTAAGTCGGCATTGTGCCTTTTGTATTAAATTCCGATGTAATTTCTGTGTTTTATCGTCAATAAGAAAGTCAGACTGACACAGTAAACCTGAAGTGAAGCATCGGAATCTATAACTAGTGTTACAGGAATGGTTAAAAACATAGACAGTAAGAAGATTCAGTCTACTTGTACTTAAGTCGTTATTCTGCCTTTTCTATTTAATTCCGATGCAATTTCTGTGTTTCATCGTCCATAAGAAGGTCAGATGGACACAGTAAAACTGAAGTGAAGCATCGGAATCCATAACTAGTGTCACAGGAATGGTTCAAAACATAGAGAGATGGAAGAGTAAGTCTTCTTGTACTGAAGTCGGCATTGTGCCTTTTGTATATCATTCCGATGCAATTTCTGTGTTTCATTGTCCATAAGAAAGTCCGAGGGATACTGTAAACCTCAAGTGAAGCATCGGAATAAAAAAATAGTGTCACAGGAATGGTTCAAAACATAGAGAGTAGGAAGAGTCAGTCTTCTTGTACTTAAGTCGGCATTGTGCTTTTTCTATTTAATTCCGTTGCGATTTCTGTGTCTCATCGTCAATAGGAAGGTCCAAGGGATACAGTAAACCTGATGTGAAGCATTGGAATCTATAACTAGTGTCACATGAATGGTTCAAAACATAGACAGTAAGAAGAGTCAGTCTTCTTGTACTTAATTCGGCATTGTGCCTTTTGTATTTAATTCCGATGCAATTTCTGTGTTTCATCGTCAATAAGAAGGTCAGAGGGATACAGTAAACCTCAAGTGAAGCATCGGAATCTATAACTAGTGTCACAGGAATGGTTCAAAACTTAGTCAGTAAGTAGAGTCAGTCTTCTTGTACATAAGTCGGCATTGTGCCTTTTGTATTTAATTCCGATGCATTTTCTAAGTTTCATCGTCAATACGAAGGTCCAAGGGATACAGTAAACCTGGAGTGAAGCATCGGAATCTATAACTAGTGTCACAGGGATGGTTCAAAACATAGACAGTAAGAAGAGTCAGTCTTCTTGTACTTAAGTCGGTATTGTGACTTATGTATTTAATTCCGATGCAATTTCTGTGTTTCATCGTCAATAAGAAGGTCCAAGGGATACAGAAAACCTGAAGTGAAGCATCGAAATCTATAACTAGTATCACAGAAATGGTTCAAATCATAGACAGTAAGCAGAGTCAGTCTTCTTGTACTGAAGTCGGCATTGTGCCATTTGTATTTAATTCCGATGCAATTTCCGTGTTTCATCGTCAATAAGAAGGTCCAAGGGATACAGTGAACCTGAAGTGAAGCCTCGGAATCTATAACTAGTGTCACAGGAATGGTTCAAAGCATTGTCAGTAAGAAGAGCCAGTCCTCTTGTACTTATGTCGGCATTGTGCCTTTTGTATTTAATTCCGATGCAATTTCTGTGTTTCATCATCAATAAGAAGGTCCAAGGGATAGAGTAAAGCTGGAGTGAAGCATCGGAATCTGTAACTAGTGTCACAGGAGTGGTTCAAAACATAGATAGTAAGAAGAGTCATTGCTCTTGTTCTTAAGTCGGCATTGTGCATTTTTTATTTAATTCCGATGCAATTTCTCTGTTTTATCGTCAATAAGAAGGTCCAAGGGATACAGTAAACCTGAAGTGAAGCATCGGAATCCATAACTAGTGTTACAGGAATGGTTAAAAACATAGACTGTAAGAAGAGTCAGTCTTCTTGTACTTAAGTCAACATTGTGCCTTTTGTATTAAATTCCGATGTAATTTCTGTGTTTTATCGTCAATAAGAAAGTCAGACTGACACAGTAAACCTGAAGTGAAACATCGGAATCTATAACTAGTGTCACAGGAATCGTTCAAAACATAGTAAGAAGAGTCAGTCTTCTTCTACTTAAGTCGGCATTGTGCCTTTTGTATTTAATTCCGATGCAATTTCTGTGTTTCATCGTTAATAAGAAGGTCCAAGGGATACAGTAAACCTGAAGTGAAGCATCGGAATTTATAACTAGTGTCACAGGGATGGTTCAAAACATAGACAGTAGGAAGAGTCAGTCTTCTTGTACTTAAGTCGAAATTGTGCCTTTTCTATTTAATTCCGATGCAATTTCTGTGTTTCATCATCAATAAGAAGGCCAGAGGGATACAGAAAACCTGAAGTGAAGCATCGGAATCTATAACTAGTGTCACAGGAATGGTTCAAAACATAGACAGTAAGATGAGTCAGTCTTCTTGTACTTAAGCCGACATTGTGCCTTTTGTATTTAATTCCGATGCAATTTCTATGTTTCATCGTAAATAAGAAGGTCCAAGGGATACAGTAAACCTGAAGTGAAGCATCGGAATCTATAACTAGTGTCACAGGAATGGTTCAAAACATAAACAGTAGGAAGAGTCAGTCTTCTTGTACTTAAGTCGGTATTGTGCCTTTTCTATTTAATTCAGATGCAATTTCTGTGTTTCATCGTCAATTAGAAGGTCCAAGGGATACAATAAACCTGAAATGTACCATCGGAATCAATAACTAGTGCCACAGGAATGGTTCAAAACATAGACAGTAGGAAAAGTCAGTCTACACGTACTTAAGTCGGCATTGTGCCTTTTGTATTTAATTCCGATGCAATTTCTGTGTTTGATCGTCAATAAGAAGGTCCCAGGGATACAGTAAACCTGAAGTGAAGCATCGGAATCTCTAACTAGTGTCACAGGAATGGTTTTAAAGCGTAGTCAGTAAGAAGAGTCAGTCTTCTTGTACTTAAGTCGGCATTGTGCGTTTTGTATTTAATTCCGATGCAATTTGTGTGTTTCATCGTTAATAAGAAGGTCCAAGGGATACAGTAAACCTGAAGTGAAGCATCGGAATTTATAACTAGTGTCACAGGAATGGTTCAAAACATAGACAGTAGGAAGAGTCAGTCTTCTTGTACTTAAGTCGAAATTGTGCCTTTTCTATTTAATTCCGATGCAATTTCTGTGTTTCATCATCAATAAGAAGGCCAGAGGGATACAGAAAACCTGAAGTGAAGCATCGGAATCTATAACTAGTGTCACAGGAATGGTCCAAAACATAGTCAGTAAGAAGAGTCAGTCTACTTGTACTTAAGTCGGCATTGTGCCTTTGTATTTAATTCCGATGCAATTTCTGTGTTTCATCGTCAATCGGAAGGTCAGAGGGATACTGTAATACTGAAGTGAAGCATCGGAATCTATAACTAGTGTCACAGGAATGGTTCAAAACATAGAGAGATGGAAGAGTCAGTCCTCTTGTACTTAAGTCGTCATTGAGCCTTTTGTATTTCATTACGATGCAATTTCTGTGTTTCATCGACCATAAGTATGTCCAAGGGATACAGTAAACCTCAAGTGAAGCATCGGAATAAAAAACTAGTGTCACATGAATGGTTTAAAACATAAAGAGTAGGAAGAGTCAGCCTTCTTGTACTTAAGTCGGCATTGTGCTTTTTTTATTTAATTCCGATGCAATTTCTCTGTTTTATCGTCAATACGAAGGTCAGAGGGATACAGTAAAGCTGAAGTGAAGCATCGGAATCTATAACTAGTGTTACAGGAATGGTTAAAAACATAGACTGTAAGAAGAGTCAATCTTCTTGTACTTAAGTCGGCATTGTGCCTTTTGTATTAAATTCCGATGTAATTTCTGTGCTTTTTCGCCAATAAGAAAGTCAGACTGACACAGTAGACCTGAAGTGAAGCATCGGAATCTATAACTAGTGTTACAGGAATGGTTAAAAACATAGACAGTAAGAAGATTCAGTCTTCTTGTACTTAAGTCGTTATTCTGCCTTTTCTATTTAATTCCGATGCAATTTCTGTGTTTCATCGTCCATAAGAAGGTCAGATGGACACAGTAAAACTGAAGTGAAGCATCGGAATCCATAACTAGTGTCACAGGAATGGTTCAAAACATAGAGAGATGGAAGAGTAAGTCTTCTTGTACTTATGTCGGCATTGGGCCTTTTGTATATCATTCCGATGCAATTTCTGTGTTTCATTGTCCATAAGATAGTCCGAGGGATACAGTAAACCTCAAGTGAAGCATCGAAATCTATAACTAGTATCACAGAAATGGTTCAAATCATAGACAGTAAGCAGAGTCAGTCTTCTTGTACTTAAGTCGGCATTGTGCCATTTGTATTTAATTCCGATGCAATTTCTGTGTTTCATCGTCTATAAGAAGGGCAGAGGGATACATTAAACCCAAAGTGAAGCTTCGGAATTTATAACTAGTGTCACAGGAATGGTTCAAAACATAGACGGTAGGAAGAGTCAGTCTTCTTGTACTTAAGTCGGCATTGTGCATTTTCTATTTAATTCCGATGCAATTTCTGTGTTTCATCGTCAATAAGAAGGTCCAAGGGATACAGTGAACCTGAAGTGAAGCCTCGGAATCTATAACTAGTGTCACAGGAATGGTTCAAAGCATTGTCAGTAAGAAGAGCCAGTCCTCTTGTACTTAAGTCGGCATTGTGCCTTTTGTATATAATTCCCATGCAATTTCTGTGTTTCATCATCAATAAGAAGGTCCAAGGGATAGAGTAAACCTGGAGTGAAGCATCGGAATCTGTAACTAGTGTCACAGGAGTGGTTCAAAACATATATAGTAAGAAGAGTCAGTCTTCTTGTACTTAAGTCGGCATTGTGCATTTTTTATTTAATTCCGATGCAATTTCTCTGTTTTATCGTCAATAAGAAGGTCCAAGGGATACAGTAAACCTGAAGTGAAGCATCGGAATCTATAACTAGTGTTACAGGAATGGTTAAAACATAGACTGTAAGAAGAGTCAGTCTTCTTGTACTTAAGTCAACATTGTGCCTTTTGTATTAAATTCCGATGTAATTTCTGTGTTTTATCGTCAATATGAAGGTCCAAGGGATACAGTAAACCTGGAGTTAAGCATCGGAATCTATAACTAGTGTCACAGGAATGGTTCAAAACATAGACAGTAAGATGAGTCAGTCTTCTTGTACTTAAGCCGACATTGTGCCTTTTGTATTTAATTACGATGCAATTTCTGTGTTTCATCGTCAATAAGAAGGTCCAAGGGATACAGTAAACATGAAGTGAAGCATCGAAATCTATAACTAGTGTCACAGGAGTGGTTCAAAACAAAGTCAGTAAGAAGAGTCAGTCTTCTTGTAGTTAAGTCGGCATTGTGCCTTTTGTATCTAATTCCGATGCAATTTCTGTGTTTCATCGACAATAAGAAGGGCAGAGGGATGCAGTAAACCTGAAGTGAAGCATCGGAATCTACAACTAGTGTCACAGGAATGGTTCAAAACATAAAGAGTAGGAAGAGTCAGCCTTCTTGTACTTAAGTCGGCATTGTGCTTTTTCTATTTAATTCCGATGCGATTTCTGTGTCTCATCGTCAATAGGAAGGTCCAAGGGATACAGTAAACCTCAAGTGAAGCCACGGAATCTATAACTAGTGTCACAGGAATGGTTCAAGGCATAGTCTGTAAGAAGAGTCCGTCTTCTTGTACTTAAGTCGGCATTGTGCATTTTGTATTTAATTACGATGCAATTTCTGTGTTTCATTGTCAATAAGAAGGTCCAAGGGATACAGTAAACATGAAGTGAAGCATCGAAATCTATAACTAGTATCACAGAAATGATTCAAAACATAGACAGTAAGCAGAGTCAGGCTTCTTGTACTTAAGTCGGCATTGTGCCTTTTGTATCTAATTCCGATGCAATTTCTGTGTTTCATCGACAAGAAGAAGGGCAGAGGGATGCAGTAAACCTGAAGTGAAGCATCGGAATCTGCAACTAGTGTTCACAGGAATGGTTCAAACATAGACAGTAGGAAGAGTCAGTCTTCTTGTACTTAAGTCGGCATTGTGCCTTTTCTATTTAATTCCGATGCAATTTCTGTGTTTCATCGTCAGTAAGAACGGCCAAGGGATACAGTAAACCTAGAGGGAAGCATCGGAATCTATAACTAGTGTCACAGGAGTGGTTCAAAACAAAGTCAGTAAGAAGAGTCAGTCTTCTTGTAGTTAAGTCGATATTGTGCCTTTTGCATTTAATTCCGATGCAATTTCTGTGTTTCATCGTCAATAAGAAGGTCAGAGGGATACAGTAAACATGAAGTGAAGCATCGGAATCTATAACTAGTGTCACAGGAATGGTTCAAAACATTGGCAGTAAGCAGAGTCAGTCTTTTTCTACTTACGTCGGCATCGTGCTTTTTCTATTTAATTACGATGCAATTTCTGTGTTTCATCGTCAGTAAGAAGGTCCAAGTAATACAGTAAACCTGGAGTGAAGCATCGGAATCTATAACTAGTGTCACAGGAATGGTTCAAAACATAGACAGTAAGAAGAGTGAATCTTTTTGTACTTAATTCGGCATTGTGCCTCTTGTATTTAATTCCGATGAAATTTCTGTGTTTCATCGTAAATAAGAACGTCAGAGGGATACAGTAAATCTGAAGTGAAGCATCGGAATCTATAACTAGTGTCACAGGAATGGTTCAAAACATAGACATTAAGAAGAGTCAGTCTTCTTTTACTTAAGTCGGCATTGTGCCTTTTGTATTTAATTCCGATGTAATTTCTGTGTTTCATCGTCAAAACGAAGGTCCAAGGGATTCAGTAAACCTGGAGTGAAGCATCGGAATCTATAACTAGTGTCACAGGGATGGTTCAAAACATAGACAGTAAGAAGAGTCAGTCTTCTTGTACTTAAGTCGGCATTGTGCCTTTTGTATTTAATTCCGATGCATTTTCTGTGTTTCATCGTCAATAATAAGGTCCAAGGGATACAGAAAACCTGAAGTGAAGCATCGAAATCTATAACTAGTATCACTGAAATTGTTCAAATCATAGACAGTAAGCAGAGTCAGTCTTCTTGTACTTAAGTCGGCATTGTGCCATTTGTATTTAATTCCGATGCAATTTCTGTGTTTCATCGTCAATAAGAAGGGCAGAGGGATACAGTAAAACTGAAGTGAAGCATCGGAATTTATAACTACTGTCACAGGAATGGCTCAAAACATAGACGGTAGGAAGAGTCAGTCTTCTTGTACTTGAGTCGGCATTGTGCATTTTCTATTTAATTCCGATGCAATTTCTGTGTTTCATCGTCAATAAGAAGGTCCAAGGGATACAGCGAACCTGAAGTGAAGCCTCGGAATCTATAACTAGTGTCACAGGAACGGTTCAAAGCATTGTCAGTAAGAAGAGCCAGTCCTCTTGTACTAAAGTCGGCATTGTGCCTTTTGTATTTAATTCCGATGCAATTTCTGTGTTTCATCATCAGTAAGAAGGTCCAAGGGATAGAGTAAACCTGGAGTGAAGCATCGGAATCTGTAACTAGTGTAACAGGAGTGGTTCAAAACATAGACAGTAAGAAGAGTCAGTCTTCTTGTACTTAAGTCGGCATTGTGCCTTTTTTATTTAATTCCGATGCAATTTCTCTGTTTTTTCGTCAATAAGAAGGTCAGACGGATACAGTAAAGCTGAAGTGAAGCATCGGAATCTATAACTAGTGTTACAGGAATGGTTAAAAACATAGACTGTAGGAAGAGTCAGTCTTCTTGTACTCAAGTCGGCATTGTGCCTTTTGTATTAAATTCCGATGTAATTTCTGTGTTTTATCGTCAATAAGAAGGTCAGACTGACACAGTAAACCTGAATTGAAGCATCGGAATCTATAACAAGTGTCACAGGAATGGTTCAAAACATAGTAAGAAGAGTCAGTCTTCTTGTACTTAAGTCGGCATTGTGGCTGTTGTATTTAATTCCGATGCAATTTCTGTGTTTCATCGTCAATATGTAGGTCCAAGGGATACAGTAAACCTGGAGTGGAGCATCGGAATCTATAACTAGTGTCACAGGAATGGTTCAAATCATAGACAGTAAGATGAGTCAATCTTCTTGTCCTTAAGCCGACATTGTGCGTTTTGTATTTAATTCCGATGCAATTTCTATGTTTCATCGCCAATAAGAAGGTCCAAGGGATACAGTAAACCTGAAGTGAAGCATCGGAATCTATAACTAGTGTCACAGGAATGGTTCAAAACATAAACAGTAGGAAGAGTCGGTCTTCTTGTACTTAAGTCGGTATTGTGCCTTTTCTATTTAATTCCGATGCAATTTCTGCGTTTCGTCGTCAATAAGAATGTCAGATGGATACAGTAAAACTGAATTGAAGCATCGGAATCTATAACTAGTGTCACAGGAATGGTTCAAAACATAGAGAGATGGAAGAGTAAGCGTTCTTGTACTTAAGTCGGCATTGTGCCTTTTGTATTTCATTCCGATGCAATTTCTGTGTTTCATCGTCCATAAGAAGGTCCGAGGGATACAGTAAACCTCAAGTGAAGCACCGGAATATAAATCTAGTGTCACAGGAATGGTTCAAAACATAGAGAGTAGGAAGAGTCAGTCTTCTTGTACTTAAGTCGGTATTGTGCTTTTTCTATTTAATTCCGATGCGATTTCTGTGTCTCATCGTCAATAGGAAGGTCCAAGGGATACAGTAAAACTGAAGTGAAGCGTCGGAATCTATAACTAGTGTCATATGAATAGTTCAAAGCATAGACTGTAAGAAGAGTCAGTCTTCTTGTACTTATGTCGGCATTGTGCCTTTTGTATTTAATTCCGATGCAATTTCTGTGTCTCATCGTCAATAAGAAGGTCAGAGGGATACAGTAAACCTCAAGTGAAGCATCGGAATCTATAACTAGTGTCACAGGAATGGCTCAAAACATAGACTGTAGGAAGAGTCAGTCATCTTGTACTTAAGTCGGCATTGTGCATTTTCTATTTAATTCCGATGCAATTTCTGTGTTTCATCGTCAATAAGAAGGTCCAAGGGATACAGTGAACCTGACGTGAAGCCTCGGAATCTATACCTAGTGTCACAGGAATGGTTCAAAGCATTGTCAGTAAGAAGAGCCAGTCCTCTTGTACTTAAGTCGGCATTGTGCCTTTTGTATCTAATTCCGACGCAATTTCTGTGTTTCATCATCAATAAGAAGGTCCAAGGGATAGAGTAAACCTGGAGTGAAGCATCGGAATCTGTAACTAGTGTTACAGGAGTGGTTCAAAACATAGACAGTAAGAAGAGTCAGTCTTCTTGTACTTAAGTCGGCATTGTGCCTTTTTTATTTAATTCCGATGCAATTTCTCTGTTTTATCGTCAATAAGAAGGTCAGAGGGATGCAGTAAAGCTGAAGTGAAGCATCGGAATCTGTAACTAGTGTTACAGGAATGGTTAAAAACATAGACTGTAAGAAGAGTCAGTCTTCTTGTACTCAAGTCGGCATTGTGCCCTTTGTATTAAATTCCGATGTAATTTCTGTGTTGTATCGTCAATAAGAAGGTCAGACTGACTCCGTAAACCTGAATTGAAGCATCGGAATCTATAACCAGTGTCACAGGAATGGTTCAAAACATAGTAAGAAGAGTCAGTCCTCTTGTACTTAAGTCGGCATTGTGCCTTTTGTATTTAATTCCGATGCAATTTCTGTGTTTCATCGACAATATGAAGGTCCAAGGGATACAGTAAACCTGGAGTGAAGCATCGGAATCTATAACTAGTGTCACAGGAATGGTTCAAATCATAGACAGTAAGATGAGTCAGTCTTCTTGTACTTAAGCCGACATTGTGAGTTTTGTATTTAATTCCGATGCAATTTCTATGTTTCATCGCCAATAAGAAGGTCCAAGGGATACAGTAAGCCTGAAGTAAAGCATCGGAATCTATAACTAGTGTCACAGGAATGGTTCAAAACATAAACAGTAGGAAGAGTCAGTCTTCTTGTACTTAAGTCGGTATTGTGCCTTTTCTATTTAATTCCGATGCAATTTCTGTGTTTCATCGTCCATAAGAAGGTCAGATGGACACAGTAAAACTGAAGTGAAGCATCGGAATCCATAACTAGTGTCACAGGAATGGTTCAAAACATAGAGAAATGGAAGAGTAAGTCTTCTTGTACTTAAGTTGGCTTTGTGCCTTTTGTATTTCATTCCGATGCAATTTCTGTGTTTCATTGTCCATAAGAAAGTCCGAGGGATACAGTAAACCTCAAGTGAAGCAACGGAATAAAAAACTAGTGTCACAGGAATGGTTCAAAACATAGAGAGTAGGAAGAGTCAGTCTTCTTGTACTTAAGTCGGCATTGTGCTTTTTCTATTTAATTCCGATGCGATTTCTGTGTCTCATCGTCAATAGGAAGGTCCAAGGGATACAGTAAACCTGATGTGAAGCATCGGAATCTATAACTAGTGTCACATGAATGGTTCAAAACATAGACAGTAAGAAGAGTCAGTCTTCTTGTACTTAATTCGGCATTGTGCATTTTGTATTAAATTCCGATGCAATTTCTGTGTTTCATCGTCAATACGAAGGTCAGAGGGATACAGTAAACCTCAAGTGAAGCATCGGAATCTATAACTAGTGTCACAGGAATGGTCCAAAACTTAGTAAGTAGAGTCAGTCTTCTTGTACTTAAGTCGGCATGGTGCCTTTTGTATTTAATTCCGATGCAATTTCTAAGTTTCATCGTCAATACGAAGGTCCAAGGGATACAGTACACCTGGAGTGAAGCATCGGAATCTATAACTAGTGTCACAGGGATGGTTCAAAACATAGACAGTAAGAAGAGTCAGTCTTCTTGTACTTAAGTCGGCATTGTGACTTTTCTATTTAATTCCGATGCAATTTCTGTGTTTCATCGTCAATAAGAAGGTCCAAGGGATACAGAAAACCTGAAGTGAAGCATCGAAATCCATAACTAGTATCACAGAAATGGTTCAAATCATAGACAGTAAGCAGAGTCGGTCTTCTTGTACTTAAGTCGGCATTGTGCCATTTGTATTTAATTCCGATGCAATTTCTGTGTTTCGTCGTCTATAAGAAGGGTGGAGGGATACAGTAAACCCGAAGTGAAGCATCGGAATTTATAACTAGTGTCATAGGAATGGTTCAAAACATAGACGGTAGGAAGAGTCGGTCTTCTTGTACTTAAGTCGGCATTGTGCATTTTCTATTTAATTCCGATGCAATTTCTGTGTTTCATCGTCAATAAGAAGGTCCAAGGGATACAGTGAACCTGAAGTGAAGCCTCGGAATCTATAACTAGTGTCACAGGGATGGTTCAAAGCATTGTCAGTAAGAAGAGCCAATCCTCTTGTACTTAAGTCGGCATTGTGCCTTTTGTATTTAATTCCGATGCAATTTCTGTGTTTCATCATCAATAAGAAGGTCCAAGGGATAGAGTAAACCTGGAGTGAAGCATCGGAATCTGTAACTAGTGTCACAGGAGTGGTTCAAAACATAGATAGTAAGAAGAGTCAGTCTTCTTGTACTTAAGTCGGCATTGTGCATTTTTTATTTAATTCCGATGCAATTTCTCTGTTTTATCGTCAATAAGAAGGTCCAAGGGATACAGTAAACCTGAAGTGAAGCATCGGAATCTATAACTAGTGTTACAGGAATGGTTAAAAACATAGACTGTAAGAAGAGTCAGTCTTCTTGTACTTAAGTCGGCATTGTGTCTTTTGTATTAAATTCCGATATAATTTCCGTGTTTTATCGTCAATAAGAAAGTCAGACTGACACAGTAAACCTGAAGTGAAACATCGGAATCTATAACTAGTGTCACAGGAATGGTCCAAAACATAGTCAGTAAGAAGAGTCAGTCTACTTGTACTTAAGTCGGCATTGTGCCTTTGTATTTAATTCCGATGCAATTTCTGTGTTTCATCGTCAATCGGAAGGTCAGAGGGATACTGTAATACTGAAGTGAAGCATCGGAATAAAAAACTAGTGTCACAGGAATGGTTCAAAACATAAAGAGTAGGAAGAGTCAGCCTTCTTGTACTTAAGTCGGCATTGTGCTTTTTCTATTTAATTCCGATGCGATTTCTGTGTCTCATCGTCAATAGGAAGCTCCAAGGGATACAGTAAACCTGAAGTGAAGCATCGGAATCTATAACTAGTGTCACATGAATTATTCAAAACATAGACAGTAAGAAGGGTCAGTCTTCTTGTACTTAATTCGGCATTGTGCCTTTTGTATTTAATTCCGATGCAATTTCTGTGTTCCATCATCAATAAGAAGGTCGGAGGGATACAGTAAACCTCAAGTGAAGCATCGGAATCTATAACTAGTGTCACAGGAATGGTTCAAAACATTGGCAGTAAGAAGAGTCAGTCTTTTACTACTTAAGTCGGCATTGTGCTTTTTCTATTTAATTACGATGCAATTTCTGTGTTTCATCGTCAGTAAGAAGGTCCAAGTAATACAGTAAACCTGGAGTGAAGCATCGGAATCTATAACTAGTGTCACAGGAATGGTTCAAAACATAGACAGTAAGAAGAGTATATCTTTTTGTACTTAATTCGGCATTGTGCCTTTTGTATTTAATTCCGATGCAATTTCTGTGTTTCATCGTAAATAAGAACGTCAGAGGGATACAGTAAATCTGTAGTGAAGCATCGGAATCTATAACTAGTGTCACAGGGATGGTTCAAAACATAGACAGTAAGAAGAGTCAGTCTTCTTGTACTTACGTCGGCATTGTGCCTTTTGTATTTAATTCCGATGCAATTTCTGTGTTTCATCGTCAATAATAAGGTCCAAGGGATACAGAAAACCTGAAGTGAAGCATCGAAATCTATAACTAGTATCACAGAAATTGTTCAAATCATAGACAGTAAGCAGAGTCAGTCTTCTTGTACTTAAGTCGGCATTGTGCCATTTGCATTTAATTCCGTTGCGATTTCTGTGTTTCATCGTCAATAAGAAGGGCAGAGGGATACAGTAAAACTGAAGTGAAGCATCGGAATTTATAACTAGTGTCACAGGAATGGCTCAAAACATAGACTGTAGGAAGAGTCAGTCTTCTTGTACTTAAGTCGGCATTGTGCATTTTCTATTTAATTCCGATGCAATTTCTGTGTTTCATCGTCAATAAGAAGGTCCAAGGGATACAGTGAACCTGAAGTGAAGCCTCGGAATCTATAACTAGTGTCACAGGAATGGTTCAAAGCATTGTCAGTAAGAAGAGCCAGTCCTCTTGTACTTAAGTCGGCATTATGCCTTTTGTATTTAATTCCGATGCAATTTCTGTGTTTCATCAACAATAAGAAGGTCCAAGGGATAGAGTAAACCTGGAGTGAAGCATCGGAATCTGTAACTAGTTTTACAGGAGTGGTTCAAAACATAGACAGTAAGAAGAGTCAGTCTTCTTGTACTTAAGTCGGCATTGTGCCTTTTTATTTAATTCCGATGCAATTTCTCTGTTTTATCGTCAATAAGAAGGTCAGAGGGATACAGTAAAGCTGAAGTGAAGCATCGGAATCTATAACTAGTGTTACAGGAATGGTTAAAATCATAGATTGTAAGAAGAGTCAGTCTTCTTGTACTCAAGTCGGCATTGTGCCTTTTGTATTAAATTCCGATGTAATTTCTGTGTTTTATCGAGAATAAGAAGGTCATACTGACATAGTAAACCTGAATTGAAGCATCGGAATCTATAACAAGTGTCACAGGAATGGTTCAAAACATAGTAAGAAGAGTCAGTCTTCTTGTACTTAAGTCGGCATTGTGCCTGTTGTATTCAATTCCGATGCAATTTCTGTGTTTCATCGTCAATATGAAGGTCCAAGGGATACAGTAAACCTGGAGTGAAGCATCGGAATCTATAACTAGTGTCACAGGAATGGTTCAAATCATAGACAGTAAGATGAGTCAATCTTCTTGTACTTAAGCCGACATTGTGCCTTTTGTATTTAATTCCGATGCAATTTCTATGTTTCATCGCCAATAAGAAGGTCCAAGGGATGTAGTAAACATGAGGTGAAGCATCGGAATCTATAACTAGTGTCACAGGAATGGTTCAAAACATAAACAGTAGGAAGAGGCAGTCTTCTTGTACTTAAGTCGGTATTGTGCCTTTTCTATTTAATTCCGATGCAATTTCTGTGTTTCGTCGTCAATAAGAAGGTCAGATGGATACAGTAAAACTGAATTGAAGCATCGGAATCTATACCTAGTGTCACAGGAATGGTTCAAAACATAGAGAGATGGAAGAGTAAGCGTTCTTGTACTTAAGTCGGCATTGTGCCTTTTGTATTTCATTCCGATGGAATTTCTGTGTTTCATCGTCCATAAGAAGGTCCGAGGGAAACAGTAAACCTCAAGTGAAGCATCGGAATATAAAACTAGTGTCACAGGAATGGTTCAAAACATAGAGAATAGGAAGAGTCAGTCTTCTTGTGCTTAAGTCGGCCTTGTGCTTTTTCTATTTAATTCCGATGCGATTTCTGTGTCTCATCGTCAATAGGAAGGTCCAAGGGATACAGTAAAACTGAAGTGAAGCATCGGAATCTATAACTAGTGTCATATGAATAGTTCAAATCATAGACAGTAAGAAGAGTCAGTCTTCTTGTACTTAATTCGGCATTGTGCCTTTTGTATTTAATTTCGATGCAATTTCTGTGTTTCATCGTCAATAAGAAGGTCAGAGGGATAAAGTAAATCTCAAGTGAAGCATCGGAATCTATAACTAGTGTCACAGGGATGGTTCAAAACATAGACAGTAAGAAGAGTCAGTCTTCTTGTACTTAAGTCGGCATTGTGCCTTTTGTATTTAATTCCGATGCAATTTCTGTGTTCCATCATCAATAAGAAGGTCGGAGGGATACAGTAAACCTCAAGTGAATCATCGGAATCTATAACTAGTGTCACAGGAATGGTTCAAGGCATAGTCTGTAAGAAGAGTCCGTCTTCTTGTACTTAAGTCGGCATTGTGCATTTTGTATTTAATTACGATGCAATTTCTGTGTTTCATCGTCAATAAGAAGGTCCAAGGGATACAGTAAACATGAAGTGAAGCATCGAAATCTATAACTAGTATCACAGAAATGCTTCAAAACATAGACAGTAAGCAGAGTCAGTCTTCTTGTACTTAAGTCGGCATTGTGCCTTTTGTATCTAATTCCGATGCAATTTCTGTGTTTCATCGACAATAAGAAGGGCAGAGGGATACAGTAAACCTGAAGTGAAGCATCGGAATCTACAACTAGTGTCACAGGAATGGTTCAAAACATAGACAGTAGGAAGAGTCAGTCTTCTTGTACTTAAGTCGGCATTGTGCCTTTTGTATTTAATTCCGATGCAATTTCTGTGTTTCATCGTCAATAATAAGGTCTAAGGGATACAGAAAACCTGAAGTGAAGCATCGAAATCTATAACTAGTATCACAGAAATTGTTCAAATCATAGATAGTAAGCAGAGTCAGTCTTCTTGTACTTAAGTCGTCATTGTGCCATTTGTATTTAATTCCGTTGCAATTTCTGTGTTTCATCGTCAATAAGAAGGGCAGAGGGATACAGTAAAACTGAAGTGAAGCATCGGAATTTATAGCTAGTGTCACAGGAATGGCTCAAAACATTGACGGTAGGAAGAGTCAGTCTTCTTGTACTTAAGTCGGCATTGTGCATTTTCTATTTAATTCCGATGCAATTTCTGTGTTTCATCGTCAATAAGAAGGTCCAAGGGATACAGTGAACCTGAAGTGAAGCCTCGGAATCTATAACTAGTGTCACAGGAATGGTTCAAAGCATTGTCAGTAAGAAGAGCCAGTCCTCTTGTACTTAAGTCGGCATTGTGCCTTTTGTATTTAATTGCGATGCAATTTCTGTGTTTCATCATCAATAAGAAGGTCCAAGGGATAGAGTAAACCTGGAGTGAAGCATCGGAATCTGTAACTAGTGTTACAGGAGTGGTTCAAAACATAGACAGTAAGAAGAGTCAGTCTTCTTGTACTTAAGTCGGCATTGTGCCTTTTTTATTTAATTCCGATGCAATTTCTCTGTTTTATCGTCAATAAGAAGGTCAGAGGGATACAGTACAGCTAAAGTGAAGCATCGGAATCTATAACTAGTGTTACAGGAATGGTTAAAAACATAGATTGTAAGAAGAGTCAGTCTTCTTGTACTCAAGTCGGCATTGTGCCTTTTGTATTAAATTCCGATGTAATTTCTGTGTTTTATCGTCAATAAGAAGGTCATACTGACACAGTAAACCTGAATTGAAGCATCGGAATCTATAACAAGTGTCACAGGACTGGTTTAAAACATAGTAAGAAGAGTCAGTCTTCTTGTACTTAAGTCGGCATTGTGCCTGTTGTATTCAATTCCGATGCAATTTCTGTGTTTCATCGTCAATATGAAGGTCCAAGGGATACAGTAAACCAGGAGTGAAGCATCGGAATCTATAACTAGTGTCATAGGAATGGTTCAAATCATACACAGTAAGATGAGTCAATCTTCTTGTACTTAAGCCGACATTGTGCCTTCTGTATTTAATTCCGATGCAATTTCTATGTTTCATCGCCAATAAGAAGGTCCAAGGGATGTAGTAAACCTGAGGTGAAGCATCGGAATCTATAACTAGTGTCACAGGAATGGTTCAAAACATAAACAGTAGGAAGAGTCAGTCTTCTTGTACTTAAGTCGGTATTATGCCTTTTCTATTTAATTCCGATGCAATTTCTATGTTTCGTCGTCAATAAGAAGGTAAGATGGATACAGTAAAACTAAATTGAAGCATCGGAATCTATACCTAGTGTCACAGGAATGGTTCAAAACATAGAGAGATGGAAGAGTAAGCGTTCTTGTACTTAAGTCGGCATTGTGCCTTTTGTATTTCATTCCGATGCAATTTCTGTGTTTCATCGTCCATAAGAAGGTCCGAGGGATACAGTAAACCTCAAGTGAAGCATCGGAATATAAAACTAGTGTCACAGGAATGGTTCAAAACATAGAGAGTAGGAAGAGTCAGTCTTCTTGCACTTAAGTCGGCATTGTGCTTTTTCTATTTAATTCCGATGCGATTTCTGTGTCTCAT
The DNA here is from genome assembly GCF_021461395.2 of Schistocerca americana. Taxonomy (NCBI): domain Eukaryota; kingdom Metazoa; phylum Arthropoda; class Insecta; order Orthoptera; family Acrididae; genus Schistocerca; species Schistocerca americana. Next base: position 9,378,473 of record NC_060122.1, on the reverse strand, counting down.
CGTCAATACGAAGGTCCAAGGGATACAGTAAAACTGAAGTGAAGCATCGGAATCTATAACTAGTGTCATATGAATAGGTCAAATCATAGACAGTAAGAAGAGTCAGTCTTCATGTACTTAATTCGGCATTGTGCCTTTTGTATTTAATTACGATGCAATTTCTGTGTTTCATCGTCAATAAGAGGGTCAGAGGGATAAAGTAAATCTCAAGTGAAGCATCGGAATCTGTAACTAGTGTCACAGGAATGGTTCAAAACACAGTCAGTAAGAAGAGTCAGTCTTCTTGTACATAAGTCGGCATTGTGCCTTTTGTATTTAATTCCGATGCAATTTCTGTGTTTCATCGTCAATAAGAAGGTCCAAGGGATACAGTAAACCTGGAATGAAGTTTCGGAATCTATAACTAGTGTCACAGGGATGGTTCAAAACATAGACTGTAAGAAGAGTCAGTCTTCTTGTACTTATGTCGGCATTGTTCCTTTTGTATTTAATTCCGATGCAATTTCTGTGTTTCATCGTCAATAAGAAGGTCCAAGGGATACAGTGAACCTAAAGTGAAGCCTCGGAATCTATAACTAGTGTCACAGGAATGGTTCAAAGCATAGTCAGTAAGAAGAGCCAGTCTTCTTGTACTTAAGTCGGCATTGTGCCTTTTGTATTTAATTCCGGTGCAATTTCTGTGTTTCATTGTCAATAAGAACGTCCAAGGGATTCAGTAAACCTGGAGTGAAGCGTCGGAATCTGTAACTAGTGTCACAGGAGTGGTTCAAAACTTAGTTAGTAAGAAGAGTCAGTCTTCTTGTACCTAAGTCGCCATTGTGCCTTTTGTATTTAATTCGGATGCAATTTCTGTGTTTCATCGTCAATAAGAAGGTCTAAGGGATACAGTAAACCTGAAGTGAAGCATCAGAATCTATAACTAGTGTCACAGGAATGGTTCAAAACATAGTCAGTAAGAAGAGCCAGTCTTCTTGTACTTAAGACGGCATTGTCCCTTTTGTATTTAATTCCGATGCAATTTCTGTGTTTCATCGTCATTACGAAGGTCCAAGGGATACAGTAAACATGAAGTGAAGTTCCGGAATTTATAACTAGTGTCACATGAATGGTTCAAAACATAGACAGTAAGAAGAGTCAGTCTTCTTGTACTTAATTCGGCATTGTCCCCTTTGTATTTAATTCCGATGCAATTTCTGTGTTTCATCGTCAATAAGAAGGTCACAGGGATACAGTAAACCTCAAGTGAAGCATCGGAATCTATAACTAGTGTCACAGGAATGGCTCAAAACATAGACGGTAGGAAGAGTCAGTCATCTTGTACTTAAGTCGGCATTGTGCATTTTCTATTTAATTCCGAAGCAATTTCTGTGTTTCATCGTCAATAAGAAGGTCCAAGGGATACAGTGAACCTGAAGTGAATCCTCGGAATCTATAACTAGTGTCACAGGAATGGTTCAAAGCATTGTCAGTAAGAAGAGCCAGTCCTCTTGTACTTCAGTCGGCATTGTGCCTTTTGCATTTAATTCCGATGCAATTTCTGTGTTTCATCATCAATAAGAAGGTCCAAGGGATAGAGTAAACCTGGAGTGAAGCATCGGAATCTGTACTAGTGTTACAGGAGTGGTTCAAAACATAGACAGTAAGAAGAGTCAGTCTTCTTGTACTTAAGTCGGCATTCTGCCTTTTATATTTAATTCCGATGCAATTTCTCTGTTTTATCGTCAATAAGAAGGTCAGAGGGATACAGTACAGCTGAAGTGAAGCATCGGAATCAATAACTAGTGTTACGGGAATGGTTAAAAACATAGACTGTAAGAAGAGTCAGTCTTCTTGTACTCAAGTCGGCATTGTGCATTTTGTATTTAATTACGATGCAATTTCTGTGTTTCATCGTCAATAAGAAGGTCCAAGGGATACAGTAAACATGAAGTGAAGCATCGAAATCTATAACTAGTATCACAGAAATGCTTCAAAACATAGACAGTAAGCAGAGTCAGTCTTCTTGTACTTAAGTCGGCATTGTGCCTTTTGTATCTAATTCCGATGCAATTTCTGTGTTTCATCGACAATAAGAAGGGCAGAGGGATACAGTAAACCTGAAGTGAAGCATCGGAATCTACAACTAGTGTCACAGGAATGGTTCAAAACATAGACAGTAGGAAGAGTCAGTCTTCTTGTACTTAAGTCGGCATTGTGCCTTTTGTATTTAATTCCGATGCAATTTCTGTGTTTCATCGTCAATAATAAGGTCTAAGGGATACAGAAAACCTGAAGTGAAGCATCGAAATCTATAACTAGTATCACAGAAATTGTTCAAATCATAGATAGTAAGCAGAGTCAGTCTTCTTGTACTTAAGTCGTCATTGTGCCATTTGTATTTAATTCCGTTGCAATTTCTGTGTTTCATCGTCAATAAGAAGGGCAGAGGGATACAGTAAAACTGAAGTGAAGCATCGGAATTTATAACTAGTGTCACAGGAATGGCTCAAAACATTGACGGTAGGAAGAGTCAGTCTTCTTGTACTTAAGTCGGCATTGTGCATTTTCTATTTAATTCCGATGCAATTTCTGTGTTTCATCGTCAATAAGAAGGTCCAAGGGATACAGTGAACCTGAAGTGAAGCCTCGGAATCTATAACTAGTGTCACAGGAATGGTTCAAAGCATTGTCAGTAAGAAGAGCCAGTCCTCTTGTACTTAAGTCGGCATTGTGCCTTTTGTATTTAATTGCGATGCAATTTCTGTGTTTCATCATCAATAAGAAGGTCCAAGGGATAGAGTAAACCTGGAGTGAAGCATCGGAATCTGTAACTAGTGTTACAGGAGTGGTTCAAAACATAGACAGTAAGAAGAGTCAGTCTTCTTGTACTTAAGTCGGCATTGTGCCTTTTTTATTTAATTCCGAAGCAATTTCTCTGTTTTATCGTCAATAAGAAGGTCAGAGGGATACAGTACAGCTAAAGTGAAGCATCGGAATCTGTAACTAGTGTTACAGGAATGGTTAAAAACATAGATTGTAAGAAGAGTCAGTCTTCTTGTACTCAAGTCGGCATTGTGCCTTTTGTATTAAATTCCGATGTAATTTCTGTGTTTTATCGTCAATAAGAAGGTCATACTGACACAGTAAACCTGAATTGAAGCATCGGAATCTATAACAAGTGTCACAGGACTGGTTTAAAACATAGTAAGAAGAGTCAGTCTTCTTGTACTTAAGTCGGCATTGTGCCTGTTGTATTCAATTCCGATGCAATTTCTGTGTTTCATCGTCAATATGAAGGTCCAAGGGATACAGTAAACCTGGAGTGAAGCATCGGAATCTATAACTAGTGTCATAGGAATGGTTCAAATCATACACAGTAAGATGAGTCAATCTTCTTGTACTTAAGCCGACATTGTGCCTTCTGTATTTAATTCCGATGCAATTTCTATGTTTCATCGCCAATAAGAAGGTCCAAGGGATGTAGTAAACCTGAGGTGAAGCATCGGAATCTATAACTAGTGTCACAGGAATGGTTCAAAACATAAACAGTAGGAAGAGTCAGTCTTCTTGTACTTAAGTCGGTATTATGCCTTTTCTATTTAATTCCGATGCAATTTCTATGTTTCGTCGTCAATAAGAAGGTAAGATGGATACAGTAAAACTGAATTGAAGCATCGGAATCTATACCTAGTGTCACAGGAATGGTTCAAAACATAGAGAGATGGAAGAGTAAGCGTTCTTGTACTTAAGTCGGCATTGTGCCTTTTGTATTTCATTCCGAAGCAATTTCTGTGTTTCATCGTCCATAAGAAGGTCCGAGGGATACAGTAAACCTCAAGTGAAGCATCGGAATATAAAACTAGTGTCACAGGAATGGTTCAAAACATAGAGAGTAGGAAGAGTCAGTCTTCTTGCACTTAAGTCGGCATTGTGCTTTTTCTATTTAATTCCGATGCGATTTCTGTGTCTCATCGTCAACACGAAGGTCCAAGGGATACAGTAAAACTGAAGTGAAGCATCGGAATCTATAACTAGTGTCATATGAATAGGTCAAATCATAGACAGTAAGAAGAGTCAGTCTTCATGTACTTAATTCGGCATTGTGCCTTTTGTATTTAATTACGATGCAATTTCTGTGTTTCATCGTCAATAAGAAGGTCAGAGGGATAAAGTAAATCTCAAGTGAAGCATCGGAATCTATAACTAGTGTCACAGGAATGGTTCAAAACATAGTCAGTAAGAAGAGTCAGTCTTCTTGTACATAAGTCGGCATTGTGCCTTTTGTATTTAATTCCGATGCAATTTCTGTGTTTCATCGTCAATAAGAAGGTCCAAGGGATACAGTAAACCTGGAATGAAGTTTCGGAATCTATAACTAGTGTCACAGGGATGGTTCAAAACATAGACTGTAAGAAGAGTCAGTCTTCTTGTACTTATGTCGGCATTGTTCCTTTTGTATTTAATTCCGATGCAATTTCTGTGTTTCATCGTCAATAAGAAGGTCCAAGGGATACAGTGAACCTAAAGTGAAGCCTCGGAATCTATAACTAGTGTCACAGGAATGGTTCAAAGCATAGTCAGTAAGAAGAGCCAGTCTTCTTGTACTTAAGTCGGCATTGTGCCTTTTGTATTTAATTCCGGTGCAATTTCTGTGTTTCATTGTCAATAAGAACGTCCAAGGGATTCAGCAAACCTGGAGTGAAGTGTCGGAATCTGTAACTAGTGTCACAGGAGTGGTTCAAAACTTAGTTAGTAAGAAGAGTCAGTCTTCTTGTACCTAAGTCGCCATTGTGCCTTTTGTATTTAATTCGGATGCAATTTCTGTGTTTCATCGTCAATAAGAAGGTCTAAGGGATACAGTAAACCTGAAGTGAAGCATCAGAATCTATAACTAGTGTCACAGGAAAAGTTCAAAACATAGTCAGTAAGAAGAGCCAGTCTTCTTGTACTTAAGACGGCATTGTCCCTTTTGTATTTAATTCCGATGCAATTTCTGTGTTTCATCGTCATTACGAAGGTCCAAGGGATACAGTAAACATGAAGTGAAGTACCGGAATTTATAACTAGTGTCACATGAATGGTTCAAAACATAGACAGTAAGAAGAGTCAGTCTTCTTGTACTTAATTCGGCATTGTCCCCTTTGTATTTAATTCCGATGCAATTTCTGTGTTTCATCGTCAATAAGAAGGTCACAGGGATACAGTAAACCTCAAAGGAAGCATCGGAATCTATAACTAGTGTCACAGGAATGGCTCAAAACATAGACGGTAGGAAGAGTCAGTCATCTTGTACTTAAGTCGGCATTGTGCATTTTCTATTTAATTCCGATGCAATTTCTGTGTTTCATCGTCAATAAGAAGGTCCAAGGGATACAGTGAACCAGAAGTGAAGCCTCGGAATCTATAACTAGTGTCACAGGAATGGTTCAAAGCATTGTCAGTAAGAAGAGCCAGTCCTCTTGTACTTCAGTCGGCATTGTGCCTTTTGCATTTAATTCCGATGCAATTTCTGTGTTTCATCATCAATAAGAAGGTCCAAGGGATAGAGTAAACCTGGAGTGAAGAATCGGAATCTATAACTAGTGTCACAGGAATGGTTCAAAACAGAAACAGTAGGAAGAAACAGTCTTCTTGTACTTAAGTCGGCATTCTGCCTTTTTTATTTAATTCCGATGCAATTTCTCTGTTTTATCGTCAATAAGAAGGTCAGAGGGATACAGTAAAGCTGAAGTGAAGCATCGGAATCAATAACTAGTGTTACAGGAATGGTTAAAAACATAGACTGTAAGAAGAGTCAGTCTTCTTGTACTCAAGTCGGCATTGTGCCTTTTGTATTAAATTCCGATGTAATTTCTGTGTTGTATCGTCAATAAGAAGGTCAGACTGACACAGTAAACCTGAATTGAAGCATCGGAATCTATAACTAGTGTCACAGGAATGGTTCAAAACATAGTAAGAAGAGTCAGTCTTCTTGTACTTAAGTCGGCATTGTGCGTTTTGTATTTAATTCCGATGCAATTTCTATGTTTCATCGCCAATAAGAAGGTCCAAGGGATACAGTAAGCCTGAAGTGAAGCATCGGAATCTATAACTAGTGTCACAGGAATGGTTCAAAACAGAAACAGTAGGAAGAAACAGTCTTCTTGTACTTAAGTCGGTATTGTGCCTTTTCTATTTAATTCCGATGCAATTTCAGTGTTTCATCGTCAATAAGAAGGTCAGATGGATACAGTAAAACTGAATTGAAGCATCGGAATCTATAACTAGTGTCACAGGAATGGTTCAAAACATAGAGAGATGGAAGAGTAAGCGTTCTTGTACTTAAGTCGGCATTGTGTTTTTTGTATTTCATTCCGATGCAATTTCTGTGTTTCATCGTCCATACGAAGGTCCGAGGGATACAGTAAAGCTCAAGTGAAGCATCGGAATATAAAACTAGTGTCACAGGAATGGTTCAAAACATAGAGAGTAGGAAGAGTCAGTCTTCTTGTACTTAAGTCGGCATTGTGCTTTTTCTATTTAATTCCGATGCGATTTCTGTGTCTCATCGTCAATAGGAAGGTCCAAGGGATACAGTAAAACAGAAGTGAAGCATCGGAATCAATAACTAGTGTCATATGAATAGTTCAAATCATAGACAGTAAGAATAGTCAGTGTTCTTGTACTTAATTCGGCATTCTGCCTTTTGTATTTAATTCCGATGCAATTTCTGTGTTTCATCGTCAATAAGAAGGTCAGAGGGATAAAGTAAATCTCAAGTGAAGCATCGGAATCTATAACTAGTGTCACAGGAATGGTTCAAAGCATAGTCAGTAAGAAGAGTCAGTCTTCTTGTACATAAGTCGGCATTGTGCCTTTTGTATTTAATTCCGATGCAATTTCTGTGTTTCATCGTCAATAAGATGGTCCAAGGAATACAGTAAACCTGGAATGAAGTTTCGGAATCTGTAACTAGTGTCACAGGGATGGTTCAAAACATAGACTGTAAGAAGAGTCAGTCTTCTTGTACTTATGTCGGCATTGTGCCTTTTGTATTTAATTCCGATGCAATTTCTGTGTTTCATCGTCAATAAGAAGGTCCAAGGGATACAGTGAACCTGAAGTGAAGCCTCGGAATCTATAACTAGTGTCACAGAAATGGTTCAAAACATAGACAGTAAGCAGAGTCAGTCTTCTTGTACTTAAGTATGCATTGTGCCTTTTGTACTTAATTCCGATGCAATTTCTGTGTTTCATCGTCAATAAGAAGGGCAGAGGGATACAGTAAACCTGAAGTGAAGCATCGGAATTTATAACTAGTGTCACAGGAATAGTTCAAAACGTAGACAGTAGTAAGTGTCAGTCATCTTGTACTTAAGTCGGCATTGTGAAATTTCTATTTAATTCCGAAGCAATTTCTGTGTTTCATCGTCAATAAGAAGGTCCAAGGAATACAGTGAACCTGAAGTGAAGCCTCGGAATCTATAACTAGTGTCACAGGAATGGTTCAAAGCATTGTCATTAAGAAGAGCCAGTCCTCTTGTACTTAAGTCGGCATTGTGCCTTTTCAATTTAATTCCGATGCAATTTCTGTGTTTCATCGTCAATAAGAAGGTCCAAGGGATACAGTAAACCTGAAGTGAATTAACGAAATCTAAAACTAGTATCACGGGAATGGTTCAAAACATAGACAGTAAGCAGAGTCAGTCTTCTTGTACTTAAGTCGACATTGTGCTTTTTTTACTTAATTCCGATGCAAATTCTGTGCTTAATCGTCAATAAGAATGTCCAATTGATACAGTAAACCTAGAGTGAAGCATCGGAATCTATAACTAGTGTCACAGGAATGGTTCAAAACATAGTCAGTAAGAAGAGTCAGTCTTCTTGTACTTAAGTCGGCATTGTGCCTTTTGTATTTAATTCCGATGCAATTTGTGTGTTTCATCGTCAATAAGAAGGTATAAAGGATACAGTAAACCTGAAGTGAAGCATCGGAATCTATAACTAGTGTCACAGGAATGGTTCAAAACATAGACAGTAGTAAGAGTCAGTCTTCTTGTACTTAAGTCGATATTGTGTCTTTTCTATTTAATTCCGACGCAATTTCTGTGTTTCATCGTCAACAAGAAGGTCAGAGGGATACAGTAAACCCGAAGTGAAGCACCGGAATCAATAACTAGTGTCACAGGAATGGTTCAAAACATAGTCAGTAAGAAGAGTCGGTCTACTTGTACTTAAGTCGGCATTGTGCCTTTTGTATCTAATTCCGATGCAATTTCTGTGTTTCATCGTCAATAAGAAGGTCAGAGGTCTACAGTAAAACTGAAGTGAAGAATCGGATTCTATAACTAGTGTCATAGGAATGGTTCAAAACATAGAGAGATGGAAGAGTCAGTCTTCTTGTACTTAAAGTCGGCATTGAGCCTTTTGTATTTAATTCCGATGCAATTTCTGTGTTTCATCGTCCATAAGTAGGTCCGAGGGATACAGTAAACCTCAAGTGAAGCATCGGAATAAAAAGCTAGTGTCACAGGAATGGTTCAAAACATAAAGAATAGGAACAGTCAGTCTTCTTGTACTTAAGTCGGAATTGTGCTTTTTCTATGTAATTCCGATGCGATTTCTGTGTCTCATCGACAATAGGAAGGTCCAAGGTATACAGTAAACCTGAAGTGTAGCATCGGAATCTATAACTAGTGTCACATGAATGGTTCAAAACATAGACAGTAGGAAGAGTCAGTCTTCTTGTACTTAATTCGGCATTGTGCCTTTTGTATTTAATTCCGATGCAATTTCTGCGTTTCATCGTCAATAAGATGGTCAGAGGGATACAGTAAACCTCAAGTGAAGCATCGGAATCTATAACTAGTGTCACAGGTATGGTTCAAACATAGTCAGTAAGAAGGGTCCGTCTTCTTGTAATTAAGTCGGCATTGTGCTTTTGTATTTAATTCCGATGCAATTTCTATGTTTCATCGTCAATAAGAAGGTCCAAGGTATACAGTAAACCTGGAGTGAAGCATCGGAATCTGTAACTAGTGTCACAGGAATGGTTCAAAACATAGACAGTAAGATGAGTAAGTCTTGTTGTAATTAAGTCGGCATTGTGCCTTTTGCATTAAATTACGATGCAATTTCTTTGTTTCATCGTCAATAAGAAGGTCCAAGGGATACAGTAAACCTGAAGTGAAGCATGAAATCTAAAACTAGTATCACAGGAATGGTTCAAAAAATAGACAGTAAGCAGAGACAGTCTTCTTGTACTTAAGTCGGCATTGTGCTTTTTTTATTCAATTCCGATGCAATTTCTGTGTTTAATCGTCAATAAGAATGTCCAAGGGATACAGTAAACCTAGAGTGAAGCACCGGAATCTATAACTAGTGTCACAGGGATGGTTCAAAACATAGAGAGTAGGAAGAGTCAGTCTTCTTGTACTTAAGTCGGCATTGTGCTATTTCTATTTAATTCCGATGCGATTTCTGTGTCTCATCGCCAATAGGAAGGTCCAAGGGATACAGTAAACATGAAGAGAAGCATCGGAATCTATAACTAGTGTCACATGAATGGTTCAAAACATAGACAGTAAGAAGAGTCAGTCTTCTTGTACTTAATTCGGCATTGTGCCTTTTGTATTTAATTCCGATGCAATTTCTGTATTTCATCGTCAATACGAAGGTCCAAGGGATTCAGTAAACCTGGAGTGAAGCATCGGAATCTATAACTAGTGTCACAGGGATGGTTCAAATCATAGACAATAAGAAGAGTCAGTCTTCTTGTACTTAATCCGGCATTGTGCCTTTTGTATTTAATTCCGATGCAATTTCTGTGTTTCATCGTCAATAAGAAGGTCAGAGGGATACAGTGAACTACAACTGAAGCATCGGAATCTATAACTAGTGTCACAGGAATGTTTCAAAGCATAGTCAGTAAGAAGAGTCAGTCTTCTTGTACTTAAGTCGGCATTGTGCCTTTTGTATTTAATTCCGATGCAATTTCGTGTTTCATCGTCAATAAGAACGTCCAAGGGATTCAGTAAACCTGGAGTGAAGCACCGGAATCTGTAACTAGTGTCACAGAAATGGTTCAAATCACAGACAGTAAGCAGAGTCAGTCTTCTTGTACTTAAGTATGCATTGTGCCTTTTGTATTTAACTCCGATGCAATTTCTGTGTTTCATCGTCAATAAGAAGGGCAGAGGGATACAGTAAACCTGAAGTGAAGCATCGGAATTTATATCTAGTGTCACAGGAATGGTTCAAAACATAGACAGTAGGAAGTGTCAGTCATCTTGTACTTACGTCGGCATTGTGAATTTTCTATTTAATTCCGAAGCAATTTCTGTGTTTCATCGTCAATAAGAAGGTCCAAGGGATACAGTGAACCTGAAGTGAAGCCCCGGAATCTATAACTAGTGTCACAGGAATGGTTCAAAGCATAGTCAGTAATAAGAGCCAGTCTTCTTGTACTTAAGTCGGCATTGTTACTTTTGTATTTAATTCCGATGCAATTTCTGTGTTTCATCGTCAATAAGAACGTCCAAGGGATTAAGTAAACCTGGAGTGAAGCATCGGAATCTGTAACTAGTGTCACAGGAGTGGTTCAAAACATAGTCAGTAAGAAGAGTCAGTCTTCTTGTACTTAAGTCGCCATTGTGCATTTTGTATTTAATTCCGATGCAATTTCTGTGTTTCATCGCAACAAGAAGGTCAGAGGCATACAGTAAACCTGAAGTGAAACATCGGAATCCAAAACCAGTGTCACAGGAATGGTTCAAAACATAGTCAGTAAGAAGAGACAGTCTTCTTGTACTTAAGTCGGTATTGTTCCTTTTGTATTTAATTCCGATGCAATTAGTGTGTTTCATCGTCAATAAGTAGGTCCAAGGGATACGGTAAACCTGAAGTGAAGCATCGGAATTCATAACTAGTGTCACAGGAATGGTTCAAAACATAGACAGTAGGAAGAGTCAGTCTTCTTGTACTTAAGTCGGTATTGTGCCTTTTCTATTTAATTCCGATGCGATTTCTGTGTTTCATCGTCAATAGGAAAGTCAGAGGGATACAGTAAACCTGAAGTGAAGTTTCGGAATCTATAAGTAGTGTCACAGGAATGGTTCAAATCATAGAGAGTTGGAAGATTCAGTCTTCTTGTACTTAATTCGGCATTGTGCCTTTTGTATTTCATTCCGATGCAATTTCTGTGTCTCATTGTCCATAAGAAGGTCCGAGGGATATACTAAACCTCAAGTGAAGCATCGGAATAAAAAACTAGTGTCACAGAAATGGTTAAAAACATAGAGAGTAGGAAGAGTCAGTCTTCTTGTTCTTAAGTCGATATTGTGTCTTTTCTATTTAATTCCGATGCAATTTCTGTGTTTCATCGTCAACAAGAAGGTCAGAGGGATACAGTAAACCTGAAGTGAAGCACCGGAATCAATAACTAGTGTCACAGGAATGGTTCAAAACATAGTCAGTAAGTAGAGTCGGTCTACTTGTACTTAAGTCGGCATTGTGCATTTTGTATCTAATTCCGATGCAATTTCTGTGTTTCATCGTCAACAAGAAGGTCAGAAGTCTACAGTAAAACTGAAGTGAAGAATCGGATTCTATAGCTAGTGTCATAGGAATGGTTCAAAGCATAGAGAGATGGAAGAGTCAGTCTTCTTGTACTTAAGTCGGCATTGAGCCTTTTGTATTTAATTCCGATGCAATTTCTGTGTTTCATCGTCCATAAGTAGGTCCGAGGGATACAGTAAACCTCAAGTGAAGCATCGGAATAAAAAACTAGTGTCACAGGAATGGTTCAAAACATAAAGAATAGGAACAGTCAGTCTTCTTGTACTTAAGTCGGAATTGTGCTTTTTCTATGTAATTCCGATTCGATTTCTGTGTCTCATCGACAATAGGAAGGTCCAAGGTATACAGTAAACCTGAAGTGTAGCATCGGAATATATAACTAGTGTCACATGAATGGTTCAAAACATAGACAGTAGGAAGAGTCAGTCTTCTTGTACTTAATTCGGCATTGTGCCTTTTGTATTTAATTCCGATGCAATTACTGCGTTTCATCGTCAATAAGATGGTCAGAGGGATACAGTAAACCTCAAGTGAAGCATCGGAATCTATAACTAGTGTCACAGGTATGGTTCAAACATAGTCAGTAAGAAGGGTCCGTCTTCTTGTAATTAAGTCGGCATTGTGCTTTTGTATTTAATTCCGATGCAATTTCTGTGTTTCATCGTCAATAAGAAGGTCCAAGGTATACAGTAAACCTCGAGTGAAGCATCGGAATCTGTAACTAGTGTCACAGGAATGGTTCAAAACATAGACAGTAAGATAAGTAAGTCTTGTTGTAATTAAGTCGGCATTGTGCCTCTTGCATTAAATTACGATGCAATATCTGTGTTTCATCGTCAATAAGAAGGTCCAAGGGATACAGTAAACCTGAAGTGAAGCATCGAAATCTAAAACTAGTATCACAGGAATGGTTCAAAATATAGACAGTAAGCAGAGTCAGTCTTCTTGTACTTAAGTCGGCATTGTGCTTTTTTTATTTAATTCCGATGCAATTTCTGTGTTGAATCGTCAATAAGAATGTCAAAGGGATACAGTAAACCTAGAGTGAAGCACCGGAATCTATAACTAGTGTCACAGGTATGGTTCAAAACATAGAGAGTAGGAAGAGTCAGTCTTCTTGTACTTAAGTCGGCATTGTGCTTTTTCTATTTATTTCCGATGCGATTTCTGTGTCTCATCGCCAATAGGAAGGTCCAAGGGATACAGTAAACATGAAGAGAAGCATCGGAATCTATAACTAGTGTCACATGAATGGTTCAAAACATAGACAGTAAGAAGAGTCAGTCTTCTTGTACTTAATTCGGCATTGTGCCTTTTGTATTTAATTCCGATGCAATTTCTGTGTTTCATCGACAATACGAAGGTCAAAGGGATACAGTAAACCTGGAGTGAAGCATCGGAATCTATAACTAGTGTCACAGGGATGGTTTAAAACATAGACAGTAAGAAGAGTCAGTCTTCTTGTACTTAAATCGGCATTGTGCCTTTTGTATTTAATTCCGATGCAATTTCTGTGTTGCATCGTCAATAAGAAGGTCCAAGGGTTACAGAAAACCTGAAGTGAAGCATCGAAATCTATAACTACTATCACAGAAATGGTTCAAATCATAGACAGTAAGCAGAGTCAGTCTTCTTGTACTTAAGTCGGCATTGTGCCATTTGTATTTAATTCCGATGCAATTTCTGTGTTTCATCGTCAATAACAAGGGCAGAGGGATACAGTAAACCTGAGGTGAAGCATCGGAATTTACAACTAGTGTCACAGGAATTGTTCAAAGCATTATCAGTAAGAAGAGCCAGTCCTCTTGTACTTAAGTCGGCATTGTGCCTTTTGTATTTAATTCCGATGCAATTTCTGTGTTTCATCATCAATAAGAAGGTCCAAGGGATAGAGTAAACCTGGAGTGAAGCATCGGAATCTGTAACTAGTGTCACAGGAGTGGTTCAAAACATAGACAGTAAGAAGAGTCAGTCTTCTTGTACTAAAAGCGGCATTGTGCCTTTTTTATTTAATTCCGATGCAATTTCTCTGTTTTATCGTCAATACGAAGGTCAGAGGGATTCAGTAAAGCTGAAGTGAAGCATCGGAATCTATAACTAGTGTTACAGGAATGGTTAAAAACATAGACTGTAAGAAGAGTCAGTCTTCTTGTACTTAAGTCGGCATTGTGCCTTTTGTATTAAATTCCGATGTAATTTCTGTGTTTTATCGTCAATGAGAAAGTCAGACTGACACAGTAAAGCTGAAGTGAAGCATCGGAATCCATAACTAGTGTCACAGGAATGGTTCAAAACATAGAGAGATGGAAGAGTAAGTCTTCTTGTACTTAAATCGGCCTTGTGCTTTTTCTATTTAATTCCGATGCGATTTCTGTGTCGCATCGTCAATAGGAAGGTCCAAGGGATACAGTAAACCTGATGTGAAGCATCGGAATCTATAACTAGTGTCACATGAATGGTTCAAAACATAGACAGTAAGAAGAGTCAGTCTTCTTGTACTTAATTCGGCGTTGTGCCTTTTTTATTTAAGTCCGATGCAATTTCTGTGTTTCATCGTCAATAAGAAGGTCAGAGGGATACAGTAAACCTCAAGTGAAGCATCGGAATCTATAACTAGTGTCACAGGAATGGTTCAAACTTAGTCAGTAAGTAGAGTCAGTCTTCTTGTACTTAAGCCGGCATTGTGCCTTTTGTATTTAATTCCGATGCAATTTCTAAGTTTCATCGTCAATACGAAGGTCCAAGGGATACAGTAAACCTGGAGTGAAGCATCGGAATCTATAACTAGTGTCACACGGATGTTTCAAAACATAGACAGTAAGAAGAGTCAGTCTTCTTGTACTTAAGTCGGCATTGTGACTTTTGTATTTAATTCCGATGCAATTTCTGTGTTTCATCATCAATAAGAAAATCCAAGGGATACAGAAAACCTGAAGTGAAGCATTGAAATCTATAACTAGAATCACAGAAATGGTTCAAATCATAGACAGTAAGCAGAGTCAGTCTTCTTGTACATAAGCCGGCATTGTGCCATTTGTATTTAAATCCGATGCAATTTCTGTGTTTTATCGTCTATAAGAAGGGCAGAGGGATACAGTAAACCCGAAGTGAAGCATCGGAATTCATAACTAGTGTCACAGGAATGGTTCGAAACATAGCCGGTAGGAAGAGTCAGTCTTCTCGTACTTAAGTCGGCATTGTGCATTTTCTATTTAATTCCGATGCAATTTCTGTGTTTCATAGTCAATAAGAAGGTCCAAGGGATACAGTAAACCTGATGTGAAGCATCGGAATCTATAACTAGTGTCACATGAATGGTTCAAAACATAGACAGTAAGAAGAGTCAGTCTTCTTGTACTTAATTCGGCGTTGTGCCTTTTGTATTTAAGTCCGATGCAATTTCTGTGTTTCATCGTCAATAAGAAGGTCAGAGGGACACAGCAAACCTCAAGTGAAGCATCGGAATCTATAACTAGTGTCACAGGAATGGTTCAAACTTAGTCAGTAAGTAGAGTCAGTCTTCTTGTACTTAAGTCGGCATTGTGCCTTTTGTATTTAATTCCGATGCAATTTCTAAGTTTCATCGTCAATACGAAGGTCCAAGGGATACAGTAAACCTGGAGTGAAGCATCGGAATCTATAACTAGTGTCACAGGGATGTTTCAAAACATAGACAGTAAGAAGAGTCAGTCTTCTTGTACTTAAGTCGGCATTGTGACTTTTGTATTTAATTCCGATGCAATTTCTGTGTTTCATCATCAATAAGAAAATCCAAGGGATACAGAAAACCTGAAGTGAAGCATCGAAATCTATAACTAGTATCACAGAAATGGTTCAAATCATAGACAGTAAGCAGAGTCAGTCTTCTTGTACTTAAGCCGGCATTGTGCCATTTGTATTTAAATCCGATGCAATTTCTGTGTTTTATCGTCTATAAGAAGGGCAGAGGGATACAGTAAACCCGAAGTGAAGCATCGGAATTCATAACTAGTGTCACAGGAATGGTTCGAAACATAGACGGTAGGAAGAGTCAGTCTTCTCGTACTTAAGTCGGCATTGTGCATTTTCTATTTAATTCCGATGCAATTTCTGTGTTTCATCGTCAATAAGAAGGTCCAAGGGATACAGGGAACCTGAAGTGAAGCCTCGGAATCTATAACTAGTGTCACAGGAATGGTTCAAAGCATTGTCAGTAAGAAGAGCCAGTCCTCTTGTACTTAAGTCGGCATTGTGCCTTTTGTATTTAATTCCGATGCAATTTCTGTGTTTCATCGTCAATAAGAAGGTCCGAGGGATACAGTAAACCTGAAGTGAAGCATCGGAATCCCTAACTAGTGTCACAGGAATGGTTTTAAAGCGTAGTCAGTAAGAAGAGTCAGTCTTCTTGTACTTAAGTCGGCATTGTGCGTTTTGTATTTAATTCCGATGCAATTTGTGTGTTTCATCGTCAATAAGAAGGTCCAAGGGATACAGTAAACCTGAAGTGAAGCATCGGAATTTATAACTAGTGTCACAGGAATGGTTCAAAACATAGACAGTAGGAAGAGTCAGTCTTCTTGTACTTAAGTCGAAATTGTGCCTTTTCTATTTAATTCTGATGCAATTTCTGTGTTTCATCATCAATAAGAAGGCCAGAGGGATACAGTAAACCTGAAGTGAAGCATCGGAATCTATAACTAGTGTCACAGGAATGGTCCAAAACATAGTCTGTAAGAAGAGTCTGTCTACTTGTACTTAAGTCGGCATTGTGCCTTTGTATTTAATTCCGATGCAATTTCTGTGTTTCATCGTAAATCGGAAGGTCAGAGGGATACTGTAATACTGAAGTGAAGCATCGGAATCTATAACTAGTGTCACAGGAATGGTTCAAAACATAGAGAGATGGAAGAGTCAGTCCTCTTGTACTTAAGTCGTCATTGAGCCTTTTGTATTTCATTCCGATGCAATTTCTGTGTTTCATCGACCATAAGTAGGTCCAAGGGATACAGTAAACCTCAAGTGAAGCATCGGAATAAAAAACTAGTGTCACAGGAATGGTTCAAAACATTAAGGGTAGGAAGAGTCAGCCTTCTTGTACTTAAGTCGGCATTGTGCTTTTTCTATTTAATTCCGATGCGATTTCTGTGTCTCATCGTCAATAGGAAGGTCCAAGGGATACAGTAAACCTGAAGTGAAGCATCGGAATCTATAACTAGTGTCACATGAATTATTCAAAACATAGACAGTAAGAAGGGTCAGTCTTCTTGTACTTAATTTGGCATTGTGCCTTTTGTATTTAATTCCGATGCAATTTCTGTGTTCCATCATCAATAAGAAGGTCGGAGGGATACAGTAAACCTCAAGTGAAGCATCGGAATCTATAACTAGTGTCACAGGAATGGTTCATGGCATAGTCTGTAAGAAGAGTCCGTCTTCTTGTACTTAAGTCGGCATTGTGCATTTTGTATTTAATTACGATGCAGTTTCTGTGTTTCATGGTCAATAAGAAGGTCCAAGGGATACAGTAACCATGAAGTGAAGCATCGAAATCTATAACTAGTATCACAGAAATGATTCAAAACATAGACAGTAAGCGGAGTCAGTCTTCTTGTACTTAAGCCTTTTGTATCTAATTCCGATGCAATTTCTGTGTTTCATCGACAATAAGAAGGGCAGAGGGATACAGTAAACCTGAAGTGAAGCATCGGAATCTACAACTAGTGTCACAGGAATGGTTCAAAACATAGACAGTAGGAAGAGTCAGTCTTCTTGTACTTAAGTCGGCATTGTGCCTTTTCAATTTAATTCCGATGCAATTTCTGTGTTTCATCGTCAGTATAAAGGTCCAAGGGATACAGTAAACCTAGAGGGAAGCATCGGAATCTATAACTAGTGTCACAGGAGTGGTTCAAAGCAAAGTCAGTAAGAAGAGTCAGTCTTCTTGTAGTTAAGTCGATATTGTGCCTTTTGTATTTAATTCCGATGCAATTTCTGTGTTTCATCGTCAATAAGAAGGTCAGAGGGATACAGTAAACATGAAGTGAAGCATCGGAATCTATAACTAGTATCACAGGAATGGTTCAAAACATAGTCAGTAAGAAGAGTCAGTCTTCTTGTACTTAAGTCGGCATGGTGTTTTTCTATTTAATTCCGATGCGATTCCTGTGTCTCATCGTCAATAGGAAGGCCCAAGGGATGTGGTAAACCTGAAGTGAAGCATCGGAATCTATAACTAGTGTCACAGGAATGGTTCAAAACATTGGCAGTAAGAAGAGTCAGTCTTTTTCTACTTAAGTCGGCATTGTGCTTTTTCTATTTAATTACGAAGCAATTTCTGTGTTTCATCGTCAGTAAGAAGGTCCAAGTAATACAGTAAACCTGGAGTGAAGCATCGGAATCTATAACTAGTGTCACAGGGATGGTTCAAAACATAGACAGTAAGCAGAGTAAGTCTTCTTGTACTTAAGTCGGCATTGTGCCATTTGTATTTAATTCCGATGCAATTTCTGTATTTCATCGTCTATAAGAAGGGCAGAGGGATACAGTAAAACTGAAGTGAAGCATCGGAATTTATAACTAGTGTCACAGGAATGGCTCAAAACATAGACGGTAGGAAGAGTCAGTCTTCTTGTACTTAAGTCGGCATTGTGCATTTTCTATTTAATTCCGATGCAATTTCTGTGTTTCATCGTCAATAAGAAGGTCCAAGGGATACAGTGAACCTGAAGTGAAGCCTCGGAATCTATAACTAGTGTCACAGGAATGGTTCAAAGCATTGTCAGTAAGAAGAGCCAGTCCTCTTGTACTTAAGTCGGCATTGTGCGTTTTGTATTTAATTCCGGTGTAATTTCTGTGTTTTGTTCGTCAATAAGAAGGTCAGACTGACACAGTAAACCTGAATTGAAGCATCGGAATCTATAACAAGTGTCACAGGAATGGTTCAAAACATTGTAAGAAGAGTCAGTCTTCTTGTACTTAAGTCGGCATAATGCCTGTTGTATATAATTCCGATCCAATTTCTGTGTTTCATCGTCTATATGAAGGTCCAAGGGATACAGTAAAGCTGGAGTGAAGCATCGGAATCTATAACTAGTGTCACAGGAATGGTTCAAATCATAGACAGTAAGATGAGTCAAT
This sequence comes from Schistocerca americana, assembly GCF_021461395.2. NCBI lineage: Eukaryota > Metazoa > Arthropoda > Insecta > Orthoptera > Acrididae > Schistocerca > Schistocerca americana. Next base: position 9,359,822 of record NC_060122.1, on the reverse strand, counting down.
CTTCTTGTACTTAAGCCGACATTGTACCTTTTTTATTTAATTCCGATGCAATTTCTATGTTTCATCGCCAATAAGAAGGTCCAAGGGATACAGTAAACCTGAAGTGAAGCATCGGAATCTATAACTAGTGTCACAGGAATGGTTCAAAACATAAACAGTAGGAAGAGTCAGTCTTCTTGTACTTAAGTCCTTATTGTGCCTTTTCTATTTAATTCCGATGCAATTTCTGTGTTTCGTCGTCAATAAGAAGGTCAGATGGATACAGTAAAACTGAATTGAAGCATCGGAATCTATAACTAGTGTCACAGGAATGGTTCAAAACATAGAGAGATGGAAGAGTAAGCGTTCTTGAACTTAAGTCGGCATTGTGCCTTTTGTATTTCATTCCGATGCAATTTCTGTGTTTCATCGTCCATAACAACGTCCGAGGGATACAGTAAACCTCAAGTGAAGCATCGGAATATAAAACTAGTGTCACAGGAATGGTTCAAAACATAGAGGGTAGGAAGAGTCAGTCTTCTTGTACTTAAGTCGGCATTGTGCTTTTTCTATTTAATTCCGATGCGATTTCTGTGTCTCATCGTCAATAGGAAGGTCCAAGGGATACAGTAAAACTGAAGTGAAGCATCGGAATCTATAACTAGTGTCATATGAATAGTTCAAATCATAGACAGTTAGAAGAGTCAGTCTTCTTGTACTTAATTCGGCATTGTGCCTTTTGTATTTAATTGCGATGCAATTTCTGTGTTTCATCGTCAATAAGAAGGTCAGAGGGATAAAGTAAATCTCAAGTGAAGCATCGGAATCTATAACTAGTGTCACAGGAATGGTTCAAAACATAGTCAGTGAGAAGAGTCAGTCTTCCTGTACATAAGTCGGCATTGTGCCTTTTGTATTTAATTCCGATGCAATTTCTGTGTATCATCGTCAATAAGAAGGTCCAAGGGATACAGTAAACCTGGAATGAAGTTTCGGAATCTATAACTAGTGTCACAGGGATGGTTCAAAACATAGACTGTAAGAAGAGTCAGTCTTCTTGTACTTATGTCGGCATTGTGCCTTTTGTATTTAATTCCGATGCAATTTCTGTGTTTCATCGTCAATAAGAAGGTCCAAGGGATACAGTGAACCTGAAGTGAAGCCTCGGAATCTATAACTAGTGTCACAGGAATGGTTCAAAGCATAGTCAGTAAGAAGAGCCAGTCTTCTTGTACTTAAGACGGCATTGTGCCTTTTGTATTTAATTCCGGTGCAATTTCTGTGTTTCATTGTCAATAAGAACGTCCAAGGGATTCAGTAAACCTGGAGTGAAGCATCGGAATCTGTAACTAGTGTCACAGGAGTGGTTCAAAACTTAGTTAGTAAGAAGAGTCAGTCTTCTTGTACTTAAGTCGGCATTGTGCCATTTGTATTTAATTCCGATGCAATTTCTGTGTTTCATCGTCTATAAGAAGGGCAGAGGGATACAGTAAAACTGAAGTGAAGCATCGGAATTTATAACTAGTGTCACAGGAATGGTTCAAAACATAAACGGTAGGAAGAGTCAGTCTTCTTGTACTTAAGTCCTTATTGTGCCTTTTCTATTTAATTCCGATGCAATTTCTGTGTTTCGTCGTCAATAAGAAGGTCAGATGGATACAGTAAAACTGAATTGGAGCATCGGAATCTATAACTAGTGTCACAGGAATGGTTCAAAACATAGAGAGATGGAAGAGTAAGCGTTCTTGAACTTAAGTCGGCATTGTGCATTTTGTATTTCATTCCGATGCAATTTCTGTGTTTCATCGTCCATAAGAAGGTCCGAGGGATACAGTAAACCTCAAGTGAAGCATCGGAATATAAAACTAGTGTCACAGGAATGGTTCAAAACATAGAGGGTAGGAAGAGTCAGTCTTCTTGTACTTAAGTCGGCATTGTGCTTTTTCTATTTAATTCCGATGCGATTTCTGTGTCTCATCGTCAATAGGAATGTCCAAGGGATACAGTAAAACTGAAGTGAAGCATCGGAATCTATAACTAATGTCATATGAATAGTTCAAATCATAGACAGTTAGAAGAGTCAGTCTTCTTGTACTTAATTCGGCATTGTGCCTTTTGTATTTAATTGCGATGCTATTTCTGTGTTTCATCGTCAATAAGAAGGTCAGAGGGATAAAGTAAATCTTAAGTGAAGCATCGGAATCTATAACTAGTGTCACAGGAATGGTTCAAAACATAGTCAGTAAGAAGAGTCAGTCTTCCTGTACATAAGTCGGCATTGTGCCTTTTGTATTTAATTCCGATGCAATTTCTGTGTATCATCGTCAATAAGAAGGTCCAAGGGATACAGTAAACCTGGAATGAAGTTTCGGAATCTATAACTAGTGTCACAGGGATGGTTCAAAACATAGACTGTAAGAAGAGTCAGTCTTCTTGTACTTATGTCGGCATTGTGCCTTTTGTATTTAATTCCGATGCAATTTCTGTGTTTCATCGTCAATAAGAAGGTCCAAGGGATACAGTGAACCTGAAGTGAAGCCTCGGAATCTATAACTAGTGTCACAGGAATGGTTCAAAGCATAGTCAGTAAGAAGAGCCAGTCTTCTTGTACTTAAGACGGCATTGTGCCTTTTGTATTTAATTCCGGTGCAATTTCTGTGTTTCATTGTCAATAAGAACGTCCAAGGGATTCAGTAAACCTGGAGTGAAGCATCGGAATCTGTAACTAGTGTCACAGGAGTGGTTCAAAACTTAGTTAGTAAGAAGAGTCAGTCTTCTTGTACTTAAGTCGCCATTGTGCCTTTTGTATTTAATTCGGATGCAATTTCTGTGTTTCATCATCAATAAGAAGGTCCAAGGGATAGAGTAAACCTGGAGTGAAGCATCGGAATCTGTAACTAGTGTTACAGGAGTGGTTCAAAACATAGACAGTAAGAAGAGTCAGTCTTCTTGTACTTAAGTCGGCATTGTGCCTTTTTTATTTAATTCCGATGCAATTTCTCTGTTTTATCGTCAATAAGAAGGTCAGAGGGATACAGTAAAGCTGAAGTGAAGCATCGGAATCTATAACTAGTGTTACAGGAATGGTTAAAAACATAGACTGTAAGAAGAGTCAGTCTTCTTGTACTCAAGTCGGCATTGTGCCTTTTGTATTAAATTCCGATGTAATTACTGTGTTGTATCGTCAATAAGAAGGTCAGACTGACACAGTAAACCTGAATTGAAGCATTGGAATCTATAACTAGTGTCACAGGAATGGTTAAAACATAGTAAGAAGAGTCAGTCTTCTTGTACTTAAGTCGGCATTGTGCCTTTTGTATTTAATTCCGATGCAATATCTGTGTTTCATCGTCAATATGAAGGTCCAAGGGATACAGTAAACCTGGAGTGAAGCATCGGAATCTATAACTAGTGTCACAGGAATGGTTCAAATCATAGACAGTAAGATGAGTCAGTCTTCATGTACTGAAGTCGGCATTGTGCCTTTTGTATTTAATTCCAATGCAATTTCTGTGTGTCATCGTCAATAAGAAGGTCCAAGGGATACAGTAAACCTGGAATGAAGTTGCGGAATCTATAACTAGTGTCACAGGGATGGTTCAAATCATAGACTGTAAGAAGAGTCAGTCTTCTTGTACTTATGTCGGCATTGTGCCTTTTGTATTTAATTCCGATGCAATTTCTGTGTTTCATCGTCAATAAGAAGGTCCAAGGGATACAGTGAACCTGAAGTGAAGCCTCGGAATCTATAACTAGTGTCACAGGAATGGTTCAAAGCATAGTCAGTAAGAAGAGCCAGTCTTCTTGTACTTAAGACGGCATTGTGCCTTTTGTATTTAATTCCGGTGCACTTTCTGTGTTTCATTGTCAATAAGAACGTCCAATGGATTCAGTAAACCTGGAGTGAAGCATCGGAATCTGTAACTAGTGTCACAGGAGTGGTTCAAAACTTAGTTAGTAAGAAGAGTCAGTCTTCTTGTACTTAAGTCGGCATTGTGCCATTTGTATTTAATTCCGATGCAATTTCTGTGTTTCATCGTCTATAAGAAGGGCAGAGGGATACAGTAAAACAGAAGTGAAGCATCGGAATTTATAACTAGTGTCACAGGAATGGCTCAAAACATAAACGGTAGGAAGAGTCAGTCTTCTTGTACTTAAGTCGGCATTGTGCATTTTCTATTTAATTCCGATGCAATTTCTGTGTTTCATCGTCAATAAGAAGGTCCAAGGGATACAGTGAACCTGAAGTGAAGCCTCGGAATCTATAACTAGTGTCACAGGAATGGTTCAAAGCATTGTCAGTAAGAAGAGCCAGTCTTCTTGTACTTAAGACGGCATTGTGCCTTTTGTATTTAATTCCGATGCCCTTTCTAAGTTTCATCGTCAATATGAAGGTCCAAGGGATACGGTAAACCTGGAGTGAAGCATCGGAATCTATAACTAGTGTCACAGGAATGGTTCAAATCATAGACAGTAAGATGAGTCAATCTTCTTGTACTTAAGCCGACATTGTACCTTTTGTATTTAATTCCGATGCAATTTCTATGTTTCATCGCCAATAAGGAGGTCCAAGGGATACAGTAAACCTGAAGTGAAGCATCGGAATCTATAACTAGTGTCACAGGAATGGTTCAAAACATAAACAGTAGGAAGAGTCAGTCTTCTTGTACTTAAGTCCTTATTGTGCCTTTTCTATTTAATTCCGATGCAATTTCTGTGTTTCGTCGTCAATAAGAAGGTCAGATGGATACAGTAAAACTGAATTGAAGCATCGGAATCTATAACTAGTGTCACAGGAATGGTTCAAAACATAGAGAGATGGAAGAGTAAGCGTTCTTGAACTTAAGTCGGCATTGTGCCTTTTGTATTTCATTCCGATGCAATTTCTGTGTTTCATCGTCCATAAGAAGGTCCGAGGGATACAGTAAACCTCAAGTGAAGCATCGGAATATAAAACTAGTGTCACAGGAATGGTTCGAAACATAGAGGGTAGGAAGAGTCAGTCTTCTTGTACTTAAGTCGGCATTGTGCTTTTTCTATTTAATTCCGATGCGATTTCTGTGTCTCATCGTCAATAGGAAGGTCCAAGGGATACAGTAAAACTGAAGTGAAGCATCGGAATCTATAACTAGTGTCATATGAATAGTTCAAATCATAGACAGTTAGAAGAGTCAGTCTTCTTGTACTTAATTCGGCATTGTGCCTTTTGTATTTAATTGCGATGCTATTTCTGTGTTTCATCGTCAATAAGAAGGTCTGAGGGATAAAGTAAATCTCAAGTGAAGCATCGGAATCTATAACTAGTGTCACAGGAATGGTTCAAAATATAGTCAGTAAGAAGAGTCAGTCTTCCTGTACATAAGTCGGCATTGTGCCTTTTGTATTTAATTCCGATGCAATTTCTGTGTTTCATCGTCAATACGAAGGTCCAAGGGATACAGTAAACATGAAGTGAAGTACCGGAATTTATAACTAGTGTCACATGAATGGTTCAAAACATAGACTGTAAGAAGAGTCAGTCTTCTTGTACTCAAGTCGGCATTGTGCTTTTTGTATTTAATTCCGGTGCAATTTCTGTGTTTCATTGTCAATAAGAACGTCCAAGGGATTCAGTAAACCTGGAGTGAAGCATCGGAATCTGTAACTAGTGTCACAGGACTGGTTCAAAGCTTAGTTAGTAAGAAGAGTCAGTCTTCTTGTACTTAAGTCGCCATTGTGCCTTTTGTATTTAATTCGGATGCAATTTCTGTGTTTCATCATCAATAAGAAGGTCCAAGGGATAGAGTAAACCTGGAGTGAAGCATCGGAATCTGTAACTAGTGTTACAGGAGTGGTTCAAAACATAGACAGTAAGAAGAGTCAGTCTTCTTGTACTTAAGTCGGCATTGTGCCTTTTTTATTTCATTCCGATGCAATTTCTCTGTTTTATCGTCAATAAGAAGGTCAGAGGGATTCAGTAAAGCTGAAGTGAAGCATCGGAATCTATAACTAGTGTTACAGGAATGGTTAAAAACATAGACTGTAAGAAGAGTCAGTCTTCTTGTACTCAAGTCGGCATTGTGCCTTTTGTATTAAATTCCGATGTAAATACTGTGTTGTATCGTCAATAAGAAGGTCAGACTGACACAGTAAACCTGAATTGAAGCATCGGAATCTATAACTAGTGTCACAGGAATGGTTCAAAACATAGTAAGAAGAGTCAGTCTTCTTGTACTTAAGTCGGCATTGTGCCTTTTGTATTTAATTCCGATGCAATTTCTGTGTTTCATCGTCAATATGAAGGTCCGAGGGATACAGTAAACCTGGAGTGAAGCATCGGAATCTATAACTAGTGTCACAGGAATGGTTCAAATCATAGACAGTAAGATGAGTCAGTCTTCATGTACTTAAGCCGACATTGTGCGTTTTGTATTTAATTCCGATGCAATTTCTATGTTTCATCGCCAATAAGACGGTCCAAGGGATACAGTAAGCCTGAAGTGAAGCATCGGAATCTATAACTAGTGTCACAGGAATGGTTCAAAACATAAACAGTAGGAAGAGGCAGTCTTCTTGTACTTAAGTCGGTATTGTGCCTTTTCTATTTAATTCCGATGTAATTTCTGTGTTTCATCGTCCATAAGAAGGTCAGATGGACACAGTAAAACTGAAGTGAAGCATCGGAATCCATAACTAGTGTCACAGGAATGGTTCAAAACATAGAGAGATGGAAGAGTAAGTCTTCTTGTACTTAAGTCGGCATTGAGCCTTTTGTATTTCATTCCGATGCAATTTCTGTGTTTCATTGTCCATAAGAAAGTCCGAGGGATACAGTAAACCTCAAGTGAAGCTTCGGAATAAAAAACTAGTGTCACAGGAATAGTTCAAAACATAGAGAGTAGGAAGAGTCAGTCTTCTTGTACATAAGTCGGCATTGTGCTTTTTCTATTTAATTCCGATGCGATTTCTGTGTCTCATCGTCAATAGGAAGGTCCAAGGGATACAGTAAACCTGGAATGAAGTTTCGGAATCTATAACTAGTGTCACAGGGATGGTTCAAAACATAGACTGTAAGAAGAGTCAGTCTTCTTGTACTTATGTCGGCATTGTGCCTTTTGTATTTAATTCCGATGCAATTTCTGTGTTTCATCGTCAATAAGAAGGTCCAAGGGATACAGGGAACCTGAAGTGAAGCCTCGGAATCTATAACTAGTGTCACAGGAATGGTTCAAAGCATAGTCAGTAAGAAGAGCCAGTCTTCTTGTACTTAAGACGGCATTGTGCCTTTTGTATTTAATTCCGGTGCAATTTCTGTGTTTCATTGTCAATAAGAACGTCCAAGGGATTCAGTAAACCTGGAGTGAAGCATCGGAATCTGTAACTAGTGTCACAGGAGTGGTTCAAAACTTAGTTAGTAAGAAGAGTCAGTCTTCTTGTACTTAAGTCGCCATTGTGCCTTTTGTATTTAATTCGGATGCAATTTCTGTGTTTCATCGTCAATAAGAAGGTCTAAGGGATACAGTAAACCTGAAGTGAAGCATCAGAATCTATAACTAGTGTCACAGGAATGGTTCAAAACATAGTCAGTAAGAAGAGCCACTCTTCTTGTACTTAAGACGGCATTGTCCCTTTTGTATTTAATTCCGATGCAATTTCTGTGTTTCATCGTCAATACGAAGGTCCAAGGGATACAGTAAACATGAAGTGAAGTACCGGAATTTATAACTAGTGTCACATGAATGGTTCAAAACATAGACAGTAAGAAGAGTCAGTCTTCTTGTACTTAATTCGCATTGTCCTTTTTGTATTTAATTCCGATGCAATTTCTGTGTTTCATCGTCAATAACAAGGTCAGAGGGATACAGTAAACCTCAAGTGAAGCATCGGAATCTATAACTAGTGTCACAGGAATGGCTCTAAACATAGACGGTAGGAAGAGTCAGTCATCTTGTACTTAAGTCGGCATTGTGCATTTTCTATTTAATTCCGATGCGATTTCTGTGTCTCATCGTCAATAGGAAGGTCCAAGGGATACAGTAAACCTGGAATGAAGTTTCGGAATCTATAACTAGTGTCACAGGAATGGTTCAAAGCATAGTCAGTAAGAAGAGCCACTCTTCTTGTACTTAAGACGGCATTGTCCCTTTTGTATTTAATTCCGATGCAATTTCTGTGTTTCATCGTCAATACGAAGGTCCAAGGGATACAGTAAACATGAAGTGAAGTACCGGAATTTATAACTAGTGTCACATGAATGGTTCAAATCATAGACAGTAAGAAGAGTCAGTCTTCTTGTACTTAATTCGCATTGTCCTTTTTGTATTTAATTCCGATGCAATTTCTGTGTTTCATCGTCAATAACAAGGTCAGAGGGATACAGTAAACCTCAAGTGAAGCATCGGAATCTATAACTAGTGTCACAGGAATGGTTCAAAACATAAACAGTAGGAAGAGGCAGTCTTCTTGTACTTAAGTCGGTATTGTGCCTTTTCTATTTAATTCCGATGTAATTTCTGTGTTTCATCGTCCATAAGAAGGTCAGATGGACACAGTAAAACTGAAGTGAAGCATTGGAATCCATAACTAGTGTCACAGGAATGGTTCAAAACATAGAGAGATGGAAGAGTAAGTCTTCTTGTACTTAAGTCGGCATTGTGCCTTTTGTATTTCATTCCGATGCAATTTCTGTGTTTCATTGTCCATAAGAAAGTCCGAGGGATACAGTAAACCTCAAGTGAAGCTTCGGAATAAAAAACTAGTGTCACAGGAATAGTTCAAAACATAGAGAGTAGGAAGAGTCAGTCTTCTTGTACATAAGTCGGCGTTGTGCTTTTTCTATTTAATTCCGATGCGATTTCTGTGTCTCATCGTCAATAGGAAGGTCCAAGGGATACAGTACACCTGATGTGAAGCATCGGAATCTATAACTAGCGTCACATGAATGGTTCAAAACATAGACAGTAAGAAGAGTCAGACTTCTTGCACTTAATTCGGCATTGTGCCTTTTGTATTTAATTCCGATGCAATTTCTGTGTTTCATCGTCAATAAGAAGGTCAGAGGGATACAGTAAACCTCAAGTGAAGCATCGGAATCTATAACTAGTGTCACAGGAATGGTTCAAAACTTAGACAGTAAGTAGAGTCAGTCTTCATGTACGTAAGTCGGCATTGTGCCTTTTGTATTTACTTCCGATGCAATTTCTAAGTTTCATCGTCTATACGAAGGTTCAAGGGATACAGTAAACCTGGAGTGAAGCATCGGAATCTATAACTAGAGTCACAGGGATGGTTCAAAACATAGACAGTAAGCAGAGTCAGTCTTCTTGCACTTAAGTCGGCATTGTGCCATTTGTATTTAATTCCGATGCAATTTCTGTGTTTCATCGTCTATAAGAAGGGCAGAGGGATACAGTAAACCCCAAGTGAAGCATCGGAATTTATAACTAGTGTCACAGGAATGGTTCAAAACATAGACGGTAGGAAGAGTCAGTCTTCTTGTACTTAAGTCGGCACTGTGCATTTTCTATTTAATTCCGATGCAATTTCTGTGTTTCATCGTGAATAAGAAGGTCCAAGGGATACAGTGAACCTGAAAGGAACCCTCGGAATCCATAACAAGTGTCACAGGAATGGTTCAAAGCATTGTCAGTAAGAAGAGCCAGCCCTCTTGTACTTAAGTTGGCATTGTGCCTTTGTATATAATTCCGATGCAATTTCTGTGTTTCATCATCAATAAGAAGGTCCAAGGGATAGAGTAAACCTGGAGTGAAGCATCGGAATCTGTAACTAGTGTCACAGGAGTGGTTCAAAACATAGATAGTAAGAAGAGTCAGTCTTCTTGTACTTAAGTCGGCATTGTGCATTTTTTATTTAATTCCGATGCAATTTCTCTGTTTTATCGTCAATAAGAAGGTCCAAGGGATACAGTAAACCTGAAGTGAAGCATCGGAATCTATAACTAGTGTTACAGGAATGGTTAAAAACATAGACTGTAAGAAGAGTCAGTCTTCATGTACATAAGTCGGCATTGTGCCTTTTGTATTAAATTCCGATGTAATTTCTGTGTTTTATCGTCAAAAAGAAAGTCAGACTGACACAGTAAACCTGAAGTGAAACATCGGAATCTATAACTAGTGTCACAGGAATCGTTCAAAACATAGTAAGAAGAGTCAGTCTTCTTCTACTTAAGTCGGCATTGTGCCTTTTGTATTTAATTCCGATGCAATTTCTGTGTTTCATCATCAATAGGAAGGTCCAAGGGATAGAGTAAACCTGGAGTGAAGCATCGGAATCAATAACTAGTGCCACAGGAATGGTTCAAAACATAGACAGTAGGAAAAGTCAGCCTACACGTACTTAAGTCGGCATTGTGCCTTTTGTATTTAATTCCGATGCAATTTCTGTGTTTCATCGTCAATAAGAAAGTCCGAGGGATACAGTAAACCTGAAGTGAAGCATCGGAATCTCTAACTAGTGTCACAGGAGTAGTTTTAAAGCGTAGTCAGTAAGAGGAGTCAGTCTTCTTGTACTTAAGTCGGCATTGTGCGTTTTGTATTTAATTCCGATGCAATTTCTGTGTTTCATCATCAATAAGAAGGCCAGAGGGATACAGTAAACCTGAAGTGAAGCATCGGAATCTATAACTAGTGTCACAGGAATGGTCCAAAACATAGTCAGTAAGAAGAGTCAGTCTACTTGTACTTAAGTCGGCATTGTGCCTTTGTATTTAATTCCGATGCAATTTCTGTGTTTCATCGTCAATCGGAAGGTCAGAGGGATACTGTAATACTGAAGTGAAGCATCGGAATCTATAACTAGTGTCACAGGAATGGTTCAAAACATAGAGAGATGGAAGAGTCAGTCCTCTTGTACTTAAGTCGTCATTGAGCCTTTTGTATTTCATTCCGATGCAATTTCTGTGTTTCATCGACCATAAGAAGGTCCAAGGGATACAGTAAACCTCAAGTGAAGCATCGGAATAAAAAACTACTGTCACAGGAATGGTTCAAAACATAAAGAGTAGGAAGAGTCAGCCTTCTTGTACTTAAGTCGGCATTGTGCTTTTTCTTTTTAATTCCGATGCGATTTCTGTGTCTCATCGTCAATAGGAAGGTCCAAGGGATACAGTAAACCTGAAGTGATGCATCGGAATCTATAACTAGTGTCACATGAATTATTCAAAACACAGACAGTAAGAAGGGTCAGTCTTCTTGTACTTAATTCGGCATTGTGCCTTTTGTATTTAATTCCGATGCAATTTCTGTGTTCCATCATCAATAAGATGGTCGTAGGGAAACAGAAAACCTCAAGTGAAGCATCGGAATCTATAACTAGTGTCACAGGAATGGTTCAAGGCATAGTCTGTAAGAAGAGTCCGTCTTCTTGTACTTAAGTCGGCATTGTGCATTTTGTATTTAATTACGATGCAATTTCTGTGTTTCATCGTCAATAAGAAGGTCCAAGGGGTACAGTAAACATGAAGTGAAGCATCGAAATCTATAACTAGTATCACAGAAATGATTCAAACCATAGACAATAAGCAGAGTCAGTCTTCTTGTACTTAAGTCGGCATTGTGCCTTTTGTATCTAATTCCGATGCAATTTCTGTGTTTCATCGACAATAAGAAGGGCAGAGGGATACAGTAAACCTGAAGAGAAGCATCGGAATCTACAACTAGTGTCACAGGAATGGTTCAAAACATAGACAGTAGGATGAGTCAGTCTTCTTGTACTTAAGTCGGCATTGTGCCTTTTCTATTTAATTCCGATGCAATTTCTGTGTTTCATCGTCAGTAAGAAGGTCCAAGGGATACAGTAAACCTAGAGGGAAGCATCGGAATCTATAACTAGTGTCACAGGAGTGGTTCAAAACGAAGTCATTAAGAAGAGTCAGTCTTCTTGTAGTTAAGTCGATATTGTGCCTTTTGTATTTAATTCCGATGCAATTTCTGTGTTTCATCGTCAATAAGAAGGTCAGAGGGATACAGTAAACATGAAGTGAAGCATCGGAATCTATAACTAGTATCACAGGAAAGGTTCAAAACATAGTCAGTAAGAAGAGTCAGTCTTCTTGTACTTAAGTCGGCATTGTGCGTTTTCTATTTAATTCCGATGCGATTCCTGTGTCTCATCGTCAATAGGAAGGTCCAAAGAATGCGGTAAACCTGAAGTGAAGCATCGGAAACTAGTGTCACAGGAATGGTTCAAAACATTGGCAGTAAGAAGAGTCAGTCTTTTTCTACATAAGTCGGCATTGTGCTTTTTCTATTTAATTACGATGCAATTTCTGTGTTTCATCGTCAGTAAGAAGGTCCAAGTAATACAGTAAATCTGGAGTGAAGCATCGGAATCTATAACTAGTGTCACAGGAATGGTTCAAAACATAGACAGTAAGAAGAGTGAATCTTTTTGTACTTAATTTGGCATTGTGCCTTTTGTATTTAATTCCGATGCAATTTCAGTGTTTCATCGTAAATGAGAACGTCAGAGGGATACAGTAAATCTGAAGTGAAGCATCGGAATCTATAACAAGTGTCACAGGAATGGTTCAAAGCATAGACATTAAGAAGGATCAGTCTTCTTGTACTTAAGTCGGCATTGTGCGTTTTGTATTTAATTCCGATGTAATTTCTGTGTTTCATCATCAAAACGAAGGTCCAAGGGATTCAGTAAACCTGGAGTGAAGCAACGGAATCTATAACTAGTGTCACAGGGATGGTTCAAAACATAGACAGTAAGAAGAGTCAGTCTTCTTGTACTTAAGTCGGGATTGTGCCTTTTGTATTTAATTCCGATGCAATTTCTGTGTTTCATCGTCAATAATAAGGTCCAAGGGATACAGAAAACCTGAAGTGAAGCATCGAAATCTATAACTAGTATCACAGAAATTGTTCAAATCATAGACAGTAAGCAGAGTCAGTCTTCTTGTACTTAAGTCGGCATTGTGCCATTTGTATTTAATTCCGAAGCAATTTCTGTGTTTCATCGTCAATAAGAAGGGCAGAGGGATACAGGAAAACTGAAGTGAAGCATCGGAATTTATAACTAGTGTCACAGGAATGGCTCAAAACAGAGACGGTAGGAAGAGTCGGTCTTCTTGTACTTAAGTCAGCATTGTGCGTTTTCTATTTAATTCCGATGCAATTTCTGTGTTTCGTCGTCAATAAGAAGGTCAGATGGATACAGTAAAACTGAATTGAAGCATCGGAATCTATACCTAGTGTCACAGGAATGGTTCAAAACATAGAGAGATGGAAGAGTAAGCGTTCTTGTACTTAAGTCGGCATTGTGCCTTTTGTATTTCATTCCGATGCAATATCTGTGTTTCATCGTCCATAAGAAGGTCTGAGGGATACAGTAAACCTCAAGTGAAGCATCGGAATATAAAACTAGTGTCACAGGAATGGTTTAAAACATAGAGAGTAGGAAGAGTCAGTCTTCTTGTACTTAAGTCGACATTGTGCTTTTTCTATTTGATTCCGATGCGATTTCTGTGTCTCATCGTCAATAGGAAGGTCCAAGGGATACAGTAAAACTGAAGTGAAGCATCGGAATCTATAACTAGTGTCATATGAATAGTTCAAATCATAGACAGTAAGAAGAGTCAGTCTTCTTGTACTTAATTCGGCATTGTGCCTTTTGTATTTATTTCCGATGCAATTTCTGTGTTTCATCGTCAATAAGAAGGTCAGAGGGATAAAGTAAACCTGAAGTGAAGCATCGGAATCTATAACTAGTGTCACAGGAATGGTTCAAAACATAAACAGTAGGAAGAGTCAGTCTTCTTGTACTTAAGTCGGTATTGTGCCTTTTCTATTTAATTCAGATGCAATTTCTGTGTTTCATCGTCAATTAGAAGGTCCAAGGGATACAATAAACCTGAAATGTACCATCAGAATCAATAACTAGTGCCACAGGAATGGTTCAAAACATAGACAGTAGGAAAAGTCAGTCTACACATACTTAAGTCGGCATTGTGCCTTTTGTATTTAATTCCGATGCAATTTCTGTGTTTCATCGTCAATAAGAAGGTCCGAGGGATACAGTAAACGTGAAGTGAGGCATCGGAATCCCTAACTAGTGTCACAGGAATGGTTTTAAAGCGTAGTCAGTAAGAAGAGTCAGTCTTCTTGTACTTAAGTCGGCATTGTGCGTTTTGTATTTAATTCCGATGCAATTTGTGTGTTTCATCGTCAATAAGAAGGTCCAAGGGATACAGTAAACCTGAAGTGAAGCATCGGAATTTATAACTAGTGTCACAGGAATGGTTCAAAACATAGACAGTAGGAAGAGTCAGTCTTCTTGTACTTAAGTCGGCATTGTGCTTTTTCTATTTAATTCCGATGCGATTTCTGTGTCTCATCGTCAATAGGAAGGTCCAAGGGATACAGTAAACCTGAAGTGAAGCATCGGAATCTATAACTAGTGTCACATGAATTATTCAAAACATAGATAGTAAGAAGTGTCAGTCTTCTTGTACTTAATTCGGCATTGTGCCTTTTGTATTTAATTCCGATGCAATTTCTGTGTTCCATCATCAATAAGAAGGTCGGAGGGATACAGTAAACCTCAAGTGAAGCATCGGAATCTGTAACTAGTGTCACAGGAATGGTTCAAGGCATAGTCTGTAAGAAGAGTCCGTCTTCTTGTACTTAAGTCGGCATTGTGCATTTTGTATTTAATTACGATGCAATTTCTGTGTTTCATCGTCAATAAGAAGGTCCAAGGGATACAGTAAACATGAAGTGAAGCATCGAAATCTATAACTAGTATCACAGAAATGATTCAAAACATAGACAGTAAGTTGAGTCAGTCTTCTTGTACTTAAGCCTTTTGTATCTAATTCCGATGCAATTTCTGTGTTTCATCGACAATAAGAAGGGCAGAGGGATACAGTAAACCTGAAGTGAAGCATCGGGATCTACAACTAGTGTCACAGGAATGGTTCAAAACATAGACAGTAGGAAGAGTCAGTCTTCTTGTACTTAAGTCGGCATTGTGCCTTTTCTATTTAATTCCGATACAATTTCTGTGTTTCATCGTCAGTATAAAGGTCCAAGGGATACAGTAAACCAAGAGGGAAGCATCGGAATCTATAACTAGTGTCACAGGAGTGGTTCAAAACAAAGTCAGTAAGAAGAGTCAGTCTTCTTGTAGTTAAGTCGATATTGTGCCTTTTGTATTTAATTCCGATGCAATTTCTGTGTTTCATCGTCAATAAGAAGGTCAGAGGGATACAGTAAACATGAAGTGAAGCATCGGAATCTATAACTAGTATGACAGGAATGGTTCAAAACATAGTCAGTAAGAAGAGTCAGTCTTCTTGTACTTAAGTCGGCATTGTGCTTTTTCTATTTAATTCCGATGCGATTAATGTGTCTCATCGTCAATAGGAAGGTCCAAGGGATGCGGTAAACCTGAAGTGAAGCATCGGAATCTATAACTAGTGTCACAGGAATGGTTCAAAACACTGGCAGTAAGAAGAGTCAGTCTTTTTCTACTTAAGTCGGCATTGTGCTTTTTCTATTTAATTACGATGCAATTTCTGTGTTTCATCGTCAGTAAGAAGGTCCAAGTAATACAGTAAACCTGGAGTGAAGCATCGGAATCTATAACTAGTGTCACAGGAATGGTTCAAAAAATTGACAGTATGAAGAGTGAATCTTTTTGTACTTAATTCGGCATTGTGCCTTTTGTATTTAATTCCGATGCAATTTCTGTGTTTCATCGTAAATAAGAACGTCAGAGGGATACAGTAAATCTGAAGTGAAGCATCGGAATCTGTAACTAGTGTCACAGGAGTGGTTCAAAACTTAGTTAGTAAGAAGAGTCAGTCTTCTTGTACTTAAGTCGCCATTGTGCCTTTTGTATTTAATTCGGATGTAATATCTGTGTTTCATCGTCAATAAGAAGGTCTAAGGGGTACAGTAAACCTGAAGTGAAGCATCAGAATCTATAACTAGTGTCACAGGAATGGTTCAAATCATAGTCAGTAAGAAGAGCCAGTCTTCTTGTACTTAAGACGGCATTGTCCCTTTTGTATTTAATTCCGATGCAATTTCTGTGTTTCATCGTCAATACGAAGGTCAAAGGGATACAGTAAACATGAAGTGAAGTACCGGAATTTATAACTAGTGTCACATGAATGGTTCAAAACACAGACAGTAAGAACAGTCAGTCTTCTTGTACTTAATTCGGCATTGTCCTTTTTGTATTTAATTCCGATGCAATTTCTGTGTTTCATCGTCAATAAGAAGGTCAGAGGGATACAGTAAAGCTGAAGTGAAGCATCGGAATCTATAACTAGTGTTACAGGAATGGCTAAAAACATAGACTGTAAGAAGAGTCAGTCTTCTTGTACTCAAGTCGGCATTGTGCCTTTTGTATTAAATTCCGATGTAATTACTGTGTTTCATCGTCAATAAGAAGGTCCAAGGGTTCAGTGAACCTGAAGTGAAGCCTCGGAATCTTTAACTAGTGTCATAGGAATGGTTCAAAGCATTGTCAGTAAGAAGAGCCAATCCTCTTGTACTTAAGTCGGCATTGTGCCTTTTGTATTTAATTCCGATGCAATTTCTGTGTTTCATCATCAATAAGAAGGTCCAAGGGATAGAGTAAACCTGGAGTGAAGCATCGGAATCTGTAACTAGTGTTACAGGAGTGGTTCAAAACATAAGCAGTAGGAAGAGTCAGTCTTCTTGTACTTAAGTCGGTATTGTGCCTTTTCTATTTAATTCCGATGCAATTTCTGTGTTTCGTCGTCAATAAGAAGGTCAGATGCATACAGTAAAACTGAATTGAAGCATCGGAATCTATAACAAGTGTCACAGGAATGGTTCAAAACATAGTAAGAAGAGTCAGTCTTCTTGTACTTAAGTCGGCATTGTGCCTGTTGTATTTAATTCCGATGCTATTTCTGTGTTTCATCGTCAATATGAAGGTCCAAGGGATACAGTAAACCTGGAGTGAAGCATCGGAATCTATAACTAGTGTCACAGGAATGGTTCAAATCATAGACAGTAAGATGAGTCAATCTTCTTGTACTTAAGCCGACATTGTGCCTTTTGTATTTAATTCCGATGCAATTTCTATGTTTCATCGCCAATAAGAAGGTCCAAGGGATACAGTAAACCTGAAGTGAAGCATCGGAATCTATAACTAGTGTCACAGGAATGGCTCAAAACATAGACGGTAGGAAGAGTCGGTCTTCTTGTACTTAAGTCAGCATTGTGCGTTTTCTATTTAATTCCGATGCAATTTCTGTGTTTCGTCGTCAATAAGAAGGTCAGATGGATACAGTAAAACTGAATTGAAGCATCGGAATCTATACCTAGTGTCACAGGAATGGTTCAAAACATAGAGAGATGGAAGAGTAAGCGTTCTTGTACTTAAGTCGGCATTGTGCCTTTTGTATTTCATTCCGATGCAATATCTGTGTTTCATCGTCCATAAGAAGGTCTGAGGGATACAGTAAACCTCAAGTGAAGCATCGGAATATAAAACTAGTGTCACAGGAATGGTTTAAAACATAGAGAGTAGGAAGAGTCAGTCTTCTTGTACTTAAGTCGACATTGTGCTTTTTCTATTTGATTCCGATGCGATTTCTGTGTCTCATCGTCAATAGGAAGGTCCAAGGGATACAGTAAAACTGAAGTGAAGCATCGGAATCTATAACTAGTGTCATATGAATAGTTCAAATCATAGACAGTAAGAAGAGTCAGTCTTCTTGTACTTAATTCGGCATTGTGCCTTTTGTATTTATTTCCGATGCAATTTCTGTGTTTCATCGTCAATAAGAAGGTCAGAGGGATAAAGTAAACCTGAAGTGAAGCATCGGAATCTATAACTAGTGTCACAGGAATGGTTCAAAACATAAACAGTAGGAAGAGTCAGTCTTCTTGTACTTAAGTCGGTATTGTGCCTTTTCTATTTAATTCAGATGCAATTTCTGTGTTTCATCGTCAATTAGAAGGTCCAAGGGATACAATAAACCTGAAATGTACCATCAGAATCAATAACTAGTGCCACAGGAATGGTTCAAAACATAGACAGTAGGAAAAGTCAGTCTACACATACTTAAGTCGGCATTGTGCCTTTTGTATTTAATTCCGATGCAATTTCTGTGTTTCATCGTCAATAAGAAGGTCCGAGGGATACAGTAAACGTGAAGTGAGGCATCGGAATCCCTAACTAGTGTCACAGGAATGGTTTTAAAGCGTAGTCAGTAAGAAGAGTCAGTCTTCTTGTACTTAAGTCGGCATTGTGCGTTTTGTATTTAATTCCGATGCAATTTGTGTGTTTCATCGTCAATAAGAAGGTCCAAGGGATACAGTAAACCTGAAGTGAAGCATCGGAATTTATAACTAGTGTCACAGGAATGGTTCAAAACATAGACAGTAGGAAGAGTCAGTCTTCTTGTACTTAAGTCGGCATTGTGCTTTTTCTATTTAATTCCGATGCGATTTCTGTGTCTCATCGTCAATAGGAAGGTCCAAGGGATACAGTAAACCTGAAGTGAAGCATCGGAATCTATAACTAGTGTCACATGAATTATTCAAAACATAGATAGTAAGAAGTGTCAGTCTTCTTGTACTTAATTCGGCATTGTGCCTTTTGTATTTAATTCCGATGCAATTTCTGTGTTCCATCATCAATAAGAAGGTCGGAGGGATACAGTAAACCTCAAGTGAAGCATCGGAATCTGTAACTAGTGTCACAGGAATGGTTCAAGGCATAGTCTGTAAGAAGAGTCCGTCTTCTTGTACTTAAGTCGGCATTGTGCATTTTGTATTTAATTACGATGCAATTTCTGTGTTTCATCGTCAATAAGAAGGTCCAAGGGATACAGTAAACATGAAGTGAAGCATCGAAATCTATAACTAGTATCACAGAAATGATTCAAAACATAGACAGTAAGTTGAGTCAGTCTTCTTGTACTTAAGCCTTTTGTATCTAATTCCGATGCAATTTCTGTGTTTCATCGACAATAAGAAGGGCAGAGGGATACAGTAAACCTGAAGTGAAGCATCTTGATCTACAACTAGTGTCACAGGAATGGTTCAAAACATAGACAGTAGGAAGAGTCAGTATTCTTGTACTTAAGTCGGCATTGTGCCTTCTCTATTTAATTCCGATACAATTTCTGTGTTTCATCGTCAGTATAAAGGTCCAAGGGATACAGTAAACCAAGAGGGAAGCATCGGAATCTATAACTAGTGTCACAGGAGTGGTTCAAAACAAAGTCAGTAAGAAGAGTCAGTCTTCTTGTAGTTAAGTCGATATTGTGCCTTTTGTATTTAATTCCGATGCAATTTCTGTGTTTCATCGTCAATAAGAAGGTCAGAGGGATACAGTAAACATGAAGTGAAGCATCGGAATCTATAACTAGTATGACAGGAATGGTTCAAAACATAGTCAGTAAGAAGAGTCAGTCTTCTTGTACTTAAGTCGGCATTGTGCTTTTTCTATTTAATTCCGATGCGATTAATGTGTCTCATCGTCAATAGGAAGGTCCAAGGGATGCGGTAAACCTGAAGTGAAGCATCGGAATCTATAACTAGTGTCACAGGAATGGTTCAAAACACTGGCAGTAAGAAGAGTCAGTCTTTTTCTACTTAAGTCGGCATTGTGCTTTTTCTATTTAATTACGATGCAATTTCTGTGTTTCATCGTCAGTAAGAAGGTCCAAGTAATACAGTAAACCTGGAGTGAAGCATCGGAATCTATAACTAGTGTCACAGGAATGGTTCAAAAAATTGACAGTATGAAGAGTGAATCTTTTTGTACTTAATTCGGCATTGTGCCTTTTGTATTTAATTCCGATGCAATTTCTGTGTTTCATCGTAAATAAGAACGTCAGAGGGATACAGTAAATCTGAAGTGAAGCATCGGAATCTGTAACTAGTGTCACAGGAGTGGTTCAAAACTTAGTTAGTAAGAAGAGTCAGTCTTCTTGTACTTAAGTCGCCATTGTGCCTTTTGTATTTAATTCGGATGTAATATCTGTGTTTCATCGTCAATAAGAAGGTCTAAGGGATACAGTAAACCTGAAGTGAAGCATCAGAATCAATAACTAGTGTCACAGGAATGGTTCAAATCATAGTCAGTAAGAAGAGCCAGTCTTCTTGTACTTAAGACGGCATTGTCCCTTTTGTATTTAATTCCGATGCAATTTCTGTGTTTCATCGTCAATACGAAGGTCAAAGGGATACAGTAAACATGAAGTGAAGTACCGGAATTTATAACTAGTGTCACATGAATGGTTCAAAACACAGACAGTAAGAAGAGTCAGTCTTCTTGTACTTAATTCGGCATTGTCCTTTTTGTATTTAATTCCGATGCAATTTCTGTGTTTCATCGTCAATAAGAAGGTCAGAGGGATACAGTAAAGCTGAAGTAAAGCATCGGAATCTATAACTAGTGTTACAGGAATGGCTAAAAACATAGACTGTAAGAAGAGTCAGTCTTCTTGTACTCAAGTCGGCATTGTGCCTTTTGTATTAAATTCCGATGTAATTACTGTGTTTCATCGTCAATAAGAAGGTCCAAGGGATACAGTGAACCTGAAGTGAAGCCTCGGAATCTATAACTAGTGTCACAGGAATGGTTCAAAGCATTGTCAGTAAGAAGAGCCAATCCTCTTGTACTTAAGTCGGCATTGTGCCTTTTGTATTTAATTCCGATGCAATTTCTGTGTTTCATCATCAATAAGAAGGTCCAAGGGATAGAGTAAACCTGGAGTGAAGCATCGGAATCTGTAACTAGTGTTACAGGAGTGGTTCAAAACATAAGCAGTAGGAAGAGTCAGTCTTCTTGTACTTAAGTCGGTATTGTGCCTTTTCTATTTAATTCCGATGCAATTTCTGTGTTTCGTCGTCAATAAGAAGGTCAGATGCATACAGTAAAACTGAATTGAAGCATCGGAATCTATAACAAGTGTCACAGGAATGGTTCAAAACATAGTAAGAAGAGTCAGTCTTCTTGTACTTAAGTCGGCATTGTGCCTGTTGTATTTAATTCCGATGCTATTTCTGTGTTTCATCGTCAATATGAAGGTCCAAGGGATACAGTAAACCTGGAGTGAAGCATCGGAATCTATAACTAGTGTCACAGGAATGGTTCAAATCATAGACAGTAAGATGAGTCAATCTTCTTGTACTTAAGCCGACATTGTGCCTTTTGTATTTAATTCCGATGCAATTTCTATGTTTCATCGCCAATAAGAAGGTCCAAGGGATACAGTAAACCTGAAGTGAAGCATCGGAATCTATAACTAGTGTCACAGGAATGGTTCAAAACATAAACAGTAGGAAGAGTCAGTCTTCTTGTACTTAAGACGGTATTGTGATTTTTCTAATTAATTCCGATGCAATTTCTGTGTTTCGTCGTCAATAAGAAGGTCAGATGGATACAGTAAAACTGAATTGAAGCATCGGAATCTATAACTGGTGTCACAGGAATGGTTCAAAACATAGAGAGATGGAAGAGTAAGCGTTCTTGAACTTAAGTCGGCATTGTGCCTTTTGTTTTTCATTCCGATGCAATTTCTGTGTTTCATCGTCCATAAGAAGGTCCGAGGGATACAGTAAACCTCAAGTGAAGCATCGGAATATAAAACTAGTGTCACAGGAATGGTTCAAAACATAGAGAGTAGGAAGAGTCAGTCTTCTTGTACTTAAGTCGGCATTGTGCTTTTTCTATTTAATTCCGATGCGATTTCTGTGTCTCATCGTCAATAGGAAGGTCCAAGGGATACAGTAAAACTGAAGTGAAGCATCGGAATCTATAACTAGTGTCATATGAATAGTTCAAATCATAGACAGTTAGAAGAGTCAGTCTTCTTGTACTTAATTCGGCATTGTGCCTTTTGTATTTAATTCCGATTCAATTTCTGTGTTTCATCGTCAATAAGAAGGTCAGAGGGATAAAGTAAATCTCAAGTGAAGCATCGGAATCTATAACTAGTGTCACAGGAATGGTTCAAAGCATAGTCAGTAAGAAGAGTCAGTCTTCTTGTACATAAGTCGGCATTGTGCCTTTTGTATTTAATTCCGATGCAATTTCTGTGTTTCATCGTCAATAAGAAGGTCCAAGGGATACAGTAAACCTGGAATGAAGTTTCGGAATCTATAACTAGTGTCACAGGGATGGTTCAAAACATAGACTGTAAGAAGAGTCAGTCTTCTTGTACTTATGTCGGCATTGTGCCTTTTGTATTTAATTCCGATGCAATTTCTGTGTTTCATCGTCATTAAGAAGGTCCAAGGGATACAGTGAACCTGAAGTTAAGCCTCGGAATCTATAACTAGTGTCACAGGAATGGTTCATAGCATAGTCAGTAAGAAGAGCCAGTCTTCTTGTACTTAAGACGGCATTGTGCCTTTTGTATTTAATTCCGGTGCAATTTCTGTGTTTCATTGTCAATAAGAACGTCCAAGGGATTCAGTAAACCTGGAGTGAAGCATCGGAATCTGTAACTAGTGTCACAGGAGTGGTTCAAAACTTAGTTAGTAAGAAGAGTCAGTCTTCTTGTACTTAAGTCGCCATTGTGCCTTTTGTATTTAATTCGGATGTAATTTCTGTGTTTCATCGTCAATAAGAAGGTCTAAGGGATACAGTAAACCTGAAGTGAAGCATCAGAATCTATAACTAGTGTCATAGGAATGGTTCAAATCATAGTCAGTAAGAAGAGCCAGTCTTCTTGTACTTAAGACGGCATTGTCCCTTTTGTATTTAATTCCGATGCAATTTCTGTGTTTCATCGTCAATACGAAGGTCCAAGGGATACAGTAAACATGAAGTGAAGTACCGGAATTTATAACTAGTGTCACATGAATGGTTCAAAACATAGACAGTAAGAAGAGTCAGTCTTCTTGTACTTAATTCGGCATTGTCCTTTTTGTATTTAATTCCGATGCAATTTCTGTGTTTCATCGTCAATAAGAAGGTCAGAGGGATACAGTAAAGCTGAAGTGAAGCATCGGAATCTATAACTAGTGTTACAGGAATGGCTAAAAACATAGACTGTAAGAAGAGTCAGTCTTCTTGTACTCAAGTCGGCATTGTGCCTTTTGTATTAAATTCCGATGTAATTACTGTGTTTCATCGTCAATAAGAAGGTCCAAGGGATACAGTGAACCTGAAGTGAAGCCTCGGAATCTATAACAAGTGTCACAGGAATGGGTCAAAGCATTGTCAGTAAGAAGAGCCAGTCCTCTTGTACTTAAGTCGGCATTGTGCCTTTTGTATTTAATTCCGATGCAATTTCTGTGTTTCATCATCAATAAGAAGGTCCAAGGGATAGAGTAAACCTGGAGTGAAGCATCGGAATCTGTAACTAGTGTTACAGGAGTGGTTCAAAACATAGACAGTAAGAAGAGTCAGTCTTCTTGTACTTAAGTCGGCATTGTGCCTTTTTTATTTAATTCCGATGCAATTTCTCTGTTTTATCGTCAATAAGAAGGTCAGAGGGATACAGTAAAGCTGAAGTGAAGCATCGGAATCTATAACTAGTGTTACAGGAATGGCTAAAAACATAGACTGTAAGAAGAGTCAGTCTTCTTGTACTCAAGTCGGCATTGTGCCTTTTGTATTAAATTCCGATGTAATTACTGTGTTGTATCGTCAATAAGAAGGTCAGACTGACACAGTAAACCTGAATTGAAGCATCGGAATCTATAACTAGTGTCACAGGAATGGTTCAAAACATAGTAAGAAGAGTCAGTCTTCTTGTACTTAAGTCGGCATTGTGCCTTTTGTATTTAATTCCGATGCAATTTCTGTGTTTCATCGTCAATATGAGGGTCCAAGGGATACAGTAAACCTGGAGTGATGCATCGGAATCTATAACTAGTGTCACAGGAATGGTTCAAATCATAGACAGTAAGAAGAGTCAGTCTTCTTGTACTTAATTCGGCATTGTGCCTTTTGTATTTAATTCCGATGCAATTTCTGTGTTTCATCGTCAATATGAAGGTCAGAGGGATACAGTAAACCTCAAGTGAAGCATCGGAATCTATAACTAGTGTCACAGGAATGGTTCAAAACTTAGTCAGTAAGTAGAGTCAGTCTTCTTGTACTTAAGTCGGCATTGTGCCTTTTGTATTTAATTCCGATGCAATTTCTAAGTTTCATCGTCAATACGAAGGCTCAAGGGATACAGTAAATCTGGAGTGAAGCATCGGAAACTATAACTAGTGTCACAGGGATGGTTCAAAGCATAGACAGTAAGAAGAGTCAGTCTTCTTGTACTTATGTCGGCATTGTGACTTTTGTATTTAATTCCGATGCAATTTCTGTGTTTCATCGTCAATAAGAAGGTCCAAGGGATACAGAAAACCTGAAGTGAAGCATCGAAATCTATAACTAGTATCACAGGAATGGTTCAAAACATAGTCAGTAAGAAGAGTCAGACTTCTTGTACTTAAGTCGGCATTGTGCTTTTCTATTTAATTCCGATGCGATTCCTGTGTCTCATCGTCAATAGGAAGGTCCAAGGGATGCGGTAAACCTGAAGTGAAGCATCGGAATCTATAACTAGTGTCACAGGAATGGTTCAAAACATTGACAGTAAGAAGAGTCAGTCTTCTTGTACTTGAGTCGGCATTGTGCCTTTTGTATTTAATTCCGATGCAATTTCTATGTTTCATCGCCAATAAGAAGGTCCAAGGGATACAGTAAACCTGAATTGAAGCATCGGAACCTATAACTAGTGTCACAGGAATGGTTCAAAACATAAACAGTAGGAAGAGTCAGTCTTCTTGTACTTAAGTCGGTATTGTGCCTTTTCTATTTAATTCCGATGTAATTTCTGTGTTTCATCGTCCATTAGAAGGTCAGATGGACACAGTAAAACTGAAGTGAAGCATCGGAATCCATAACTATTGTCACAGGAATGGTTCAAAACATAGAGAGATGGAAGAGTAAGTCTTCTTGTACTTAAGTCGGCTTTGTGCCTTTTGTATTTCATTCCGATGCAATTTCTGTGTTTCATTGTCCATAAGAAAGTCCGAGGGATACAGGAAACCTCAAGTGAAGCATCGGAATAAAAAACTAGTGTCACAGGAATGGTTCAAAACATAGAGAGTAGGAAGAGTCAGTCTTCTTGTACTTAAGTCGGCATTGTGCTTTTTCTATTTAATTCCGATGCGATTTCTGTGTCTCATCGTCAATAGGAAGGTCCAGGGGATACAGTAAACCTGATGTGAAGCATCGGAATCTATAACTAGTGTCACATGAATGGTTCAAAACATAGACAGTAAGAAGAGTCAGTCTTCTTGTACTTAATTCGGCATTGTGCCTTTTGTATTTAATTCCGATGCAATTTCTGTGTTTCATCGTCAATAAGAAGGTCAGAGGGATACAGTAAACCTCAAGTGAAGCATCGGAATCTATAACTAGTGTCACAGGAATGGTTCAAAACTTAGTCAGTAAGTAGAGTCAGTCTTCTTGTACTTAAGTCGGCATTGTGCCTTTTGTATTTAATTCCGATGCAATTTCTAAGTTTCATCGTCAATACGAAGGTTCAAGGGATACAGTAAACCTGGAGTGAAGCATCGGAATCTATAACTAGTGTCACAGGGATGGTTCAAAGCATAGACAGTAAGAAGAGTCAGTCTTCTTGTACTTATGTCGGCATTGTGACTTTTGCATTTAATTCCGATGCAATTTCTGTGTTTCATCGTCAATAAGAAGGTCCAAGGGATACAGAAAACCTGAAGTGAAGCATCGAAATCTATAACTAGTATCACAGAAATGGTTGAAATCATAGACAGTAAGCAGAGTCAGTCTTCTTGTACTTAAGTCGGCATTGTGCCATTTGTATTTAATTCCGATGCAATTTCTGTGTTTCGTCGTCTATAAGAAGGGCAGAGGGATACAGTAAAGCCGAAGTGAAGCATCGGAATTTATAACTAGTGTCCCAGGAATGGTTCAAAACATAGACGGTAGGAAGAGTCAGTCTTCTTGTACTTAAGTCGGCATTGTGCATTTTCTATTTAATTCCGATGCAATTTCTGTGTTTCATCGTCAATAAGAAGGTCCAAGGGATACAGTGAACCTGAAGTGAAGCCTCGGAATCTATAACTAGTGTCACAGGAATGGTTCAAAGCATTGTCAGTAAGAAGAGCCAGTCCTCTTGTACTTAAGTCGGCATTGTGCCTTTTGTATTTAATTCCGATGCAATTTCTGTGTTTCATCATCAATAAGAAGGTCCAAGGGATAGAGTAAACCTGGAGTGAAGCATCGGAATCTGTAACTAGTGTCACAGGAGTGGTTCAAAACATAGATAGTAAGAAAAGTCAGTCTTCTTGTACTTAAGTCGGCATTGTGCATTTTTTATTTAATTCCGATGCAATTTCTCTGTTTTATCGTCAATAAGAAGGTCCAAGGGATACAGTAAACCTGAAGTGAAGCATCGGAATCCATAACTAGTGTTACAGGAATGGTTAAAAACATAGACTGTAAGAAGAGTCAGTCTTCTTGTACATAAGTCGGCATTGTGCCTTTTGTATTAAATTCCGATGTAAATTCTGTGTTTTATCGTCAATAAGAAAGTCAGACTGACACAGTAAACCTGAAGTGAAACATCGGAATCTATAACTAGTGTCACAGGAATCGTTCAAAACATAGTAAGAAGAGTCAGTCTTCTTCTACTTAAGTCGGCATTGTGCCTTTTGTATTTAATTCCGATGCATTTTCTGTGTTTTATCATCAATAAGAAGGTCCAAGGGGTAGAGTAAACCTGGAGTGAAGCATCGGAATCAATAACTAGTGCCACAGGAATGGTTCAAAACATAGACAGTAGGAAAAGTCAGTCTACACGTACTTAAGTCGGCATTGTGCCATTTGAATTTAATTCCGATGCAATTTCTGTGTTTCATCGTCAATAAGAAGGTCCGAGGGATACAGTATACCTGAAGTGAAGCATCGGAATCTCTAACTAGTGTCACAGGAATGGTTTTAAAGCGTAGTCAGTAAGAAGAGTCAGTCTTCTTGTACTTAAGTCGGCATTGTGCGTTTTGTATTTAATTCCGATGCAATTTCTGTGTTTCATCATCAATAAGAAGGCCAGAGGGATACAGTAAACCTGAAGTGAAGCATCGGAATCTATAACTAGTGTCACAGGAATGGTCCAAAACATAGTCAGTAAGAAGAGTCAGTCTACTTGTACTTAAGTCGGCATTGTGCTTTGTATTTAATTCCGATGCAATTTCTGTGTTTCATCGTCAATCGGAAGGTCAGAGGGATACTGTAATACTGAAGTGAAGCATCGGAATCTATAACTAGTGTCACAGGAATGGTTCAAAACATAGAGAGATGGAAGAGTCAGTCCTCTTGTACTTAAGTCGTCATTGAGCCTTTTGTATTTCATTCCGATGCAATTTCTGTGTTTCATCGACCATAAGTAGGTCCAAGGGATACAGTAAACCTCAAGTGAAGCATCGGAATAAAAAACTAGTGTCACAGGAATGGTTCAAAACATAAAGAGTAGGAAGAGTCAGCCTTCTTGTACTTAAGTCGGCATTGTGCTTTTTCTATTTAATTCCGATGCGATTTCTGTGTCTCATCGTCAATAGGAAGGTCCAAGGGATACAGTAAACCTGAAGTGAAGCATCGGTATCTATAACTAGTGTCACATGAATTATTCAAACCATAGACAGTAAGAAGGGTCAGTCTTCTTGTACTTAATTCGGCATTGTGCCTTTTGTATTTAATTCCGATGCAATTTCTGTCTTCCATCATCAATAAGAAGGTTGGAGGGATACAGTAAACCTCAAGTGAAGCATCGGAATCTATAACTAGTGTCACAGCAATGGTTCAAGGCATAGTCTGTAAGAAGAGTCGGTCTTCTTGTACTTAAGTCGGCATTGTGCATTTTGTATTTAATTACGATGCAATTTCTGTGTTTCATCGTCAATAAGAAGGTCCAAGGGATACAGTAAACATGAAGTGAAGCATCGAAATCTATAACTAGTATCACAGAAATGATTCAAAACATAGACAGTAAGCAGAGTCAGTCTTCTTGTACTTAAGTCGGCATTGTGCCTTTTGTATCTAGTTCCGATGCAATTTCTGTGTTTCATCGACAATAAGAAGGGCAGAGGGATACAGTAAACCTCAAGTGAAGCATCGGAATCTAATACTAGTGTCACAGGAATGGTTCAAAACATAGACAGTAGGAAGAGTCAGTCTTCTTGTACTTAAGTCGGCATTGTGCCTTTTCTATTTAATTCCGATGTAATTTCTGTGTTTCATCGTCAGTAAGAAGGTCCAAGGGATACAGTAAACCTAGAGGTAAGCATCGGAATCTATAACTAGTGTCACAGGAGTGGTTCAAAACGAAGTCAGTAAGAAGAGTCAGTCTTCTTGTAGTTAAGTCGATATTGTGCCTTTTGTATTTAATTCCGATGCAATTTCTGTGTTTCATCGTCAATAAGAAGGTCAGAGGGATACAGTAAACATGAAGTGAAGCATCGGAATCTATAACTAGTATCACAGGAATGGTTCAAAACATAGTCAGTAAGAAGAGTCAGTCTTCTTGTACTTAAGTCGGCATTGTGCTTTTTCTATTTAATTCCGATGCGATTCCTGTGTCTCATCGTCAATAGGAAGGTCCAAGGGATGCGGTAAACCTGAAGTGAAGCATCGGAATCTATAACTAGTGTCACAGGAATGGTTCAAAACATTGGCAGTAAGAAGAGTCAGTCTTTTTCTACTTAAGTCGGCATTGTGCTTTTTCTATTTAATTACGATGCAATTTCTGTGTTTCATCGTCAGTAAGAAGGTCCAAGTAATACAGTAAACCTGAAGTGAAGCATCGGAATCTACAACTAGTGTCACAGGAATGGTTCAAAACATAGACAGTAGGAAGAGTCAGTCTTCTTGTACTTAAGTCGGCATTGTGCCTTTTCTATTTAATTCCGATGCAATTTCTGTGTTTCATCGTCAGTAAGAAGGTCCAAGGGATACAGTAAACCTAGAGGGAAGCATCGGAATCTATAACTAGTGTCACAGGAGTGGTTCAAAACGAAGTCAGTAAGAAGAGTCAGTCTTCTTGTAGTTAAGTCGATATTGTGCCTTTTGTATTTAATTCCGATGCAATTTCTGTGTTTCATCGTCTATAAGAAGGTCAGAGGGATACAGTAAACATGAAGTGAAGCATCGGAATCTATAACTAGTATCACAGGAATGGTTCAAAACATAGTCAGTAAGAAGAGTCAGACTTCTTGTACTTAAGTCGGCATTGTGCTTTTCTATTTAATTCCGATGCGATTCCTGTGTCTCATCGTCAATAGGAAGG
Organism: Schistocerca americana; assembly: GCF_021461395.2. Taxonomy (NCBI): domain Eukaryota; kingdom Metazoa; phylum Arthropoda; class Insecta; order Orthoptera; family Acrididae; genus Schistocerca; species Schistocerca americana. The sequence goes on along the minus strand of NC_060122.1, from coordinate 9,330,565 downwards.
TCCAAGGGATGCGGTAAACCTGAAGTGAAGCATCGGAATCTATAACTAGTGTCACAGGAATGGTTCAAAACATAGACAGTAAGAAGAGTCAGTCTTCTTGTACTTAAGTCGGCATTGTGCCTTTTGTATTTAATTCCGATGCAATTTCTATGTTTCATCGCCAATAAGAAGGTCCAAGGGATACAGTAAACCTGAATTGAAGCATCGGAACCTATAACTAGTGTCACAGGAATGGTTCAAATCATAAACAGTAGGAAGAGTCAGTCTTCTTGTACTTAAGTCGGTATTGTGCCTTTTCTATTTAATTCCGATGCAATTTCTGTGTTTCGTCGTCAATAAGAAGGTCAGATGGATACAGTAAAACTGAATTGAAGCATCGGAATCTATACCTAGTGTCACAGGAATGGTTCAAAACATAGAGAGATGGAAGAGTAACCGTTCTTGTACTTAATCGGCATTGTGCCTTTTGTATTTCATTCCGATGCAATATCTGTGTTTCATCGTCCATAAGAAGGTCCGAGGGATACAGTAAACCTCAAGTGAAGCATCCGAATATAAAACTAGTGTCACAGGAATGGTTTAAAACATAGAGAGTAGGAAGAGTCAATCTTCTTGTACTTAAGTCGGCATTGTGCTTTTTCTATTTAATTCCGATGCGATTTCTGTGTCTCATCGTCAATAGGAAGGTCCAAGGGATACAGTAAAACTATAGTGAAGCATCGGAATCTATAACTAGTGTCACAGGAATGGTTCAAAACATAGTCAGTAAGAAGAGTCAGTCTTCTTGTACATAAGGCGGCATTGTGCCTTTTGTATTTAAATCCCATGCAATTTCTGTGTTTCATTGTCAATAAGAACGTCCAAGGGAATCAGTAAACCTGGAGTGAAGCATCGGAATCTGTAACTAGTGTCACAGGAGTGGTTCAAAACTTAGTTAGTATAAAGAGTCAGTCTTCTTGTACTTAAGTCGCCATTGTGCCTTTTGTATTTAATTCGGATGCAATTTCTGTGTTTCATCGTCAATAAGAAGGTCTAAGGGATACAGTAAACCTGAAGTGAAGCATCAGAATCTATAACTAGTGTCACAGGAATGGTTCAAAACATAGTCAGTAAGAAGAGCCAGTCTTCTTGTACTTAAGACGGCATTGTCCCTTTTGTATTTAATTCCGATGCAATTTCTGTGTTTCATCGTCAATACGAAGGTCCAAGGGATACAGTAAACATGAAGTGAAGTATCGGAATTTATAACTAGTGTCACATGAATATTTCAAAACATAGACAGTAAGAAGAGTCAGTCTTCTTGTACTTAATTCGGCATTGTCCCTTTTGTATTTAATTCCGATGCAATTTCTGTGTTTCATCGTCAATAAGAAGGTCAGAGGGATACAGTAAACCTCAAGTGAAGCATCGGAATCTATAACTAGTGTCACGGGAATGGCTCAAACATAGACGGTAGGAAGAGTCAGTCATCTTGTACTTAAGTCGGCATTGTGCATTTTCTATTTAATTCCGATGCAATTTCTGTGTTTCATAGTCAATACGAAGGTCCAAGGGATACAGTGAACCTGAAGTGAAGCCTCGGAATCTATAACTAGTGTCACAGGAATGGTTCAAAGCATTGTCAGTAAGAAGAGCCAGTCCTCTTGTACTTAAGTCGGCATTGTGCCTTTTTTATTTAATTGCGATGCAATTTCTCTGTTTTATCGTCAATACGAAGGTCAGAGGGATACAGTAAAGCTGAAGTGAAGCATCGGAATCTATAACTAATGTTACAGGAATGGTTAAAAACATAGACTGTAAGAAGAGTCAGTCTTCTAGTACTCAAGTCGGCATTGTGCCTTTTGTATTAAATTCCGATGTAATTTCTGTGTTGTATCGTCAATAAGAAGGTCAGACTAACACAGTAAACCTGAATTGAAGCATCGGAATCTATAACTAGTGTCACAGGAATGGTTCAAAACATAGTAAGAAGAGTCAGTCTTCTTGTACTTAAGTCGGCATTGTGCCTTTTGTATTTAATTCCGATGCAATTTCTGTGTTTCATCGTCAATATGAAGGTCCAAGGGATACAGTAAAAATGGAGTGAAGCATCGGAATCTATAACTAGTGTCACAGGAATGGTTAAAATCATAGACAGTAAGATGAGTCAGTCTTCTTGTACTTAAGCCGACATTGTGCGTTTTGTATTTAATTCCGATGCAATTTCTATGTTTCATCGCCAATAAGAAGGTCCAAGGGATACAGTAAGCCTGAAGTGAAGCATCAGAATCTATAACTAGTGTCACAGGAATGGTTCAAAACATAAACAGTAGGAAGAGTCAGTCTTCTTGTACTTAAGGCGGTATTGTGCATTTTTTATTTAATTCCGATGCAATTTCTCTGTTTTATCGTCAATAAGAAGGTCCAAGGGATACAGCAAACCTGAAGTGAAGCATCGGAATCTATAACTAGTGTTACAGGAATGGTTAAAAACATAGTAAGAAGAGTCAGTCTTCTTGTACATAAGTCGGCATTGTGCCTTTTGTATTAAATTCCGATGTAATTTCTGTGTTTTATCGTCAATAAGAAAGTCAGACTGACACAGTAAACCTGAAGTGAAACATCGGAATCTATAACTAGTGTCACAGGAATCGTTCAAAACATAGTAAGAAGAGTCAGTCTTCTTCTACTTAAGTCGGCATTGTGCCTTTTGTATTTAATTCCGATGCATTTTCTGTGTTTTATCATCAATAAGAAGTTCCAAGGGATAGAGTAAACCTGGAGTGAAGCATCGGAATCAATAACTAGTGCCACAGGAATGGTTCAAAACATAGACAGTAGGAAAAGTCAGTCCACACGTACTTAAGTCGGCATTGTGCCATTTGAATTTAATTCCGATGCAATTTCTGTGTTTCATCGTCAATAAGAAGGTCCGAGGGATACAGTAAACCTGAAGTGAAGCATCGGAATCTCCAACAAGTGTCACAGGAATGGTTTTAAAGCGTAGTCAGTAAGAAGAGTCAGTCTTCTTGTACTTAAGTCGGCATTGTGCGTTTTGTACTTAATTCCGATGCAATTTCTGTGTTTCATCGTCAATCGGAAGGTCAGAGGGACACTGTAATACTGAAGTGAAGCATCGGAATCTATAACTAGTGTCACAGGAATGGTTCAAAACATAGAGAGATGGAAGAGTCAGTCCTCTTGTACTTTAGTCGTCATTGAGCCTTTTGTATTTCATTCCGATGCAATTTCTGTGTTTCATCGACCATAAGTAGGTCCAAGGGATACGGTAAACCTCAAGTGAAGCATCGGAATAAAAAACTAGTGTCACAGGAATGGTTCAAAACATAAAGAGTAGGAAGAGTCAGCCTTCTTGTACTTAAGTCGGCATTGTGCTTTTTCTATTTAATTCCGATGCGATTTCTGTGTCTCATCGTCAATAGGAAGGTCCAAGGGATGCAGTAAACCTGAAGTGAAGCATCGGGATCTATAACTAGTGTCACATGAATTATTCAAACCATAGACAGTAAGAAGGGTCAGTCTTCTTGTACTTAATTCGGCATTGTGCCTTTTGTATTTAATTCCGATGCAATTTCTGTGTTCCATCATCATAAGAAGGTTGGAGGGATACAGTAAACCTCAAGTGAAGCATCGGAATCTATAACTAGTGTCACAGGAATGGTTCAAGGCATAGTCTGTAAGAAGAGTCCGTCTTCTTGTACTTAAGTCGGCATTGTGCATTTTGTATTTAATTACGATGCAATTTCTGTGTTTCATCGTCATAAGAAGGTCCAAGGGATACAGTAAACATGAAGTGAAGCATCGAAATCTATAACTAGTATCACAGAAATGATTCAAAACATAGACAGTAAGCAGAGTCAGTCTTCTTGTACTTAAGTCGGCATTGTGCCTTTTGTATCTAATTCCGATGCAATTTCTGTGTTTCATCGACAGTAAGAACGGCAGAGGGATACAGTAAACCTGAAGTGAAGCATCGGAATCTAACACTAGTGTCACAGGAATGGTTCAAAACATAGACAGTAGGAAGAGTCAGTCTTCTTGTACTTAAGTCGGCATTGTGCCTTTTCTATTTAATTCCGATGTAATTTCTGTGTTTCATCGTCAGTAAGAAGGTCCAAGGGATACAGTAAACCTAGAGGGAAGCATCGGAATCTATAACTAGTGTTACAAGAGTGGTTCAAAACGAAGTCAGTAAGAAGAGTCAGTCTTCTTGTAGTTAAGTCGATATTGCGCCTTTTGTATTTAATTCCGATGCAATTTCTGTGTTTCATCGTCAATAAGAAGGTCAGAGGGATACAGTAAACATGAAGTGAAGCATCGGAATCTATAACTAGTATCACAGGATGGTTCAAAACATAGTCAGTAAGAAGAGTCAGTCTTCTTGTACTTAAGTCGGCATTGTGCTTTTTCTATTTAATTCCGATGCGATTCCTGTGTCTCATCGTCAATAGGAAGGTCCAAGGGATGCGGTAAACCTGAAGTGAAGCATCGGAATCTATAACTAGTGTCACAGGAATGGTTCAAAACATTGGCAGTAAGAAGAGTCAGTCTTTTTCTACTTATGTCGGCATTGTGCTTTTTCTATTTAATTACGATGCAATTTCTGTGTTTCATCGTCAGTAAGAAGGTCCAAGTAATACAGTAAACCTGAAGTGAAGCATCGGAATCTACAACTAGTGTCACAGGAATGGTTCAAAACATAGACAGTAGGAAGAGTCAGTCTTCTTGTACTTAAGTCGGCATTGTGCCTTTTCTATTTAATTCCGATGAAATTTCTGTGTTTCATCGTCAGTAAGAAGGTCCAAGGGATACAGTAAACCTAGAGGGAAGCATCGGAATCTATAACTAGTGTCACAGGAGTGGTTCAAAACGAAGTCAGTAAGAAGAGTCAGTCTTCTTGTAGTTAAGTCGATATTGTGCATTTTGTATTTAATTACGATGCAATTTCTGTGTTTCATCGTCATAAGAAGGTCCAAGGGATACAGTAAACATGAAGTGAAGCATCGAAATCTATAACTAGTATCACAGAAATGATTCAAAACATAGACAGTAAGCAGAGTCAGTCTTCTTGTACTTAAGTCGGCATTGTGCCTTTTGTATCTAATTCCGATGCAATTTCTGTGTTTCATCGTCAATAAGAAGGTCAGAGGGATAAAGCAAATCTCAAGTGAAGCATCGGAATCTATAACTAGTGTCACAGGGATGGTTCAAAACATAGACTGTAAGAAGAGTCAGTCTTCTTGTACTTAAGTCGGCATTGTGCCTTTTGTATTTAATTCCGGTGCAATTTCTGTGTTTCATTAACAATAAGAACGTCCAAGGGATTCAGTAAACCTGGTGTGAAGCATCGGAATCTGTAACTAGTGTCACAGGAGTAGTTCAAGACTTAGTTAGTAAGAAGAGTCAGTCTTCTTGTACTTAAGTCGCCATTGTCCCTTTTGTATTTAATTCCGATGCAATTTCTGTGTTTCATCGTCAATACGAAGGTCCAAGGGATACAGTAAACATGAAGTGAAGTACCGGAATTTATAACTAGTGTCACATGAATGGTTCAAAACATAGACAGTAAGAAGAGTCAGTCTTCTTGTACTTAATTCGGCATTGTCCCTTTTGTATTTAATTCCGATGCAATTTCTGTGTTTCATCGTCAATAAGAAGGTCAGAGGGATACAGTAAACCTCAAGTGAAGCATCGGAATCTATAACTAGTGTCACAGGAATGGCTCAAACATAGACGGTAGGAAGAGTCAGTCATCTTGTACTTAAGTCGGCATTGTGCATTTTCTATTTAATTCCGATGCAATTTCTGTGTTTCATCGTCAATAAGAAGGTCCAAGGGATACAGTGAACCTGAAGTGAAGCCTCGGAATCTATAACTAGTGTCACAGGAATGGTTCAAAGCATTGTCAGTAAGAAGGGCCAGTCCTCTTGTACTTAAGTCGGCATTGTGCCTTTTTATTTAATTGCGATGCAATTTCTCTGTTTTATCGTCAATAAGAAGGTCAGAGGGATACAGTAAAGCTGAAGTGAAGCATCGGAATCTATAACTAGTGTTACAGGAATGGTTAAAAACATAGACTGTAAGAAGAGTCAGTCTTCTTGTACTCAAGTCGGCATTGTGCCTTTTGTATTAAATTCCGATGTAATTTCTGTGTTTTATCGTCAATAAGAAAGTCAGACTGACACAGTAAACCTGAAGTGAAACATCGGAATCTATAACTAGTGTCACAGGAATCGTTCAAAACATAGTAAGAAGAGTCAGTCTTCTTCTACTTAAGTCGGCATTGTGCCTTTTGTATTTAATTCCGATGCATTTTCTGTGTTTTATCATCAATAAGAAGTTCCAAGGGATAGAGTAAACCTGGAGTGAAGCATCGGAATCAATAACTAGTGCCACATGAATGGTACAAAACATAGACAGTAGGAAAAGTCAGTCCACACGTACTTAAGTCGGCATTGTGCCATTTGAATTTAATTCCGATGCAATTTCTGTGTTTCATCGTCAATAAGAAGGTCCGAGGGATACAGTAAACCTGAAGTGAAGCATCGGAATCTCCAACAAGTGTCACAGGAATGGTTTTAAAGCGTAGTCAGTAAGAAGAGTCAGTCTTCTTGTACTTAAGTCGGCATTGTGCGTTTTGTATTTAATTCCGATGCAATTTCTGTGTTTCATCGTCAATCGGAAGGTCAGAGGGACACTGTAATACTGAAGTGAAGCATCGGAATCTATAACTAGTGTCACAGGAATGGTTCAAAACATAGAGAGATGGAAGAGTCAGTCCTCTTGTACTTAAGTCGTCATTGAGCCTTTTGTATTTCATTCCGATGCAATTTCTGTGTTTCATCGACCATAAGTAGGTCCAAGGGATACAGTAAACCTCAAGTGAAGCATCGGAATAAAAAACTAGTATCACAGGAATGGTTCAAAACATAAAGAGTAGGAAGAGTCAGCCTTCTTGTACTTAAGTCGGCATTGTGCTTTTTCTATTTAATTCCGATGCGATTTCTGTGTCTCATCGTCAATAGGAAGGTCCAAGGGATGCAGTAAACCTGAAGTGAAGCATCGGAATCTATAACTAGTGTCACATGAATTATTCAAACCATAGACAGTAAGAAGGGTCAGTCTTCTTGTACTTAATTCGGCATTGTGCCTTTTGTATTTAATTCCGATGCAATTTCTGTGTTCCATCATCAATAAGAAGGTTGGAGGGATACAGTAAACCTCAAGTGAAGCATCGGCATCTCTAACTAGTGTCACAGGAATGGTTCTAGGCATAGTCTGTAAGAAGAGTCCGTCTTCTTGTACTTAAGTCGGCATTGTGCATTTTGTATTTAATTACGATGCAATTTCTGTGTTTCATCGTCATAAGAAGGTCCAAGGGATACAGTAAACATGAAGTGAAGCATCGAAATCTATAACTAGTATCACAGAAATGATTCAAAACATAGACAGTAAGCAGAGTCAGTCTTCTTGTACTTAAGTCGGCATTGTGCCTTTTGTATCTAATTCCGATGCAATTTCTGTGTTTCATCGACAATAAGAACGGCAGAGGGATACAGTAAACCTGAAGTGAAGCATCGGAATCTAACACTAGTGTCACAGGAATGGTTCAAAACATAGACAGTAGGAAGAGTCAGTCTTCTTGTACTTAAGTCGGCATTGTGCCTTTTCTATTTAATTCCGATGTAATTTCTGTGTTTCATCGTCAGTAAGAAGGTCCAAGGGATACAGTAAACCTAGAGGGAAGCATCGGAATCTATAACTAGTGTTACAAGAGTGGTTCAAAACGAAGTCAGTAAGAAGAGTCAGTCTTCTTGTAGTTAAGTCGATATTGTGCCTTTTGTATTTAATTCCGATGCAATTTCTGTGTTTCATCATCAATAAGAAGGTCAGAGGGATACAGTAAACATGAAGTGAAGCATCGGAATCTATAACTAGTATCACAGGATGGTTCAAAACATAGTCAGTAAGAAGAGTCAGTCTTCTTGTACTTAAGTCGGCATTGTGCTTTTTCTATTTAATTCCGATGCGATTCCTGTGTCTCATCGTCAATAGGAAGGTCCAAGGGATGCGGTAAACTTGAAGTGAAGCATCGGAATCTATAACTAGTGTCACAGGAATGGTTCAAAACATTGGCAGTAAGAAGAGTCAGTCTTTTTCTACTTAAGTCGGCATTGTGCTTTTTCTATTTAATTACGATGCAATTTCTGTGTTTCATCGTCAGTAAGAAGGTCCAAGTAATACAGTAAACCTGAAGTGAAGCATCGGAATCTACAACTAGTGTCACAGGAATGGTTCAAAACATAGACAGTAGGAAGAGTCAGTCTTCTTGTACTTAAGTCGGCATTGTGCCTTTTCTATTTAATTCCGATGCAATTTCTGTGTTTCATCGTCAGTAAGAAGGTCCAAGGGATACAGTAAACCTAGAGGGAAGCATCGGAATCTATAACTAGTGTCACAGGAGTGGTTCAAAGCGAAGTCAGTAAGAAGAGTCAGTATTCTTGTAGTTAAGTCGATATTGTGCCTTTTGTATTTAATTCCGATGCAATTTCTGTGTTTCATCGTCAATAAGAAGGTCAGAGGGATACAGTAAACATGAAGTGAAGCATAGGAATCTATAACTAGTATCACAGGAATCGTTCAAAACATAGTCAGTAAGAAGAGTCAGTCTTCTTGTACTTAAGTCGGCATTGTGCCTTTTCTATTTAATTCCGATGCGATTCCTGTGTCTCATCGTCAATAGGAAGGTCCAAGGGATGCGGTAAACCTGAAGTGAAGCATCGGAATCTATACCTAGTGTCACAGGAATGTTTCAAAACATAGAGAGATGGAAGAGTAACCGTTCTTGTACTTAATCGGCATTGTGCCTTTTGTATTTCATTCCGATGCAATATCTGTGTTTCATCGTCCATAAGAAGGTCCGAGGGATACAGTAAACCTCAAGTGAAGCATCGGAATATAAAACTAGTGTCACAGGAATGGTTTAAAACATAGAGAGTAGGAAGAGTCAGTCTTCTTGTACTTAAGTCGGCATTGTGCTTTTTCTATTTAATTCCGATGCGATTTCTGTGTCTCATCGTCAATAGGAAGGTCCAAGGGATACAGTAAAACTATAGTGAAGCATCGGAATCTATAACTAGTGTCATACGAATAGTTCAAATCATAGACAGTAAGAAGAGTCAGTCTTCTTGTACTTAATTCGGCATTGTGCCTTTTGTATTTAATTCCGATGCAATTTCTGTGTTTCATCGTCAATAAGAAGGTCAGAGGGATAAAGTAAATCTCAAGTGAAGCATCGGAATCTATAACTAGTGTCACAGGAATGGTTCAAAACATAGTCAGTAAGAAGAGTCAGTCCTCTTGTACATAAGACGGCATTGTGCCTTTTGTATTTAATTCCGATGCAATGTCTGTGTTTCATCGTCAATAAGAAGGTCCAAGGGATACAGTAAACCTGGAATGAAGTTTCGGAATCTATAACTAGTGTCACAGGAATGGCTCAAACATAGACGGTAGGAAGAGTCAGTCATCTTGTACTTAAGTCGGCATTGTGCATTTTCTATTTAATTCCGATGCAATTTCTGTGTTTCATCGTCAATAAGAAGGTCCAAGGGATACAGTGAACCTGAAGTGAAGCCTCGGAATCTATAACTAGTGTCACAGGAATGGTTCAAAGCATTGTCAGTAAGAAGAACCAGTCCTCTTGTACTTAAGTCGGCATTGTGCCTTTTTATTTAATTGCGATGCAATTTCTCTGTTTTATCGTCAATAAGAAGGTCAGAGGGATACAGTAAAGCTGAAGTGAAGCATCGGAATCTATAACTAGTGTTACAGGAATGGTTAAAACATAGACTGTAAGAAGAGTCAGTCTTCTTGTACTCAAGTCGGCATTGTGCCTTTTGTATTAAATTCCGATGTAATTTCTGTGTTGTATCGTCAATAAGAAGGTCAGACTAACACAGTAAACCTGAATTGAAGCATCGGAATCTATAACTAGTGTCACAGGAATGGTTCAAAACATAGTAAGAAGAGTCAGTCTTCTTGTACTTAAGTCGGCATTGTGCCTTTTGTATTTAATTCCGATGCAGTTTCTGTGTTTCATCGTCAATATGAAGGTCCAAGGGATACAGTAAAAATGGAGTGAAGCATCGGAATCTATAACTAGTGTCACAGGAATGGTTCAAATCATAGACAGTAAGATGAGTCAGTCTTCTTGTACATAAGCCGACATTGTGCGTTTTGTATTTAATTCCGATGCAATATCTATGTTTCATCGCCAATAAGAAGGTCCAAGGGATACAGTAAGCCTGAAGTGAAGCATCGGAATCTATAACTAGTGTCACAGGAATGGTTCAAAACATAAACAGTAGGAAGAGTCAGTCTTCTTGTACTTAAGTCGGTATTGTGCCTTTTCTATTCAATTCCGATGCAATTTCTGTGTTTTATCGTCAATAAGAAGGTCAGATGGATACAGCAAAACTGAATTGAAGCATCGGATTCTATAACAAGTGTCACAGGAATGGTTCAAAACATAGAGAAATGGAAGAGTAAGCGTTCTTGTACTTAAGTCGGCATTGTGTTTTTTGTATTTCATTCCGATGCAATTTCTGTGTTTCATCGCCCATAAGTAGGTCCGAGGGATACAGTAAAGCTCAAGTGAAGCATCGGAATATGAAACTAGTGTCACAGGAATGGTTCAAAACATAGAGAGTAGGAAGAGTCAGTCTTCTTGTACTTATGTCGGCATTGTGCTTTTTCTATTTAATTCCGATGCGATTTCTGTGTCTCATCGTCAATTGGAAGGTCCAAGGGATACAGTAAAACTGAAGTGAAGCATCGGAATCTATAACTAGTGTCATATGAATAGTTCAAATCATAGACAGTAAGAAGAGTCAGTCTTCTTGTACTTAATTCGGCATTGTTCCTTTTGTATTTAATTACTATGCAATTTCTGTGTTTCATCGTCAATAAGAAGGTCCAAGGGATACAGTAAACATGAAGTGAAGCATCGAAATCTATAACTAGTATCACAGAAATGATTCAAAACATAGACAGTAAGCAGAGTCAGTCTTCTTGTACTTAAGTCGGCATTGTGCCTTTTGTATCTAATTCCGATGCAATTTCTGTGTTTCATCGACAATAAGAAGGGCAGAGGGATACAGTAAACCTGAAGTGAAGCATCGGAATCTAACACTAGTGTCACAGGAATGGTTCAAAACATAGACAGTAGGAAGAGTCAGTCTTCTTGTACTTAAGTCGGCATTGTGCCTTTTCTATTTAATTCCGATGTAATTTCTGTGTTTCATCGTCAGTAAGAAGGTCCAAGGGATACAGTAAACCTAGAGGGAAGCATCGGAATCTATAACTAGTGTTACAAGAGTGGTTCAAAACGAAGTCAGTAAGAAGAGTCAGTCTTCTTGTAGTTAAGTCGATATTGTGCCTTTTGTATTTAATTCCGATGCAATTTATGTGTTTCATCGTCAATAAGAAGGTCAGAGGGATACAGTATACATGAAGTGAAGCATCGGAATCTATAACTAGTATCACAGGATGGTTCAAAACATAGTCAGTAAGAAGAGTCAGTCTTCTTGTACTTAAGTCGGCATTGTGCTTTTTCTATTTAATTCCGATGCGATTCCTGTGTCTCATCGTCAATAGGAAGGTCCAAGGGATGCGGTAAACCTGAAGTGAAGCATCGGAATCTATAACTAGTGTCACAGGAATGGTTCAAAACATTGGCAGTGAGAAGAGTCAGTCTTTTTCTACTTAAGTCGGCATTGTGCTTTTTCTATTTAATTACGATGCAATTTCTGTGTTTCATCGTCAGTAAGAAGGTCCAAGTAATACAGTAAACCTGAAGTGAAGCATTGGAATCTACAACTAGTGTCACAGGAATGGTTCAAAACATAGACAGTAGGAAGAGTCAGTCTTCTTGTACTTAAGTCGGCATTGTGCCTTTTCTATTTAATTCCGATGCAATTTCTGTGTTTCATCGTCAGTAAGAAGGTCCAAGGGATACAGTAAACCTAGAGGGAAGCATCGGAATCTATAACTAGTGTCACAGGAGTGGTTCAAAACGAAGTCAGTAAGAAGAGTCAGTCTTCTTGTAGTTAAGTCGATATTGTGCCTTTTGTATTTAATTCCGATGCAATTTCTGTGTTTCATCGTCAATAAGAAGGTCAGAGGGATACAGTAAACATGAAGTGAAGCATAGGAATCTATAACTAGTATCACAGGAATGGTTCAAAACATAGTCGGTAAGAAGAGTCAGTCTTCTTGTACTTAAGTCGGCATTGTGCCTTTTCTATTTAATTCCGATGCGATTCCTGTGTCTCATCGTCAATAGGAAGGTCCAAGGGATGCGGTAAACCTGAAGTGAAGCATCGGAATCTATAACTAGTGTCACAGGAATGGTTCAAAACATAGACAGTAAGAAGAGTCAGTCTTCTTGTACTTAAGTCGGCATTGTGCATTTTGTATTTAATTCCGATGCAATTTCTATGTTTCATCGCCAATAAGAAGGTCCAAGGGATACAGTAAACCTGAATTGAAGCATCGGAACCTATAACTAGTGTCACAGGAATGGTTCAAAACATAAACAGTAGGAAGAGTCAGTCTTCTTGTACTTAAGTCGGTATTGTGCCTTTTCTATTTAATTCCGATGCAATTTCTGTGTTTCGTCGTCAATAAGAAGGTCAGATGGATACAGTAAAACTGAATTGAAGCATCGGAATCTATACCTAGTGTCACAGGAATGGTTCAAAACATAGAGAGATGGAAGAGTAACCGTTCTTGTACTTAATCGGCATTGTGCCTTTTGTATTTCATTCCGATGCAATATCTGTGTTTCATCGTCCATAAGAAGGTCCGAGGGATACAGTAAACCTCAAGTGAAGCATCGGAATATAAAACTAGTGTCACAGGAATGGTTTACAACGTAGAGAGTAGGAAGAGTCAGTCTTCTTGTACTTAAGTCGGCATTGTGCTTTTTCTATTTAATTCCGATGCGATTTCTGTGTCTCATCGTCAATAGGAAGGTCCAAGGGATACAGTAAAACTATAGTGAAGCATCGGAATCTATAACTAGTGTCATATGAATAGTTCAAATCATAGACAGTAAGAAGAGTCAGTCTTCTTGTACTTAATTCGGCATTGTGCCTTTTGTATTTAATTCCGATGCAATTTCTGTGTTTCATCGTCAATAAGAAGGTCAGAGGGATAAAGTAAATCTCAAGTGAAGCATCGGAATCTATAACTAGTGTCACAGGAATGGTTCAAAACATAGTCAGTAAGAAGAGTCAGTCTTCTTGTACATAAGACGGCATTGTGCCTTTTGTATTTAATTCCGATGCAATGTCTGTGTTTCATCGTCAATAAGAAGGTCCAAGGGATACAGTAAACCTGGAATGAAGTTTCGGAATCTATAACTAGTGTCACAGGGATGGTTCAAAACATAGACTGTAAGAAGAGTCAGTCTTCTTGTACTTAAGTCGGCATTGTGCCTTTTGTATTTAATTCTGGTGCAATTTCTGTGTTTCATTGTCAATAAGAACGTCCAAGGGATTCAGTAAACCTGGTGTGAAGCATCGGAATCTGTAACTAGTGTCACAGGAGTGGTTCAAAACTTAGTTAGTAAGAAGAGTCAGTCTTCTTGTACTTAAGTCGCCATTGTGCCTTTTGTATTTAATTCGGATGCAATTTCTGTGTTTCATCGTCAATAAGAAGGTCTAAGGGATACAGTAAACCTGAAGTGAAGCATCAGAATCTATAACTAGTGTCACAGGAATGGTTCAAAACATAGTCAGTAAGAAGAGCCAGTCTTCTTGTACTTAAGACGGCATTGTCCCTTTTGTATTTAATTCCGATGGAATTTCTGTGTTTCATCGTCAATACGAAGGTCCAAGGGATACAGTAAACATGAAGTGAAGTACCGGAATTTATAACTAGTGTCACATGAATGGTTCAAAACATAGACAGTAAGAAGAGTCAGTCTTCTTGTACTTAATTCGGCATTGTCCCTTTTGTATTTAATTCCGATGCAATTTCTGTGTTTCATCGTCAATAAGAAGGTCAGAGGGATACAGTAAACCTCAAGTGAAGCATCGGAATCTATAACTAGTGTCACAGGAATGGCTCAAACATAGATGGTAGGAAGAGTCAGTCAGCTTGTACGTAAGTCGGCATTGTGCATTTTCTATTTAATTCCGATGCAATTTCTGTGTTTCATCGTCAATAAGAAGGTCCAAGGGATACAGTGTACCTGAAGTGAAGCCTCGGAATCTATAACTAGTGTCACAGGAATGGTTCAAAGCATTGTCAGTAAGAAGAGCCAGTCCTCTTGTACTTAAGTCGGCATTGTGCCTTTTTTATTTAATTGCGATGCAATTTCTCTGTTTTATCGTCAATAAGAAGGTCAGAGGGATACAGTAAAGCTGAAGTGAAGCATCGGAATCTATAACTAGTGTTACTGGAATGGTTAAAAACATAGACTGTAAGAAGAGTCAGTCTTCTTGTACTCAAGTCGGCATTGTGCCTTTTGTATTAAATTCCGATGTAATTTCTGTGTTGTATCGTCAATAAGAAGGTCAGACTAACACAGTAAACCTGAATTGAAGCATCGGAATCTATAACTAGTGTCACAGGAATGGTTCAAAACATAGTAAGAAGAGTCAGTCTTCTTGTACTTAAGTCGGCATTGTGCCTTTCGTATTTAATTCCGATGCAGTTTCTGTGTTTCATCGTCAATATGAAGGTCCAAGGGATACAGTAAAAATGGAGTGAAGCATCGGAATCCATAACTAGTGTCACAGGAATGGTTCAAATCATAGACAGTAAGATGAGTCAGTCTTCTTGTACTTAAGCCGACATTGTGCGTTTTGTATTTAATTCCGATGCAATTTCTATGTTTCATTGCCAATAAGAAGGTCCAAGGGATACAGTAAGCCTGAAGTGAAGCATCGGAATCTATAACTAGTGTCACAGGAATGGTTCAAAACATAAACAGTAGGAAGAGTCAGTCTTCTTGTACTTAAGTCGGTATTGTGCCTTTTCTATTTAATTCCGATGCAATTTCTGTGTTTTATCGTCAATAAGAAGGTCAGATGGTTACAGTAAAACTGAATTGAAGCATCGGATTCTATAACTAGTGTCACAGGAATGGTTCAAAACATAGAGAAATGGAAGAGTAAGCGTTCTTGTACTTAAGTCGGCATTGTGTTTTTTGTATTTCATTCCGATGCAATTTCTGTGTTTCATCGTCCATAAGTAGGTCCGAGGGATACAGTAAAGCTCAAGTGAAGCATCGGAATATGAAACTAGTGTCACAGGAATGGTTCAAAACATAGAGAGTAGGAAGAGTCAGTCTTCTTGTACTTAAGTCGGCATTGTGCTTTTTCTATTAAATTCCGATGCGATTTCTGTGTCTCATCGTCAATTGGAAGGTCCAAGGGATACAGTAAAACTGAAGTGAAGCATCGGAATCTATAACTAGTGTCTTATGAATAGTTCAAATCATAGACAGTAAGAAGAGTCAGTCTTCTTGTACTTAATTCGGCATTGTTCCTTTTGTATTTAATTCCGATGCAATTTCTGTGTTTCATCGTCAATAAGAAGGTCAGAGGGATAAAGTAAATCTCAAGTGAAGCATCGGAATCTATAACTAGTGTCACAGGAATGGTTCAAAACATTGGCAGTAAGAAGAGTCAGTCTTTTTCTACTTAAGTCGGCATTGTGCTTTTTCTATTTAATTACGATGCTATTTCTGTGTTTCATCGTCAGTAAGAAGGTCCAAGTAATACAGTAAACCTGAAGTGAAGCATCGGAATCTACAACTAGTGTCACAGGAATGGTTCAAAACATAGACAGTAGGAAGAGTCTGTCTTCTTGTACTTAAGTCGGCATTGTGCCTTTTCTATTTAATTCCGATGCAATTTCTGTGTTTCATCGTCAGTAAGAAGGTCCAAGGGATACAGTAAACCTAGAGGGAAGCATCGGAATCTATAACTAGTGTCACAGGAGTGGTTCAAAACGAAGTCAGTAAGAAGAGTCAGTCTTCTTGTAGTTAAGTCGATATTGTGCCTTTTGTATTTAATTCCGATGCAATTTCTGTGTTTCATCGTCAATAAGAAGGTCAGAGGGATACAGTAAACATGAAGTGAAGCATAGGAATCTATAACTAGTATCACAGGAATGGTTCAAAACATAGTCAGTAAGAAGAGTCAGTCTTCTTGTACTTAAGTCGGCATTGTGCCTTTTCTATTTAATTCCGATGCGATTCCTGTGTCTCATCGTCAATAGGAAGGTCCAAGGGATGCGGTAAACCTGAAGTGAAGCATCGGAATCTATAACTAGTGTCACAGGAATGGTTCAAAACATAGACAGTAAGAAGAGTCAGTCTTCTTGTACTTAAGTCGGCATTGTGCCTTTTGTATTTAATTCCGATGCAATTTCTATGTTTCATCGCCAATAAGAAGGTCCAAGGGATACAGTAAACCTGAATTGAAGCATCGGAACCTATAACTAGTGTCACAGGAATGGTTCAAAACATAAACAGTAGGAAGAGTCAGTCTTCTTGTACTTAAGTCGGTATTGTGCCTTTTTTATTTAATTCCGATGCAATTTCTGTGTTTCGTCGTCAATAAGAAGGTCAGATGGATACAGTAAAACTGAATTGAAGCATCGGAATCTATACCTAGTGTCACAGGAATGGTTCAAAACATAGAGAGATGGAAGAGTAACCGTTCTTGTACTTAATCGGCATTGTGCCTTTTGTATTTCATTCCGATGCAATATCTGTGTTTCATCGTCCATAAGAAGGTCCGAGGGATACAGTAAACCTCAAGTGAAGCATCGGAATATAAAACTAGTGTCACAGGAATGGTTTAAAACATAGAGAGTAGAAAGAGTCAGTCTTCTTGTACTTAAGTCGGCATTGTGCTTTTTCTATTTAATTCCGATGCGATTTCTGTGTCTCATCGTCAATAGGAAGGTCCAAGGGATACAGTAAAACTATAGTGAAGCATCCGAATCTATAACTAGTGTCATATGAATAGTTCAAATCATAGACAGTAAGAAGAGTCAGTCTTCTTGTACTTAATTCGGCATTGTGCCTTTTGTATTTAATGCCGATGCATTTTCTGTGTTTCATCGTCAATAAGAAGGTCAGAGGGATAAAGTAAATCTCAAGTGGAGCATCGGAATCTATAACTAGTGTCACAGGAATGGTTCAAAACATAGTCTGTAAGAAGAGTCAGTCTTCTTGTACATAAGACGGCATTGTGCCTTTTGTATTTAATTCCGATGCAATGTCTGTGTTTCATCGTCAATAAGAAGGTCCAAGGGATACAGTAAACCTGGAATGAAGTTTCGGAATCTATAACTAGTGTCACAGGGATGGTTCAAAACATAGACTGTAAGAAGAGTCAGTCTTCTTGTACTTAAGTCGGCATTGTGCCTTTTGTATTTAATTCCGGTGCAATTTCTGTGTTTCATTGTCAATAAGAACGTCCAAGGGATTCAGTAAACCTGGTGTGAAGCATCGGAATCTGTAACTAGTGTCACAGGAGTGGTTCAAAACTTAGTTAGTAAGAAGAGTCAGTCTTCTTGTACTTAAGTCGCCATTGTGCCTTTTGTATTTAATTCGGATGCAATTTCTGTGTTTCATCGTCAATAAGAAGGCCTAAGGGATACAGTAAACCTGAAGTGAAGCATCAGAATCTATAACTAGTGTCACAGGAATGGTTCAAAACATAGTCAGTAAGAAGAGCCAGTCTTCTTGTACTTAAGACGGCATTGTCCCTTTTGTATTTAATTCCGATGCAATTTCTGTGTTTCATCGTCAATACGAAGGTCCAAGGGATACAGTAAACATGAAGTGAAGTACCGGAATT
This sequence comes from Schistocerca americana, assembly GCF_021461395.2. NCBI lineage: Eukaryota > Metazoa > Arthropoda > Insecta > Orthoptera > Acrididae > Schistocerca > Schistocerca americana. The sequence goes on along the minus strand of NC_060122.1, from coordinate 9,312,677 downwards.
TATAACTAGTGTCACATGAATGGTTCAAAACATAGACAGTAAGAAGAGTCAGTCTTCTTGTACTTAATTCGGCATTGTCCCTTTTGTATTTAATTCCGATGCAATTTCTGTGTTTCATCGTCAATAAGAAGGTCAGAGGGATATAGTAAACCTCAAGTGAAGCATCGGAATCTATAACTAGTGTCACAGGAATGGCTCAAACATAGACGGTAGGAAGAGTCAGTCATCTTGTACTTAAGTCGGCATTGTGCATTTTCTATTTAATTCCGATGCAATTTCTGTGTTTCATCGTCAATAAGAAGGTCCAAGGGATACAGTGAACCTGAAGTGAAGCCTCGGAATCTATAACTAGTGTCACAGGAATGGTTCAAAGCATTGTCAGTAAGAAGAGCCAGTCCTCTTGTACTTAAGTCGGCATTGTGCCTTTTTATTTAATTGCGATGCAATTTCTCTGTTTTATCGTCAATAAGAAGGTCAGAGGGATACAGTAAAGCTGAAGTGAAGCATCGGAATCTATAACTAGTGTTACAGGAATGGTTAAAAACATAGACTGTAAGAAGAGTCAGTCTCCTTGTACTCAAGTCGGCATTGTGCCTTTTGTATTAAATTCCGATGTAATTTCTGTGTTGTATCGTCAATAAGAAGGTCAGACTAACACAGTAACCCTGAATTGAAGCATCGGAATCTATAACTAGTGTCACAGGAATGGTTCAAAACATAGTAAGAAGAGTCAGTCTTCTTGTACTTAAGTCGGCATTGTGCCTTTTGTATTTAATTCCGATGCAGTTTCTGTGTTTCATCGTCAATATGAAGGTCCAAGGGATACAGTAAAAATGGAGTGAAGCATCGGAATCTATAACTAGTGCCACAGGAATGGTTCAAATCATAGACAGTAAGATGAGTCAGTCTTCTTGTACTTAAGCCGACATTGAGCGTTTTGTATTTAATTCCGATGCAATTTCTATGTTTAATCGCCAATAAGAAGGTCCAAGGGATACAGTAAGCCTGAAGTGAAGCATCGGAATCTATAACTAGTGTCACAGGAATGGTTCAAAACATAAACAGTAGGAAGAGTCAGTCTTCTTGTACTTAAGTCGGTATTGTGCCTTTTCTATTCAATTCCGATGCAATTTCTGTGTTTTATCGTCAATAAGATGGTCAGATGGATACAGTAAAACTGAATTGAAGCATCGGATTCTATAACTAGTGTCACAGGAATGGTTCAAAACATAGAGAAATGGAAGAGTAAGCGTTCTTGTACTTAAGTCGGCATTGTGTTTTTTGTATTTCATTCCGATGCAATTTCTGTGTTTCATCGTCCATAAGTAGGTCCGAGGGATACAGTAAAGCTCAAGTGAAGCATCGGAATATGAAACTAGTGTCACAGGAATGGTTCAAAACATAGAGAGTAGGAAGAGCCAGTCTTCTTGTACTTAAGTCGGCATTGTGCTTTTTCTATTTAATTCCGATGTGATTTCTGTGTCTCATCGTCAATTGGAAGGTCCAAGGGATACAGTAAAACTGAAGTGAAGCATCGGAATCTATAACTAGTGTCATATGAATAGTTCAAATCATAGACAGTAAGAAGAGTCAGTCTTCTTGTACTTAATTCGGCATTGTTCTTTTTGTATTTAATTACGATGCAATTTCTGTGTTTCATCGTCAATAAGAAGGTCCAAGGGATACAGTAAACATGAAGTGAAGCATCGAAATCTATAACTAGTATCACAGAAATGATTCAAAACATAGACAGTAAGCAGAGTCAGTCTCCTTGTACTTAAGTCGGCATTGTGCCTTTTGTATCTAATTCCGATGCAATTTCTGTGTTTCATCGACAATAAGAAGGGCAGAGGGATACAGTAAACCTGAAGTGAAGCATCGGAATCTAACACTAGTGTCACAGGAATGGTTCAAAACATAGACAGTAGGAAGAGTCAGTCTTCTTGTACTTAAGTCGGCATTGTGCCTTTTCTATTTAATTCCGATGTAATTTCTGTGTTTCATCGTCAGTAAGAAGGTCCAAGGGATACAGTAGACCTAGAGGGAAGCATCGGAATCTATAACTAGTGTTACAAGAGTGGTTCAAAACGAAGTCAGTAAGAAGAGTCAGTCTTCTTGTAGTTAAGTCGATATTGTGCCTTTTGTATTTAATTCCGATGCAATTTCTGTGTTTCATCGTCAATAAGAAGGTCAGAGGGATACAGTAAACATGAAGTGAAGCATCGGAATCTATAACTAGTATCACAGGATGGTTCAAAACATAGTCAGTAAGAAGAGTCAGTCTTCTTGTACTTAAGTCGGCATTGTGCTTTTTCTATTTAATTCCGATGCGATTCCTGTGTCTCATCGTCAATAGGAAGGTCCAAGGGATGCGGTAAACCTGAAGTGAAGCATCGGAATCTATAACTAGTGTCACAGGAATGGTTCAAAACATTGGCAGTAAGAAGAATCAGTCTTTTTCTACTTAAGTCGGCATTGTGCTTTTTCTATTTAATTACGATGCAATTTCTGTGTTTCATCGTCAGTAAGAAGGTCCAAGTAATACAGTAAACCTGAAGTGAAGCATCGGAATCTACAACTAGTGTCACAGGAATGGTTCAAAACATAGACAGTAGGAAGAGTCAGTCTTCTTGTACTTAAGTCGGCATTGTGCCTTATCTATTTAATTCCGATGCAATTTCTGTGTTTCATCGTCAGTAAGAAGGTCCAAGGGATACAGTAAACCTAGAGGGAAGCATCGGAATCTATAACTAGTGTCACAGGAGTGGTTCAAAACGACGTCAGTAAGAAGAGTCAGTCCTCTTGTAGTTAAGTCGATATTGTGCCTTTTGTATTTAATTCCGATGCAATTTCTGTGTTTCATCGTCAATAAGAAGGTCAGAGGGATACAGTAAACATGAAGTGAAGCATAGGAATCTATAACTAGTATCACAGGAATGGTTCAAAACATAGTCAGTAAGAAGAGTCAGTCTTCTTGTACTTAAGTCGGCATTGTGCCTTTTCTATTTAATTCCGATGCGATTCCTGTGTCTCATCGTCAATAGGAACGTCCAAGGGATGCGGTAAACCTGAAGTGAAGCATCGGAATCTATAACTAGTGTCACAGGAATGGTTCAAAACATAGACAGTAAGAAGAGTCAGTCTTCTTGTACTTAAGTCGGCATTGTGCCTTTTGTATTTAATTCCGATGCAATTTCTATGTTTCATCGCCAATAAGAAGGTCCAAGGGATACAGTAAACCTGAATTGAAGCATCGGAACCTATAACTAGTGTCACAGGAATGGTTCAAAACATAAACAGTAGGAAGAGTCAGTCTTCTTGTACTTAAGTCGGAATTGTGCCTTTTCTATTTAATTCCGATGCAATTTCTGTGTTTCGTCGTCAATAAGAAGGTCAGATGGATACAGTAAAACTGAATTGAAGCATCGGAATCTATACCTAGTGTCACAGGAATGGTTCAAAACATAGAGAGATGGAAGAGTAACCGTTCTTGTACTTAATCGGCATTGTGCCTTTTGTATTTCATTCCGATGCAATATCTGTGTTTCATCGTCCATAAGAAGGTCCGAGGGATACAGTAAACCTCAAGTGAAGCATCGGAATATAAAACTAGTGTCACAGGAATGGTTTAAAACATAGAGAGTAGGAAGAGTCAGTCTTCTTGTACTTAAGTCGGCATTGTGCTTTTTCTATTTAATTCCGATGCGATTTCTGTGTCTCATCGTCAATAGGAAGGTCCAAGGGATACATTAAAACTATAGTGAAGCATCGGAATCTATAACTAGTGTCATATGAATAGTTCAAATCATAGACAGTAAGAAGAGTCAGTCTTCTTGTACTTAATTCGGCATTGTGCCTTTTGTATTTAATTCCGATGCAATTTCTGTGTTTCATCGTCAATAAGAAGGTCAGAGGGATAAAGTAAATCTCAAGTGAAGCATCGGAATCTATAACTAGTGTCACAGGAATGGTTCAAAACATAGTCAGTAAGAAGAGTCAGTCTTCTTGTACATAAGACGGCATTGTGCCTTTTGTATTTAATTCCGATGCAGTTTCTGTGTTTCATCGTCAATATGAAGGTCCAAGGGATACAGTAAAAATGGAGTGAAGCATCGGAATCTATAACTAGTGTCACAGGAATGGTTCAAATCATAGACAGTAAGATGAGTCAGTCTTCTTGTACTTAAGCCGACATTGTGCGTTTTGTATTTAATTCCGATGCAATTTCTATGCTTCATCGCCAATAAGAAGGTCCAAGGGATACAGTAAGCCTGAAGTGAAGCATCGGAATCTATAACTAGTGTCACAGGAATGGTTCAAAACATAAACAGTAGGAAGAGTCAGTCTTCTTGTACTTAAGTCGGTATTGTGCCTTTTCTATTTAATTCCGATGCAATTTCTGTGTTTTATCGTCAATAAGAAGGTCAGATGGATACAGTAAAACTGAATTGAAGCATCGGATTCTATAACTAGTGTCACAGGAATGGTTCAAAACATAGAGAAATGGAAGAGTAAGCGTTCTTGTACTTAAGTCGGCATTGTGTTTTTTGTATTTCATTCCGATGCAATTTCTGTGTTTCATCGTCCATACGTAGGTCCGAGGGATACAGTAAAGCTCAAGTGAAGCATCGGAATATGAAACTAGTGTCACAGGAATGGTTCAAAACATAGAGAGTAGGAAGAGTCAGTCTTCTTGTACTTAAGTCGGCATTGTGCTTTTTCTATTTAATTCCGATGCGATTTCTGTGTCTCATCGTCAATTGGAAGGTCCAAGGGATACAGTAAAACTGAAGTGAAGCATCGGAATCTATAACTAGTGTCATATGAATGGTTCAAATCATAGACAGTAAGAAGAGTCAGTCTTCTTGTACTTAATTCGGCATTGTTATTTTTGTATTTAATTCCGATGCAATTTCTGTGTTTCATCGTCAATAAGAAGGTCAGACGGATAAAGTAAATCTCAAGTGAAGCATCGGAATCTATAACTAGTGTCACAGGATTGGTTCAAAACATAGTCAGTAAGAAGAGTCAGTCTTCTTGTACATAAGTCGGCATTGTGCCTTTTGTATTTAATTCCGATGCAATTTCTGTGTTTCATCGTCAATAAGAAGGTCCAAGGAATGCAGTAAACCTGGAATGAAGTTTCGGAATCTATAACTAGTGTCACAGGAATGGTTCATTACATAGACTGTAAGAAGAGTCAGTCTTCTTGTACTTATGTCGGCATTGTGCCTTTTGTATTTAATTCCGATGCAATTTCTGTGTTTCATCGTCAATAAGAAGGTCCAAGCGATACAGTGAACCTGAAGTGAAGCCTCGGAATCTATAACTAGAGTCACAGGAATGGTTCAAAGCATAGTCAGTAAGAGGAGCCAGTCTTCTTGTACTTAAGTCGGCATTGTGCCTTTTGTATTTAAGTCCGGTGCAATTTCTGTGTTTCATTGTCAATAAGAACGTCCAAGGGATTCAGTAAACCTGGAGTGAAGCATCGGAATCTGTAACTAGTGTCACAGGAGTGGTTCAAAACTTAGTTAGTAAGAAGAGTCAGTCTTCTTGTACTTAAGTCGGCATTGTGCCTTTTGTATTTAATTCGGATGCAATTTCTGTGTTTCATCGTCAATAAGAAGGTCCAAGGGATACAGTAAACCTGAAGTGAAGCATCAGAATCTATAACTAGTGTCACAGGAATGATTCAAAACATAGTCAGTAAGAAGAGCCAGTCTTCTTGTACTTAAGACGGCATTGTCCCTTTTATATTTAATTCCGATGCAATTTCTGTGTTTCATCGTCAATACGAAGGTCCAAGGGATACAGTAAACATGAAGTGAAGCACCGGAACTTATAACTAGTGTCACATGAATGGTTCCAAACATAGTCAGTAAGAAGAGTCAGTCTGCTTGTACTTAAGTCGCCATTGTGCCTTTTGTATTTAATTCCGATGCAATTTCTGTGTTTTATCGTCAATAAGAAGGTCCACGGGATACAGTAAACCTGGAGTGAAGCATCGGAATCTATAACTCGTGTCACATGAATGGTTCAAATCATAGACAGTAAGAAGAGTCAGTCTTCTTGTACTTAATCCGGCATTGTGCCTTTTGTATTTAATTCCGATGCAATTTCTGTGTTTCATCGTCAATAAGAAGGTCAGAGGGATACAGTAAACTACAACTGAAGCATCGGAATCTATAACTAGTGTCACAGGAATGGTTCAAAGCATAGTCAGTAAGAAGAGTCAGTCTTCTTGTACTTATGTCGGCATTGTGCCTTTTGTATTTAATTCCGATGCAATTTCGTGTTTCATCGTCAATTAGAACGTCCAAGGGATTCAGTAAACCTGGAGTGAAGCACCGGAATCTGTAACTAGTGTCACAGAAATGGTTCAAAACATAGACAGTAAGCAAAGTCAGTCTTCTTGTACTTAAGTATGCATTGTGCCTTTTGTATTTAATTCCGATGCAATGTCTGTGTTTCATCGTCAATAAGAAGGTCCAAGGGATACAGTAAACCTGGAATGAAGTTTCGGAATCTATAACTAGTGTCACAGGGATGGTTCAAAACATAGACTGTAAGAAGAGTCAGTCTTCTTGTACTTATGTCGGCATTGTGCCTTTTGTACTTAATTCCGATGCAATTTCTGTGTTTCATCGTCAATAAGAAGGTCCAAGGGATACAGTGAACCTGAAGTGAAGCCTCGGAATCTAAAACTAGTGTCACAGGAATGGTTCAAAGCATAGTCAGTAAGAAGAGCCAGTCTTCTTGTACTTAAGTCGGCATTGTGCCTTTTGTATTTAATTCCGGTGCAATTTCTGTGTTTCATTGTCAATAAGAACGTCCAAGGGATTCAGTAAACCTGGAGTGAAGCATCGGAATCCGTAACTAGTGTCACAGGAGTGGTTCAAAACTTAGTTAGTAAGAAGAGTCAGTCTTCTTGTACTTAAGTCGCCATTGTGCCTTTTGTATTTAATTCGGATGCAATTTCTGTGTTTCATCGTCAATAAGAAGGTCTAAGGGATACAGTAAACCTGAAGTGAAGCATCAGAATCTATAACTAGTGTAACAGGAATGGTTCAAATCATAGTCAGTAAGAAGAGCCAGTCTTCTTGTACTTAAGACGGCATTGTCCCTTTTGTATTTAATTCCGATGCAATTTCTGTGTTTCATCGTCAATAAGAAGGTCCACGGGATACAGTAAACCTGGAGTGAAACATCGGAATCTATAACTCGTGTCACATGAATGGTTCAAAACATAGACAGTAAGAAGAGTCAGTCTTCTTGTACTTAATCCGGCATTGTGCCTTTTGTATTTAATTCCGATGCAATTGCTGTGTTTCATCGTCAATAAGAAGGTCAGTGGGATGCAGTAAACCTGACGTGAAGCATCGGAATCTATAACTAATGTCACAGGAACGGTTCAAAACATAGACAGTAGGAAGAGTCAGTCTTCTTGTACTTAAGTCGGCATTGTGCATTTTCTATTTAATTCCGATGCAATTTCTGTGTTTCATCGTCAATAAGAAGGTCCAAGGGATACTGTGAACCTGAAGTAAAGCCTCAGAATCTATAACTAGTGTCACAGGAATGGTTCAAAGCATAGTCAGTAAGAAGAGCCAGTCTTCTTGCACTTAAGTCGGCATTGTGCCTTTTGTATTTAATTCCGATGCAATATCTGTGTTTCATAGTCAATAGGAAGGTCCGAGGGATACAGTAAACCTGGAGTGAAGCATCGGAATCTGTAACTAGCGTCACAGGAGTGGTTCAAAGCATAGACAGTAGGAAGAGTCAGTCTTCTTGTACTGAAGTCGGCATTGTGCCTTTTTTATTTAATTCCGATGCAATTTCTGTGTTTTATCGTCAATATGAAGGTCAGAGGGATACAGTATATCTGAAGTGAAGCAGCGGAATCTATAACTAGTGTCACAGGAGTGGTTCAAAACATTGACAGTAAGAAGAGTCAGTCTTCTTGTACTTAAGTCAGCATTGTGCCTATTGTATTAAATTCCGATGTAATTTCTGTGTTTTATCGTCAATAAGAGGGTCAGACTGATACAATAAACCTGAAGTGAGGCATCGGAATCTATAACTAGTGTCACAGGAATGGTTAAAGATATAGAGAGTAGGAAGAGTCAGTCTTCTTGTACTTCAGTAGGCATTGTGCTTTTTCTATTTAATTCCGATGCGATTTCTGTGTCTCAACGTCAATACGAAGAGTAAACCTGAAGTGAAGCATCGGAATCTATAACTAGTGTCACATGAATAGTTCAAATAATAGACAGTAAGAAGAGTCATCCTTCTTGTACTTAATTCGGCATTGTTCCTTTTGTATTTAATTCCGATGCAATTTCTGTGTTCCATCGTCAATAAGATGGGCAGAGGGATACAGTGAACCTGAAGTGAAGCCTCGGAATCTATAACTAGTGTCACAGGAATGGTTCAAAGCATAGTCAATAAAAAGAGCCAGTCTTCTTGTACTTAAGTCGGCATTGTGCCTTTTGTATTTAATTCCGAAGCAATTTCTGTGTTTCATCGTCAATAGAAAGATCCAAGGGACACAGTTAACCTCAAGTGTAGCATCGGAATCTGTAACTAGTGGCACAGGAGTGGTTCAAAACATAGACAGTAAGAAGAGTCAGTCTTCTTGTACTTAAGTCGCCATTGTGCCTTTTGTATTAATTTCCGATGCGATTTCTGTGTTTCACCGTCAATAAGAAGGTCTAAGGGATACAGTAAACCTGAAGTGAAGCATCAGAATCTGTAACTAGTGTCACAGGAATGGTTCAAAACATAGTCAGTAAGAAAAGCCAGTCTTCTTGTACTTAAGACGGCATTGTGCCTTTTGTATTTAATTCGGATGCAATTTATGTGTTTCATCGTCAATAAGAAGGTCCAAGGGATACAGTAAACCTGAAGTGAAGCACCGGAATCTATAACTAGTGTCACATGAATGGTTCAAACATAGTCAGTAAGAAGAGTCAGTCTTCTTGTACTAAAGTCGCCATTGTGCCTTTTTCATTTAACTCCGATTCAATTTCTGTGTTTCATCGTCAATAAGAAGGTCCAAGGGATACAGTAAACCTGGAGTGAGGCATCAGATCTATAACTCGTGTCACATGAATGGTTCAAAACATAGACAGTAAGAAGCGTCAGTCTTCTTGTACTTAATCCGGCATTGTGCCTTTTGTATTTAATTCCGATGCAATTTCTGTGTTTCATGGTCAATAAGAAGGTCTGAGGGATACAGTAAACTTGAAGTGAATCATCGGAATCTATAACTAGTGTCACAGGAATGGTTCAAAACATAGTCAGTAAGAAGAGTCAGTCTCCTTATACATAAGTCGGCATTGTGCCTTTTGTATTTAATTCCGATGCAATCTCTGTGTTTCATCGTCAATAAAAAGGTCTGTGGGATACAGTAAACCTGAAGTGAAGCATCGAAATCTATAACTAGTGTCACAGGAATGGTTCAAAGCATTGACAGAAGAAGAGTCAGTTTTCTTGTACTTAAGTCGGCATTGTGCCTTTCGTATTTAATTCCGATGCAATTTCTGTGTTTCATCGTCAATAAGAAGGGCAGAGGGATACAGTAAACCTGACGTGAAGCATCGGAATTTATAACTAGTGTCACAGGAATGGTTCAAAACATAGACAGTAGGAAGTGTCAGTCATCTTGTACTTAAGTCGGCATTGTGAATTTTCTATTTAATTCCGAAGCAATTTCTGTGTTTCATCGTCAATAAGAAGGTCCAAGGGATACAGTGAACCTGAAGTGAAACCTCGGAATCTATAACTAGTGTCACAGGAATGGTTCAAAGCATAGTCAGTAATAAGAGCTAGTCTTCTTGTACTTAAGTCGGCATTGTGCCTTTTGTATTTAATTCCGATGCAATTTCTGTGTTTCATCGTCAATAAGAACGTCGAAGGGATTAAGTAAACCTGGAGTGAAGCATCGGAATCTGTAACTAGTGTCACAGGAGTGGTTCAAAACATAGTCAGTAAGAAGAGTCAGTCTTCTTGTACTTAAGTCGCCATTGTGCCTTTTGTATTTAATTCCGATGCAATTTCTGTGTTTCATCGTCAATAAGAAGGTCTAAGGGATACAGTAAACCTGAAGTGAAGCATCAGAATCTATAACTAGTGTCACAGGAATGGTTCAAAACATAGTCAGTAAGAAGAGCCAGTCTACTTGTACTTAAGACGGTATTGTGCCTTTTGTATTTAATTCCGATGAATTTTCTGTGTTTCATCGTCAATACGAAGGTCCAAGGGATACAGTGAACCTGAATTGAAGCACCGGAATTTATAACTAGTGTCACATGAATGGTTCAAAACATAGTCAGTAAGAAGAGTCAGTCTTCTTGTACTTAAGTCGCCATTGTGCCTTTTGTATTAAATTCCGATGCAATTTCTGTGGTTCATCGTCAATAAGAAGGTCCACGGGATACAGTAAACCTGGAGTGAAACATCGGAATCTATAACTCGTGTCACATGAATGGTTCAAAACATAGACAGTAAGAAGAGTCAGTCTTCTTGTACTTAATCCGGCATTGTGTCTTTTGTATCTAATTCCGATGCAATTGCTGTGTTTCATCGTCAATAAGAAGGTCAGTGGGATACAGTAAACCTGAAGTGAAGCATCGGAATCTATAACTAGTGTCACAGGAATGGTTCATAACATAGTCAGTAAGAAGAGACAGTCTCCTCGTCCTTAAGTCGGCGTTGTGCCTTTTGTATTTAATTCCGATGTAATTTCTGTGTTTCATCGTCAATAAGAAGGTTCAAGGGATACAGAAAACCTGAAGTGAAGCATCGCAATCTATAACTAGTATCACAGAAATGGTTCAAATCATAGACAGTAAGCAGAGTCAGTCTTCTTGTACGTAAGTCGGCATTGTGCCATTTGTATTTAATTCCGATGCAATTTCTGTGTCTCATCGTCAATAAGAAGGTCAAAGGGATACAGTGAACCTGAAGTGAAGCCTCGGAATCTATAACTAGTGTCACAGGAATGGTTCAAAGCATAGTCAGTAAAAAGAGCCAGTCTTCTTGTACTTAAGTCGGCATTGTGCCTTTTGTATTTAATTCCGATGCAATTTCTGTGTTTCATCGTCAATAGAAAGATCCAAGGGACACAGTTAACCTGAAGTGAAGCATCGGAATCTGTAACTAGTGTCACAGGAGTGGTTCAAAACATAGTCAGTAAGAAGAGTCAGTCTTCTTGTGCTTAAGTCGCCATTGTGCCTTTTGTATTAATTTCCGATGCGATTTCTGTGTTTCACCGTCGATAAGAAGGTCTAAGGGATACAGTAAACCTGAAGTGAAGCATCACAATCTGTAACTAGTGTCACAGGAATGGTTCAAAACATAGTCAGTAAGAAAAGCCTGTCTTCTTGTACTTAAGACGGCATTGTGCCTTTTGTATTTAATTCGGATGCAATTTATGTGTTTCATTGTCAATAAGAAGGTCCAAGGGATACAGTAAACCTGAAGTGAAGCACCGGAATCTATAACTAGTGTCACATGAATGGTTCAAACATAGTCAGTAAGAAGAGTCAGTCTTCTTGTACTAAAGTCGCCATTGTGCCTTTTTCATTTAACTCCGATTCAATTTCTGTGTTTCATCGTCAATAAGAAGGTCCAAGGGATACAGTAAACCTGGAGTGAGGCATCAGATCTATAACTCGTGTCACATGAATGGTTCAAAACATAGACAGTAAGAAGCGTCAGTCTTCTTGTACTTAATCCGGCATTGTGCCTTTTGTATTTAATTCCGATGCAATTTCTGTGTTTCATGGTCAATAAGAAGGTCAGAGGGATACAGTAAACTTGAAGTGAAGCATCGGAATCTATAACTAGCGTCACAGGAATGGTTCAAAACATAGTCAGTAAGAAGAGTCAGTCTCCTTATACATAAGTCGGCATTGTGCCTTTTGTATTTAATTCCGATGCAATCTCTGTGTTTCATCGTCAATAAGAAGGTCTGTGGGATACAGTAAACCTGAAGTGAAGCATCGAAATCTGTAACTAGTGTCACAGGAATGGTTCAAAACATAGACAGAAGAAGAGTCAGTTTTCTTGTACTTAAGTCGGCATTGTGCCTTTCGTATTTAATTCCGATGCAATTTCTGTGTTTCATCGTCAATAAGAAGGGCAGAGGGATACAGTAAACCTGAAGCGATGCATCGGAATTTATAACTAGTGTCACAGGAATGGTTCAAAACATAGACAGTAGGAAGTGTCAGTCATCTTGTACTTAAGTCGGCATTGTGAATTTTCTATTTAATTCCGAAGCAATTTCTGTGTTTCATCGTCAATAAGAAGGTCCAAGGGATACAGTGAACCTGAAGTGAAACCTCGGAATCTATAACTAGTGTCACAGGAATGGTTCAAAGCATAGTCAGTATTAAGAGCTAGTCTTCTTGTACTTAAGTCGGCATTGTGCCTTTTGTATTTAATTCCGATGCAATTTCTGTGTTTCATCGTCAATAAGAACGTCGAAGGGATTAAGTAAACCTGGAGTAAAGCATCGGAATCTGTAACTAGTGTCACAGGAGTGGTTCAAAACATAGTCAGTAAGAAGAGTCAGTCTTCTTGTACTTAAGTCGCCATTGTGCCTTTTGTATTTAATTCCGATGCAATTTCTGTGTTTCATCGTCAATAAGAAGGTCTAAGGGATACAGTAAACCTGAAGTGAAGCATCAGAATCTATAACTAGTGTCACTGGAATGGTTCAAAACATAGTCAGTAAGAAGAGCCAGTCTACTTGTACTTAAGACGGTATTGTGCCTTTTGTATTTAATTCCGATGCAATTTCTGTGTTTCATGGTCAATAAGAAGGTCTGAGGGATACAGTAAACTTGAAGTGAATCATCGGAATCTATAACTAGTGTCACAGGAATGGTTCAAAACATAGTCAGTAAGAAGAGTCAGTCTCCTTATACATAAGTCGGCATTGTGCCTTTTGTATTTAATTCCGATGCAATCTCTGTGTTTCATCGTCAATACGAAGGTCCAAGGGATACAGTGAACCTGAATTGAAGCACCGGAATTTATAACTAGTGTCACATGAATGGTTCAAAACATAGTCAGTAAGAAGAGTCAGTCTTCTTGTACTTAAGTCGCCATTGTGCCTTTTGTATTAAATTCCGATGCAATTTCTGTGGTTCATCGTCAATAAGAAGGTCCACGGGATACAGTAAACCTGGAGTGAAACATCGGAATCTATAACTCGTGTCACATGAATGGTTCAAAACATAGACAGTAAGAAGAGTCAGTCTTCTTGTACTTAATCCGGCATTGTGTCTTTTGTATCTAATTCCGATGCAATTGCTGTGTTTCATCGTCAATAAGAAGGTCAGTGGGATACAGTAAACCTGAAGTGAAGCATCGGAATCTATAACTAGTGTCACAGGAATGGTTCAAACATAGTCAGTAAGAAGAGACAGTCTCCTCGTACTTAAGTCGGCGTTGTGCCTTTTGTATTTAATTCCGATGTAATTTCTGTGTTTCATCGTCAATAAGAAGGTTCAAGGGATACAGAAAACCTGAAGTGAAGCATCGCAATCTATAACTAGTATCACAGAAATGGTTCAAATCATAGACAGTAAGCAGAGTCAGTCTTCTTGTACGTAAGTCGGCATTGTGCCATTTGTATTTAATTCCGATGCAATTTCTGTGTCTCATCGTCAATAAGAAGGGCAGAGGGATACAGTAAACCTGAAGTGAAGCATCGGAATCTATAACTAATGTCACAGGAACGGTTCAAAACATAGACAGTTGGAAGAGTCAGTCTTCTTGTACTTAAGTCTTCATTGTGCATTTTCTATTTAATTCCGATGCAATTTCTGTGTTTCATCGTCAATACGGAGGTCCAAGGGATACAGTGAACCTGAAGTGAAGCCTCAGAATCTATAACTAGTGTCACAGGAATGGTTCAAAGCATAGTCAGTAAGGAGAGCCAGTCTTCTTGTACTTAAGTCGGCATTGTGCTTTTGTATTTAATTCCGATGCAATTTCTGTGTTTCATAGTCAATAAGAAGGTCCGAGGGATACAGTAAACCTGGAGTGAAGTATCGGAATCTGTAACTAGCGTCACAGGAGTGGTTCAAAACATAGACAGTAGGAAGAGTCAGTCTTCTTGTACTGAAGTCGCCATTGTGCCTTTTTTATTTAATTCCGATGCAATTTCTGTGTTTTATCGTCAATATGAAGGTCAGAGGGATACAGTAAATCTGAAGTGAAGCATCGGAATCTATAACTAGTGTCACAGGAATGGTTCAAAACATAGACAGTAAGAAGAGTCAGTCTTCTTGTACGTAAGTCAGCATTGTGCCTATTGTATTAAATTCCGATGTAATTTCTGTGTTTTATCGTCAATAAGAGGGTCAGACTGATACAATAAACCGGAAGTGAGGCATCGGAATCTATAACTAGTGTCACAGGATGGTTCAAGACATCGAGAGTAGGAAGAATCAGTCTTCTTGTACTTAAGTCGGCATTGTGCTTTTTCTATTTAATTCCGATGCGATTTCTGTGTCTCATCGTCAATAGAAAGGTCCAAGGGATACAGTAAACCTGAAGTGAGGCATCGGAATCTATAACTAGTGTCACATGAATAGTTCAAAAAATAGACAGTAAGAAGAGTCAGTCTTCTTGTACTTAATTCGGCATTGTTCCTTTTGTATTTAATTCCGATGCAGTTTCTGTGTTTCATCGTGAATAAGAAAGTCAGAGGGATACAGTAAATCTCAAGTGAAGCATTGGAATCTATAGCTAGTGTCACAGGAATGGTTCAAAACATAGTCAGTAAGAAGAGTCAGTCTTCTAGTACTTAAGTCGGCATTGTGCCTTTTGTATTTAATTCCGATGCAATTTCTGTATTTCGTCGTCAATGAGAAGGTCCAAGGGATTCAGTAAACCTGGAGGGAAGCATCGGAATCTATAACTAGTGTCACAGAGATGGTTCAATACACAGACTGTACGAAGAGTCAGTCTTCTTGTACTTAAGTCGGCATTGTGCCTTTTGTATTTAATTCCGATGCAATTTCTGTGTTTCATCGTCAATAGGAAGATCCAAGGGATACAGTAAACCTGGAGTGAAGCATCGGAATCTGTAACTAGTGTCACAGGAGTGGTTCAAAACATAGTCAGTAAGAAGAGTCAGTCTTCATGTACTTAAGTCGCCATTGTGCCTTTTGTATTAATTTCCGATGCAATTTCTGTATTTCGTCGTCAATAAGAAGGTCTAAGGGATACAGTAAACCTGAAGTGAAGCATCAGAATCTATAACTAGTGTCACAGGAATGGTTCAAAGCATAGTCAGTAAGAAAAGCCAGTCTTCTTGTACTTAAAACGGCATTGTGCCTTTTGTATTTAATTCGGATGCAATTTCTGTGTTTCATCGTCAATAAGAAGGTCCAAGGGATACAGTAAACCTGGAGTGAGGTATCAGATCTATAACTCGTGTCACATGAATGGTTCAAAACATAGACAGTAAGAAGCGTCAGTCTTCTTGTACTTAATCCGGCATTGTGCATTTTGTATTTAATTCCGATGCAATTTCTGTGTTTCATGGTCAATAAGAAGGTCAGAGGGATACAGTAAACTTGAAGTGAAGCATCGGAATCTGTAACTAGTGTCACAGGAATGGTTCAAAACATAGTCAGTAAGAAGAGTCAGTCTCCTTGTACATAAGTTGGCATTGTGCCTTTTGTATTTAATTCCGATGCAATTTCTGTGTTTCATCGTCATTAAGAAGGTCTGTGGGATACAGTAAACCTGAAGTGAAGCTTCGAAATCTATAACTAGTGTCACAGGAATGGTTCAAAACATAGACAGAAGAAGAGTCAGTCTTCTTGTACTTAATTCGGCATTGTGCCATTTGTATTTAATTCAGTTGCAATTTCTGTGTTTCATCGTCAATAGGAAGGTCCAAGGGATACAGTAAACATGGAGTGAAGCATCGGAATTTATAAATAGTGTCACAGGAATGGTTCAAAACATAGTCAGTAAGAAGAGTCAGTCTCCTTGTACATAAGTTGGCATTGTGCCTTTTGTATTTAATTCCGATGTAATTTCTGTGTTTCATCTTCAATAAGAAGGTCCAAGGGATACAGTAAACATGGAGTGAAGCATCGGAATCTGTAACTAGTGTCACAGGAATGGTTCAAATCATAGACAGTAAGATGAGTCAGCCTTCTTGTACTTAAGTCGACATTGTTCCTTTTTTATTTAACTCCGATGCAATATCTGTGTTTCATCGTCAATAAGATGGACCAAGGGATACAGTAAACCTAGAGTGAAGCATCGGAATGTATAACTAGTGTCAAAGGAATGGTTCAAAACATAGACATAAGACGAGTCAGTCTTCTTGTACTTAATTCGGCATTGGCCATTTGTATTTAATTCCGACGCAATTTCTGTGTTTCATCGTCAATAAGAACGTCAGAGGGACACAGTAAATCTGAAGTGAAGCATCAGAGTCTATAACTAGTGTCACAGGAATGGTTCAAAACATAGACAGTAAGAAGAGTCAGTATTCTTGTACTTAAGTCGGCATTGTGCCTTTTGTATTTAATTCCGATGTAATTTCTGTGTTTCATCGTCAATAGGAAGGTCCTAGGGATACAGTAAACCTGAAGTGAAGCATCAGAGTCTATAAGTAGTGTCACAGGAATTGTTCAAAATATAGTCACTAAGAAGAGTCAGTCTTCTTGTACTTAAGTCGGCATTGTGCCTTTTGTATTTAATTCCGATGCAATTTCTGTGTTTCATCGTCAATAAGAAGGTCCAAGGGATACAGTAAACCTGAAGTGAAGCATCGGAATCTATAACTAGTGTCACGGGAATGGTTCAAATCATAGACAGTGGCCAGAGGCAGTGTTCTTGTACTTAAGTCGGCATTGTGCCTTTTGTATTTAATTCCGATGCAATTTCTGTGTTTCATCTTCAATAAGAAGGTCCTAGGGAAACAGTAAACCTGAAGTGAAGCATCAGAGTCTATAACTAGTGTCACAGAAATGGTTCAAAACATAGTCAGTAAGAAGAGTCAGTCATCTTGTACTTAAGTCGGCATTGTGCCTTTTGTATTTAATTCCGATGCAATTTCTGTGTTTCATCGTCAATAAGAAGGTCCAAGGGATACAGTAAACCTGAAATGAAGCATCGGAATCTATAACTAGTGTCACAGGAATGGTTCAAATCATAGACAGTGGCAACGGGCAGGGTTCCTGTACTTAAGTCGGCATTGTGACTTTTTTATTTAATTCCGATGCAATTTCTGTGTTTCAACGTCAATAAGAAGGTCCAAGAGATTCAGTAAACCTGGAGTGAAGCATTGGAATCTATAACTAGTGTCACAGGGATGGTTCAAAACATAGACAGTAAGAAGAGTCAGTATTCTTGTACAGAAGTCGTAATTGTGCCTTTTGTATATAATTCCGATGCAATTTCTGTGTTTCACCTTCAATTAGAAGGTCCTAGGGATACAGTAAACCTGAAGTGAAGCATCAGAGTCTATAACTAGTGTCACAGGAATGGTTCAAAACATAGTCAGTAAGAAGAGTCAGTCTTCTTGAACTTAAGTCGGCATTGTGCCTTTTGTATTTAATTCCGGTGCAATTTCTGTGTTTCATCGTCAATAAGAAGGTCCAAGAGATAAAGTAAACCTGAAGTGAAGCATCGGAATCTATAACTAGTGTCACATGAATGGTTCAAATCATAGACAGTGGCAAGAGTCAGTGTTCTTTTACTTAAGTCGGCATTGTGCCTTTTGTATTTAAATCCGATACAATTTCTGTGTTTCATTGTCAATAAGAAGGTCCAAGGGATACAGAAAACCTGAAGTGAAGCATCGAAATCTATAACTAGTATCACAGATATGGTTCAAATCATAGACAGTAAGCAGAGTCAGTCTTCTTGTACTTCAGTCGGCATTGTGCCATTTGTATTTAATTCCGATGCAATTTCTGGGTTTCATCGTCAATAAGAAGGGCAGAGGGATACAGAAAACCTGAAGTGAAGCATCGATACCTATAACTAGTATCACAGAAATGGTTCAAAACATAGACAGTAAGCAGAGTCAGTCTTCTTGTGCTTAAGTCGGCATTGTGCCTTTTGTATTTAATTCCGATGCAATTTCTGTGTTTCATCGTCAATAAGATGGGCAGAGGGATACACTAAACCTGAAGTGAAGCATCGGAATTTATAACTAGTGTCACAGGAATGGTTCAAAACATAGACAGTAGGAAGAGTCAGTCTTCTTGTACTTAAGTCGGCATTGTGCAATTTCCATTTAATTCCGAAGCAATTTCTGTGTTTCATCGTCAATAAGAAGGTCAAAGGGATACAGTGAACCTGAAGTGAAGCCTCGGAATCTATAACTAGTGTCACAGGAATGGTTCAAAGCATAGTCAGTAACAAGAGCCAGTCTTCTTGTACTTAAGTCGGCATTGTGCCTTTTGTATTTAATTCCGATGCAATTTCTGTGTTTCATCGTCAATAAGAAGGTCCAAGAGATAAAGTAAACCTGAAGTGAAGCACCGGAATCTATAACTAGTGTCACATGAATGGTTCAAACATAGTCAGTAAGAAGAGTCAGTCTTCTTGTACTAAAGTCGCCATTGTGCCTTTACATTTAATTCCGTTGCAATTTCTGTGTTTCATCGTCAATAAGACGGGCAAAGGGATACAGTAAACCTGAAGTGAAGCATCGGAATCTATAACTAGTGTCACAGGAATGGTTCAAACCATAGACAGTAGGAAGAGTCAGTCTTCTTGTACTTAAGTCGGCATTGTGCCTTTTCTATTTAATTCCGATGCAATTTCTGTGTTTCATCGTCAATAAAAAGGTCCAAGGGATACAGTAAACATGGAGTGAAGCATCGCAATCTGTAACTAGTGTCACAGGAATGGTTCAAATCATAGACAGTAAGATGAGTCAGTCTTCTTGTACTTAAGTCGACATTGTTCCTCTGTTATTTAAATCCGATGCAATATCTGTGTTTCATCGTCAATAAGAAGGACCAAGGGATACAGTAAACCTAGAGTGAAGCATCGGAATGTATAACTAGTGTCAAAGGAATGGTTCAAAACATAGACATAAGACGAGTCAGTCTTCTTGTACTTAATTCGGCATGGGCCATTTGTATTTAATTCCGACGCAATTTCCGTGTTTCATCGTCAATAAGAACGTCAGAGGGATACAGTAAACCTGAAGTGAAGCATCGGAATCTATAACTAGTGTCACAGGAATGGTTCAAATCATAGACAGTGGTCAGAGGCAGTGTTCTTGTACTTAAGTCGGCATTGTGCCTTTTGTATTTAATTCCGATGCAATTTCTGATTTTCATCTTCAATAAGAGGGTCCTAGGGAAACAGTAAACCTGAAGTGAAGCATCAGAGTCTATAACTAGTGTCACAGGAATGGTTCAAAACATAGTCAGTAAGAAGAGTCAGTCTTCTTGTACTTAAGTCGGCATTGTGCCTTTTGTATTTAATTCCGATGCAATTTCTGTGTTTCATCGTCAATAAGAAGGTCCAAGGGATACAGTAAACCTGAAGTGAAGCATCGGAAACTATAACTAGTGTCACAGGAATGGTTCAAATCATAGACAGTGGCAACAGGCAGGGTTCTTGTACTTAAGTCGGCATTATGACTTTTTTATTTAATTCCGATGCAATTTCTGTGTTTCAACGTCAATAAGAGGGTCCAAGAGATACACTAAACCTGGAGTGAAGTATCGGAATCTATAACTAGTGTCACAGGAATGGTTCAAAACCTAGTCAGTAAGAAGAGCCTGTCCTCTTGTACTTAAGTCGGCATTGTGCCTTCTGTATTTAATTCCGATGCAATTTCTGTGTTTCATCTTCAATAAGAGGGTCCAAGGGATAGAGTAAACCTGGAGTGAAGCATCGGACTCTGTAACTAGTGTCACAGGAGTAGTTCAAAACATAGACAGTAAGAAGAGTCAGTCTTCTTGTGCTTAAGTCGGCATTGTGCCTTTTTTATTTAACTCCGATGCAATTTCTTTGTTTTATCGTCAATATGAAGGTCAGAGGGATACAGTAAAGCTGAACTGAAGCATCGGAATATATAACTAGTGTTACAGGAATGGTTAGAAATATAGACTGTAAGAAGAGTCAGTCTTCTTGTACTTAAGTCGGCATTGTGCCTTTTGTATTAAATTCCGATGTAATATCTGTGTTTTATCGTCAATAAGAAAGTCAGACTGACACAGTAAACCTGAAGTGAAGCATCGGAATCTATAACTAGTGTCACAGGAATCGTTCAAAACATAGTAAGAAGAGTCAGTCTTCTTGTACTTAAGTCGGCATTGTGCCTTTTGTATTTATTTCCGACGCAATTTCTATGTTTCATCTCCAATAAGAAGGTCCAAGGGATACAGTAAACCTGAAGTGAAGCATCGGAATTTATAATTAGTGTCACAGGAATGGTTCAAACCATTGTCAGTAAGAAGAGCCAGTCCTCTTGTACTTATGTCGGCATTGTGCCTTTTGTATTTAATTCCGATGCAATTTCTGTGTTTCATCATCAATAAGAAGGTCCAAGGGATAGAGTAAACCTGGAGTGAAGCATCGGAATCTGTAACTAGTGTGACAGGAGTGGTTCAAAACATAGACAGTAAGAAGAGTCAGTCTTATGGTACTTAAGTCAGCATTGTGCCTTTTTTATTTAATTCCGATGCAATTTCTCTGTTTTATCGTCAATAAGAAGGTCAGAGGGATACAGAAAACCTGAAGTGAAGCATCGAAATCTATAACTAGTATCACAGATATGGTTCAAATCATAGACAGTAAGCAGAGTCAGTCTTCTTGTACTTCAGTCGGCATTGTGCCATTTGTATTTAATTCCGATGCAATTTCTGCGTTTCATCGTCAATAAGAAGGGCAGAGGGATACAGAAAACCTGAAGTGAAGCATCGATACCTATAACTAGTATCACAGAAATGGTTCAAAACATAGACAGTAAGCAGAGTCAGTCTTCTTGTGCTTAAGTCGGCATTGTGCCTTTTGTATTTAATTCCGATGCAATTTCTGTGTTTCATCGTCAATAAGATGGGCAGAGGGATACACTAAACCTGAAGTGAAGCATCGGAATTTATAACTAGTGTCACAGGAATGGTTCAAAACATAGACAGTAGGAAGAGTCAGTCTTCTTGTACTTAAGTCGGCATTGTGCAATTTCCATTTAATTCCGAAGCAATTTCTGTGTTTCATCGTCAATAAGAAGGTCAAAGGGATACAGTGAACCTGAAGTGAAGCCTCGGAATCTATAACTAGTGTCACAGGAATGGTTCAAAGCATAGTCAGTAACAAGAGCCAGTCTTCTTGTACTTAAGTCGGCATTGTGCCTTTTGTATTTAATTCCGATGCAATTTCTGTGTTTCATCGTCAATAAGAAGGTCCAAGAGATAAAGTAAACCTGAAGTGAAGCACCGGAATCTATAACTAGTGTCACATGAATGGTTCAAACATAGTCAGTAAGAAGAGTCAGTCTTCTTGTACTAAAGTCGCCATTGTGCCTTTACATTTAATTCCGTTGCAATTTCTGTGTTTCATCGTCAATAAGACGGGCAAAGGGATACAGTAAACCTGAAGTGAAGCATCGGAATCTATAACTAGTGTCACAGGAATGGTTCAAACCATAGACAGTAGGAAGAGTCAGTCTTCTTGTACTTAAGTCGGCATTGTGCCTTTTCTATTTAATTCCGATGCAATTTCTGTGTTTCATCGTCAATAAAAAGGTCCAAGGGATACAGTAAACATGGAGTGAAGCATCGCAATCTGTAACTAGTGTCACAGGAATGGTTCAAATCATAGACAGTAAGATGAGTCAGTCTTCTTGTACTTAAGTCGACATTGTTCCTCTGTTATTTAAATCCGATGCAATATCTGTGTTTCATCGTCAATAAGAAGGACCAAGGGATACAGTAAACCTAGAGTGAAGCATCGGAATGTATAACTAGTGTCAAAGGAATGGTTCAAAACATAGACATAAGACGAGTCAGTCTTCTTGTACTTAATTCGGCATGGGCCATTTGTATTTAATTCCGACGCAATTTCCGTGTTTCATCGTCAATAAGAACGTCAGAGGGATACAGTAAACCTGAAGTGAAGCATCGGAATCTATAACTAGTGTCACAGGAATGGTTCAAATCATAGACAGTGGTCAGAGGCAGTGTTCTTGTACTTAAGTCGGCATTGTGCCTTTTGTATTTAATTCCGATGCAATTTCTGATTTTCATCTTCAATAAGAGGGTCCTAGGGAAACAGTAAACCTGAAGTGAAGCATCAGAGTCTATAACTAGTGTCACAGGAATGGTTCAAAACATAGTCAGTAAGAAGAGTCAGTCTTCTTGTACTTAAGTCGGCATTGTGCCTTTTGTATTTAATTCCGATGCAATTTCTGTGTTTCATCGTCAATAAGAAGGTCCAAGGGATACAGTAAACCTGAAGTGAAGCATCGGAATCTATAACTAGTGTCACAGGAATGGTTCAAATCATAGACAGTGGCAACAGGCAAAGTTCTTGTACTTAAGTCGGCATTATGACTTTTTTATTTAATTCCGATGCAATTTCTGTGTTTCAACGTCAATAAGAGGGTCCAAGAGATACACTAAACCTGGAGTGAAGTATCGGAATCTATAACTAGTGTCACAGGAATGGTTCAAAACCTAGTCAGTAAGAAGAGCCTGTCCTCTTGTACTTAAGTCGGCATTGTGCCTTCTGTATTTAATTCCGATGCAATTTCTGTGTTTCATCTTCAATAAGAGGGTCCAAGGGATAGAGTAAACCTGGAGTGAAGCATCGGACTCTGTAACTAGTGTCACAGGAGTAGTTCAAAACATAGACAGTAAGAAGAGTCAGTCTTCTTGTGCTTAAGTCGGCATTGTGCCTTTTTTATTTAACTCCGATGCAATTTCTTTGTTTTATCGTCAATATGAAGGTCAGAGGGATACAGTAAAGCTGAACTGAAGCATCGGAATATATAACTAGTGTTACAGGAATGGTTAGAAATATAGACTGTAAGAAGAGTCAGTCTTCTTGTACTTAAGTCGGCATTGTGCCTTTTGTATTAAATTCCGATGTAATATCTGTGTTTTATCGTCAATAAGAAAGTCAGACTGACACAGTAAACCTGAAGTGAAGCATCGGAATCTATAACTAGTGTCACAGGAATCGTTCAAAACATAGTAAGAAGAGTCAGTCTTCTTGTACTTAAGTCGGCATTGTGCCTTTTGTATTTATTTCCGACGCAATTTCTATGTTTCATCTCCAATAAGAAGGTCCAAGGGATACAGTAAACCTGAAGTGAAGCATCGGAATTTATAATTAGTGTCACAGGAATGGTTCAAACCATTGTCAGTAAGAAGAGCCAGTCCTCTTGTACTTATGTCGGCATTGTGCCTTTTGTATTTAATTCCGATGCAATTTCTGTGTTTCATCATCAATAAGAAGGTCCAAGGGATAGAGTAAACCTGGAGTGAAGCATCGGAATCTGTAACTAGTGTGACAGGAGTGGTTCAAAACATAGACAGTAAGAAGAGTCAGTCTTATGGTACTTAAGTCAGCATTGTGCCTTTTTTATTTAATTCCGATGCAATTTCTCTGTTTTATCGTCAATAAGAAGGTCAGAGGGATACAGTAAAGCTGAAGTGAAGCATCGGAATGTATAACTAGTGTTACAGGAATGGTTAAAAACATAATCTGTAAGAAGACTCAGTCTTCTTGTACTTAAGTCTTCTTTGTGCCTTTTGTATTAAATTCCGATGTAATTTCTGTGTTTCATCGTCAATAAGAGAGTCAGACTGACACAATAAACCTGAAGTGAAGTATCGGAATCTATAACTAGTGTCACAGGAATGGTTGAAAACATAGTAAGAAGAGTCAGTCTTCTTGTACTTAAGTCGGCATTGTGCCTTTTGTATTTAATTCCGATGCAATTTCTGTGCTTCATCGTCAATATGAAAGTCCAAGGGATACAGTAAACCTGGAGTGAAGCATCGGAATCTATAACTAGTGTCACAGGAATGGTTCAAAACATAGACAGTAAGATGAGTCAGTCTTCTTGTACTTAAGCCGACATTGTGCCTTTTGTATTTAATTCCGATGCATTTTTATGTTCATCGCCAATACAAAGGTCCAAGGGATACAGTAAACCTGAAGTGAAGCATCGGAATCTATAACTAGTGTCACAGGAATGGTTCAAAACATAAACAGTAGGAAGAGTCTGTCTTCTCGTACTTAAGTCGGTATTGTGCCTTTTCTATTTAATTCCAATGCAATTTCTGTGTTTCATCGTCAATAAGAAGGTCAGATGGATACAGTAAAACTGAAGTGAAGCATCGGAATCTATAACTAGTGTCACAGGAATGGTTCAAAACATAGAGAGATGTTAGAGTAAGTCTTCTTGTACTTAAGTCGGCATTGTGCCTTTTGTATTTAATTCCGATGCAATTTCTGTGTTTCATCGTCAATAAGAAGGTCCAAGGGGTACAGTAAACCTGGAGTGAAGTTTCGGAATCTATAACTAGTGTAACAGGGATGGTTCAAAACATAGACTGTAAGAAGAGTCAGTCTTCTTGTACTTAAGTCGGCATTGTGCCTTTTGTATTGAATTCCGATGCAATTTCTGTGTTTCATCGTCAATAAGAAGGTCCAAGGGATACAGAAAACCTGAAGTGAAGCATCGAAATCTATAAATAGTATCACAGAAATAGTTCAAAACATAGACAGTAAGCAGAGTCAGTCTTTTTGTACATAAGTATGCATTGTGCTTTTTGTATTTAATTCCGATGCAATTTCTGTGTTTCATCGCCAATAAGAAGGGCAGAGGGATACAGTAAACCTGAAGTGAAGCATCGGAATTTATAACTAGTGGCACAGGGATGGTTCGAAACATAGACAGTAGGAAGAATCACTCTTCTTGTACTTGAGTCGGCATTGAGCATTTTCTATTTAATTCCGACGCAATTTCTGTGTTTCATCGTCAATAAGAAGGTCCAAGGGATACAGAAAACCTGAAGTGAAGCATCGAAATCTATAACTAGTATCACAGAAATGGTTCAAATCATAGACAGTAAGCAGAGTCAGTTTTCTTGTACTTAAGTCGGCATTGTGCATTTTCTATTTAATTCCGATGCAATTTCTGTGTTTCATCGTCAATAAGAAGGTCCAAGGGATACAGTAAACCTGGACTGAAGCATCGGAATCTATAACTAGTGTCACATGAATGGTTCAAAACATAGACAGTAAGAGGAGTCAGTATTCTTGTACTTAATTCGGCATTGTGCCTTTTGTATTTAATTCCGATGCAATTTCTGTGTTTCGTCGTCAATAAGAAGGGCAGAGGGATACAGTAAACCTGAAGTGAAGCATCGGAATCTATAACTAGTGCCACAGGAATGGTTCAAAACATAGACAGTAGGAAGAGTCAGTCTTCTTGTACTTAAGTCGGCATTGTGCATTTTCTATTTAATTCCGATGCAATTTCTGTGTTTCATCGTCAATAAGAAGGTCCAAGGGATACAGTACACCTGAAGTGAAGCCTCGGAATCTATAACTAGTGTCACAGGAAGGGTTCAAAGCATAGTCAGTAAGAAGAGCCAGTCTTCTTGTACTTAAGTCGTCATTGTGCCATTTGTATTTCATTCCGATGCAATTTCTGTGTTTCATCGTCAATAAGAAGGTCCAAGGGGTACAGTAAACCTGGAGTGAAGCATCGGAATCTGTAACTAGTGTCACAGGAGTGGTTCAAAACACAGACAGTAAGAAGAGTCAGTCTTCTTGTACTTAAGTCGGCATTGTGCCTTTTTTATTTAATTCCGATGCAATTTCTGTGCTTTATCGTCAATAAGAAGGTCAGGGGGATACAGTAAATCTGAAGTGAAGCCTCGGATTCTATAACTAGTGTCACAGGAATGGCTCAAAGCATTGTCAGTAAGAAGAGCCAGTCCTCTTGTACTTAAGTCGGCATTGTGCCTTCTGTATTTAATTCCGATGCAATTTCTGTGTTTCATCTTCAATAAGAAGGTCCAAGGGATAGAGTAAACCTGGAGTGAAGCATCGGAATCTGTAACTAGTGTCACAGGAGTAGTTCAAAACATAGACAGTAAGAAGAGTCAGTCTTCTTGTGCTTAAGTCGGCATTGTGCCTTTTTTATTTAATTCCGACGCAATTTCTTTGTTTTATCGTCAATAAGAAGGTCAGAGGGATACAGTAAAGCTGAACTGAAGCATCGGAATATATAACTAGTGTTACAGGAATGGTTAAAAACATAGACTGTAAGAAGAGTCAGTCTTCTTGTACTTAAGTCGGCATTGTGCCTTTTGTATGAAATTCCGATGTAATATCTGTGTTTTATCGTCAATAAGAAAGTCAGACTGACACAGTAAACCTGAAGTGAAGCATCGGAATCTATAACTAGTGTCACAGGAATCGTTCAAAACATAGTAAGAAGAGTCAGTCTTCTTGTACTTAAGTCGGCATTGTGCCTTTTGCATTTAATTCCGAAGCAATTTCTGTGTTTCATCGTCAATATGAAGGTCCAAGGGATACAGTAAACCTGGAGTGAAGCATCGGAATCTATAACTAGTGTCACAGGAATGGTTCAAACATAGACAGTAAGATGAGTCTTTCTTCTTGTACTTAAGCCGACATTGTGCCTTTTGTATTTAATTCCGACGCAATTTCTATGTTTCATCTGCAATAAGAAGGTCCAAGGGATACAGTAAACCTGAAGTGAAGCATCGGAATTCATAATTAGTGTCACAGGAATGGTTGAAACCATTGTCAGTAAGAAGAGCCAGTCCTCTTGTA
Source organism: Schistocerca americana (assembly GCF_021461395.2). NCBI lineage: Eukaryota > Metazoa > Arthropoda > Insecta > Orthoptera > Acrididae > Schistocerca > Schistocerca americana. The sequence continues at coordinate 9,285,845 of NC_060122.1, read as the reverse complement.
CTTAAGTCGGCATCGTGCCTTTTGTATTTAATTACGATGCAATAACTGTGTTTCATCATCAATAAGAAGGTCCAAGGGATAGAGTAAACCTGGAGTGAAGCATCGGAATCTGTAACTAGTGTCACAGGAGTGGTTCAAAACATAGACAGTAAGAAGAGTCAGTCTTATGGTACTTAAGTCAGCATTGTGCCTTTTTTATTTAATTCCGATGCAATTTCTCTGTTTTATCGTCAATAAGAAGGTCAGAGGGATACAGTAAAGCTGAAGTGAAGCATCGGAATGTATAACTAGTGTTACAGGAATGTTTAAAAACATAATCTTTAAGAAGACTCAGTCTTATTGTACTTAAGTCTTCATTGTGCCTTTTGTATTAAATTCCGATGTAATTTCTGTGTTTCATCGTCAATAAGAAGGTCAGACTGACACAATAAACCTGAAGTGAAGTATCGGAATCTATAACTAGTGTCACAGGAATGGTTGAAAACATAGTAAGAAGAGTCAGTCTTCTTGTACTTAAGTCGGCATTGTGCCTTTGTATTTAATTCCGATGCAATTTCTGTGGTTCATCGTCAATATGAAAGTCCAAGGGATACAGTAAACCTGGAGTGAAGCATCGGAATCGATAACTAGTGTCACAGGAATGGTTCAAAACATAGACAGTAAGATGAGTCAGTCTTCTTGTACTTAAGCCGACATTGTGCCTTTTGTATTTAATTCCGATGCAATTTTATGTTTCATCGCCAATACAAAGGTCCAAGGGATACAGAAAACCTGAAGTGAAGCATCGAAATCTATAAATAGTATCACAGAAATGGTTCAAAACATAGACAGTAAGCATAGTCAGTCTTCTTGTACATAAGTATGCATTGTGCCTTTTGTATTTAATTCCGGTGCAATTTCTGTGTTTCATCGTCAATAAGAACGTCCAAGGGATTCAGTAAACCTGGAGTGAAGCATCGGAATCTGTAACTAGTGTCACAGGAGTGGTTCAAAACATAGTTAGTAAGAAGAGTCAGTCTTCTTGTACTTAAGTCGCCATTGTGCCTTTTGTATTTAATTCGGATGCAATTTCTGTGTTTCACCGTCAATAAGAAGGTCTAAGGGATACAGTAAACCTGAAGTGAAGCCTCAGAATTTATAACTAGTGTCACAGGAATGGTTCAAAACATAGTCAATAAGAACAGCGTCTTCTTGTACTTAAGACGGCATTGTCCCTTTTGTATTTAATTCCGATGCAACTTCTGTGTTTCATCGTCAATACGAAGGTCCAAATGATACAGTAAACATGAAGTGAAGCATCGGAATCTATAACTAGTGTCACAGGAATGGTTCAAAACATAGACAGTAAGATGAGTCAGTCTTCTTGTACTTAAGCCGACATTGTGCCTTTTGTATTTAATTCCGATGCATTTTTATGTTTCATCGCCAATACAAAGGTCCAAGGGATACAGTAAACCTGAAGTGAAGCATCGGAATCTATAACTAGTGTCACAGGAATGGTTCAAAACATAAACAGTAGGAAGAGTCTGTCTTCTTGTACTTAAGTCGGTATTGTGCCTTTTGTATTTAATTCCGATGCAATTTTTGTGTTTCATCGTCAATAAGAAGGTCAGTGGGATACAGTAAACCTGAAGTGAAGCATCGAAATCTATAACTAGTGTCACAGGGGTGGTTCAGAACATAGTCAGTAAGAAGAGTCAGTCTTCTTGTTCTTGAGTCGGCATTGTGCCTTTTGTATTTAATTCCGATGCAATTTCAGTGATTCATCGTCAATATGAAGGTTCAAGGGACACAGCAATCCTGAAGTGAAGCATCGAAATCTATAACTAGTGCCACAGGAATGATTCAAACATAGACAAAAGAAGAGTCAGGCTTCTTGTACATAAGTCGGCATTGTGCCTTTTGTATTTAATTCCTATGCAATTTCTGTGTTTCATCGTTAATAAGAAGGTCCAAGAGATACAGTAAACCTGGAGTGATGCATCGGAATCAATAACTAGTGTCACAGGGGTGGTTCAAAACATAGACAGTAAGAAGAGTCAGTATTCTTGTACTTAAGTCGGCATTGTGCATTTTGTATTTAATTCCGATGCAATTTCTGTGTTTCATCTTCAATAAGATGGTCCTAGGGATACAGTAAACCTGAAGTGAAGCATCAGAGTCTATAACTTGTGTCACAGGAATGGTTCGTAACATAGTCGGTAAGAAGAGTCAGTCTTCTTGTACTTAAGTCGGCATTGTGAATTTCGTATTAAATTCCGATGCAATTTCTTTGTTTCATCATCAATAAGAAGGTCCAAGGGATACAGTAAACCTGAAGTGAAGCATCGGAATCTATAACTAGTGTCACAGGAATGGTTCAAATCATAGACAGTGGCAATAGTCAGTGTTCTTGTACTTAAGTCGGCATTGTGCCTTTTGTATCTAATTCCGATGCAATTTCTGTGTCTCATCGTCAATAAGAAGGTCCAAGGGATACAGAAAACCTGAAGTGAAGCATCGAAATTTATAACTAGTATCACAGAAATGGTTCAAATCATAGACAGTAAGCAGAGTCAATCTTCTTGTACTTAAGTCGGCATTGTGCCATTTGTTTTTAATTCCGATGCAATTTCTGTGCTTCATCGTCAGTAAGAAGGGCAGAGGGATACAGTAAACCTGAAGTGAAGCATCGGAATCTATAACTAGTGTCACAGGAATGGTTCAAAACATAGACAGTAGGAAGAGTCAGTCTTCTTGTACTTAAGTCGGCATTGTGCATTTTCTATTTAATTCCGTTGCAATTTCTGTGTTTCATCGTCAATATGAAGGTCCAAGGGATACAGTGAACCTGAAGTGAAGCCTCGGAATCTATAACTAGTGTCACAGGAATGGTTCAAAGCATAGTCAGTAAGAAGAGTCAGTCTTCTTGTACTTATGTCAGCATTGTGCCTTTTGTATTAAATTCCGATGTAATTTCTGTGTTTATTGTCAATACGAGGGTCAGACTGATACAATAAACCGAAGTGAAGAATCAGAATCTTTAACTAGTGTCACAGGAATGGTTCAAGACATAGTAAGAAGAGTCAGTCTTCTTGTACTTAAGTCGGCATTGCGCCTTTTGTATTTAATTCCGATGCAATGTCTATGTATCATCGTCAATATGAAGGTCCGATGGATACAGTAGAACTGAAGTGAAGCATCGGAATCTATAACTAGTGTTACAGGAATGGTTCAAAACATAGAGAGATGGAAGAGTAAGTCTTCTTGTACTTAAGTCGGCATTGTGCCTTTTGTATTTCATTCCGATGCAATTTCTGTGTTTCATCGTCCATAAGAAGGTCCGAGGGATACAGTAAACCTCAAGTGAAGCATCGGAATAAAAAACTAGTGTCACAGGAATGGTTCAAAACAAAGAGAGTAGGAAGAGTCAGTCTTCTTGTACCAAAGTCGGCATTGTGCTTTTTCTATTTAATTCCGATGCGATTTCTGTGTCTCATCGTCAATAGGAAGGTCCAAGGGATACAGTAAACCTGAAGTGAAGCATCGGAATCTACAACTAGTGTCACATTAATAGTTCAAAACATAGACAGTAAGAAGAGTCAGTCTTCTTGTACTTAATTCGGCATTGTGCCTTTTGTATTTAATTCCGATGCAATTTCTGTGTTACATCGTCAATAAGAAGGTCAGAGGGATACAGTAAATCTCAAGTGAAGCATCGAAATCTATAACTAGTGTCACAGGAATGGTTCAAAACATAGTCAGTAAGAAGAATCAGTCTTCTTGTACTTAAGTCGGCATTGTGCCTATTGTATTTAATTCCGATGCAATTTCTGTGTTTCATCGTCAATAAGAAGGTCCAAGGGATACAGAATACCTGAAGTGAAGCATCGATACCTATAACTAGTATTACAGAAATGGTTCAATACATAGACAGTAAGCAGAGTCAGTCTTCTTGTACTTAAGTCGCCATTGTGCCTTTTGTATTTAATTCCGACGCAATTTCCGTGTTTCATCGTCAATAAGAAGGTCTAAGGGATACAGTAAACCTGAAGTGAAGCATCAGAATCTATAACTAGTGTCACAGGAATGGTTCAAAACATAGTCAGTAAGAAGAGCCAGTCTTCTTGTACTTAAGACGTCATTGTGCCTTTTATTATTTAATTCCGATGAAATTTCTGTGTTTCATCGTCAATACGAAGGTCCAAGGGATACAGTAAAGCTGAAGTGAAGCACCGGAATTTATAACTAGTGTCACATGAATGGTTCAAAACATAGTCAGTAAGGAGAGTAAGTCTTCTTGTACTTAAGTCGCCATTGTGCCTTTTGTATTAAATTCCGATGCAATTTCTGTGTTTCATCGTCAATAAGAAGGTCCACGGGATACAGTAAACCTGGAGTGAATCATCGGAATCTATCACTCGTGTCACATGAATGGTTCAAAACATAGACAGTAAAAAGAGTCAGTCTTCTTGTACTTAATCCGGCATTGTGCATTTTGTATTTAATTCCGATGCAATTTCTGTGTTTCATCGTCAATAAGAAGGTCAGAGTGATACAGTAAACTTGAACTGAAGCATCGGAATCTATAACTAGTGTCACAGGAATGGTTCAAAACATAGTCAGTAAGAAGAGTCAGTCTTCTTGTACTTAAGTCGGCATTGTGCCTTTTGTATTTAATTCCGATGCAATTTCTGTGTTTCATCGTCAATAAGAAGGTCAGTGGGATACAGTAAACCTGAAGTGAAGCATCGAAATCTATAACTAGTGTCACAGGAATGGTTCAAAACATAGTCAGTAGGAAGAGTCAGTCTTCTTGTTCTTGAGTCGGCATTGTGCCTTTTGTATTTAATTCCGATGCAATTTCAGTGATTCATCGTCAATATGAAGGTTCAAGGGATACAGTTATCCTGAAGTGAAGCATCGAAATCTTTAACTAGTGTCACAGGAATTGTTCAAACATAGACAAAAGAAGAGTCAGTCTTCTTGTACTTAAGTCGGCATTGTGCCTTTTGTATTTAATTCCTATGCAATTTCTGTGTTTCATCGTCAATAAGAAGGTCCAAGAGATACAGTAAACCTGGAGTGAAGCATCGGAATCAATAACTAGTGTCACAGGGGTGGTTCAAAACATAGACAGTAAGAAGAGTCGGTATTCTTGTACTTAAGTCGGCATTGTGCCTTTTGTATTTAATTCCGATGCAATTTCTGTGTTTCATCTTCAATAAGATGGTCCTAGGGATACAGTAAACCTGAAGTGAAGCATCAGAGTCTATAACTTGTGTCACAGGAATGGTTCAAAACATAGTCGGTAAGAAGAGTCAGTCTTCTTGTACTTAAGTCGGCATTGTGAATTTCGTATTAAATTCCGATGCAATTTCTTTGTTTCATCGTCAATAAGAAGGTCCAAGGGATACAGTAAACCTGAAGTGAAGCATCGGTATCTATAACAAGTGTCACAGGAATGGTTCAAATCGTAGACAGTGGCAATAGTCAGTGTTCTTGTACTTAAGTCGGCATTGTGCCTTTTGTATTTAATTCCGATGCAATTTCTGTGTCTCATCGTCAATAAGAAGGTCCTAGGGATACAGAAAACCTGAATCGAAGCATCGAAATTTACAACTAGTATCACAGAAATGGTTCAAATCATAGACAGTAAGCAGAGTCAATCTTCTTGTACTTAAGTCGGCATTGTGCCATTTGTATTTAATTCCGATGCAATTTCTGTGTTTCATCGTCAGTAAGAAGGGCAGAGGGATACAGTAAACCTGAAGTGAAGCATCGGAATCTATAACTAGTGTCACAGGAATGGTTCAAAACATAGACAGTAGGAAGAGTCAGTCTTCTTGTACTTAAGTCGGCATTGTGCATTTTCTATTTAATTCCGTTGCAACTTCTGTGTTTCATCGTCAATAAGAAGGTCCAAGATATACAGTGAACCTGAAGTGAAGCCTCGGAATCTATAACTAGTGTCAAAGGAATGGTTCAAAGCATAGTCAGTAAGAAGAGTCAGTCTTCTTGTACTTATGTCAGCATTGTGCCTTTTGTATTAAATTCCGATGTAATTTCTGTGTTTTATTGTCAATAAGAGGGTCAGACTGATTCAATGAACCTGAAGTGAAGCATCAGAATCTTTAACTAGTGTCACAGGAATGGTTCAAGACATAGTAAGAAGAGTCAGTCTTCTTGTACTTAAGTCGGCATTGCGCCTTTTGTATTTAATTCCGATACAATGTCTATGTATCATCGTCAATATGAAGGTCTGATGGATACAGTAAAACTGAAGTGAAGCATCGGAATCTATAACTAGCGTTACAGGAATGGTTCAAAACATAGAGAGATGGAAGAGTAAGTCTTCTTGTTCTTAAGTCGGCATTGTGCCTTTTGTATTTCATTCCGATGCAATTTCTGTGTTTCATCGTCCATAAGAAGGTCCGAGGGATACAGTAAACCTCAAGTGAAGCATCGAAATCTATAACTAGTGTCACAGGAATGGTTCAAAACATAGTCAGTAAGAAGAGTCAGTCTTTTTGTACTTAAGTCGGCATTGTGCCTTTTGTATTTAATTCCGATGCAATTTCTGTATTTCATCGTCAATAAGAAGGTCCAAGGGATACAGTAAACGTGGAGTGAAGGATCGGAATCTATAACTAGTGTCACAGAGATGGTTCAAAACATAGACTGTACGAAGAGTCAGACTTCTTGTACTTAAGTCGACATTGTGCCTTTTGTATTTAATTCCGATGCAATTTCTGTGTTTCATCGTCAATAAGAAGGTCCAAGGGATACAGAATACCTGAAGTGAAGCATCGATACCTATAACTAGTATCACAGAAATGGTTCAATACATAGACAATAAGCAGAGTCAGTCTTCTTGTACTTAAGTCCGCATTGTGCCTTTTGTATTTAATTCCGATGCAATTTCTGTGTTTCATCGTCAGTAAGAAGGGCAGAGGGATACAGTAAACCTGAAGTGAAGCATCGGAATCTATAACTAGTATCGCAGAAATGGTTCAATACATAGACAGTAGGAAGAGTCAGTCTTCTTGTACTTAAGTCGGCATTGTGCATTTTCTATTTAGTTCCGAAGCAATTTCTGTGTTTCATCGTCAATAAGAAGGTCAAAGGGATACAGTGAATCTGAAGTGTAGCCTCGGAATCTATAACTAGTGTCACAGGAATGGTTCAAAGCATAGTCAGTAACAAGAGCCAGTCTTCTTGTACTTAAGTCGGCATTGTGCCTTCTGTATTTAATTCCGATGCAATTTCTGTGTTTCATCGTCAATAAGAAGGTCCAAGGGATACAGTAAACCTGAAGTGAAGCATCGGAATCTATAACTCGTGTCACATGAATGGTTCAAAACATAGACAGTAAGAAGAGTCAGTCTTCTTGTACTTAATCCGGCATTGTGCCTTTTGTATTTAATTCCGATGCAATTTCTGTGTTTCATCGTCAATAAGAAGGTCAGCGGGATACAGTAAACTTGAACTGAATCATCGGAATCTATAACTAGTGTCACAGGAATGGTTCAAAACATAGTCAGTAAGAAGAGTCAGTCTTCTTGTACTTAAGTCGGCATTGTGCCTTTTGTATTTAATTCCGATGCAATTTCGTGTTTCATCGTCAATAAGAACGTCCAAGGGATTCAGTAAACCTGGAGTGAAGCACCGGAATCTGTAACTAGTGTCACAGGAGTGGTTCAAAACATAGTCAGTAAGAAGAGTCAGTCTTTTTGTACTTATGTCGGAATTGTGCCTTTTGTATTTAATTCTGATGCAATTTCTGTGTTTCATGGTCAATAAGAAGGTCCAAGGGATACAGAAAATCTGAAGTGAAGCATCGAAATCTATAACTAGTATCACAGAAATGGTTCAAAACATAGACAGTAAGCAGAGTCAGTCTTCTTGTACTTAAGTATGCATTGTGCCTTTTGTATTTAATTCCGATGCAATTTCTGTGTTTCATCGTCAATAAGAAGGGCTAAGGGATACAGTAAACCTGAAATGAAGCATCCGAATTTATAACTAGTGTCACAGGAATGGTTCAAAACATAGACAGTAGGAAGTGTCAGTAATCTTGTACTTAAGTCGGCATTGTGAATTTGCTATTTAATTCCGAAGCAATTTCAGTGATTCATCATCAATAAGAAGGTCCAAGGGATACAGTGAACCTGAAGTGAAGCCTCGGAATCTATAACTAGTGTCACAGGAATGGTTCAAAGCATAGTCAGTAAGAAGAGCCTGTCTTCTTGTACTTAAGTCGCCATTGTGCTTTTTGTATTAAATTCCGATGCAAATTCTGTGTTTCATCGTCAATAAGAAGGTCCACGGGATACAGTAATCCTGAAGTGAAGCATCGAAATCTATAACTAGTGTCACAGGAATGGTTCAAACATAGACAAAAGAAGAATCAGTCTTCTTGTACTTAAGTCGGCATTGTGCCTTTGTATTTAATTCCTATGCAATTTCTGTGTTTCATCGTCAATAAGAAGGTCCAAGAGATACAGTAAACCTGGAGTGAAGCATCGGAATCAATAACTAGTGTCACAGGGGTGGTTCAAAACATAGACAGTAAGAAGAGTCGGTACTCTTGTACTTAAGTCGGCATTGTGCCTTTTGTATTTAATTCCGATGCAATTTCTGTGTTTCATCTTCAATAAGATGGTCCTAGGGATACAGTAAACCTGAAGTGAAGCATCAGAGTCTATAACTAGTGTCACAGGAATGGTTCAAAACATAGTCGGTAAGAAGAGTCAGTCTTCTTGTACTTAAGTCGGCATTGTGAATTTCGCATTAAATTCCGATGCAATTTCTTTGTTTCATCGTCAATAAGAAGGTCCAAGGGATACAGTAAACCTGAAGTGAAGCATCGGAATCTATAACTAGTGTTACAGGAATGGTTCAAATCATAGACAGTGGCAATAGTCAGTGTTCTTGTACTTAAGTCGGCATTGTGCCTTTTGTATTTAATTCCGATGCAATTTCTGTGTCTCATCGTCAATAAGAAGGTCCAAGGGATGCAGAAAACCCGAAGTGAGGCATCGAAATTTATAACTAGTATCACAGAAATGGTTCAAATCATAGACAGTAAGCAGAGTCAATCTTCTTGTACTTAAGTCGGCATTGTGCCATTTGTATTTAATTCCGATGCAATTTCTGTGTTTCATCGTCAGTAAGAAGGGCAGAGGGATACAGTAAACCTGAAGTGAAGCATCGGAATCTATAACTAGTGTAAAATGAATGGTTCAAAGCATAGTCAGTAAGAAGAGTCAGTCTTCTTGTACTTATGTCAGCATTGTGCCTTTTGTATTAAATTCCGATGTAATTTCTGTGTTTTATTGTCAATAAGAGGGTCAGACTGATTCAATAAACCTGAAGTGAAGCATCAGAATCTTTAACTAGTGTCACAGGAGTGGTTCAAGACATAGTAAGAAGAGTCAGTCTTCTTGTACTTAAGTCGCATTGCGCCTATTGTATTTAATTCCGATGCAATGTCTATGTATCATCGTCAATATGAAGGTCCGATGAATACAGTAAAACTGAAGTGAAGCATCGGAATCTATAACTAGTGTTACAGGAATGGTTCAAAACATAGAGAGATGGAAGAGTAAGTCTTCTTGTACTTAAGTCGGCATTGTGCCTTTTGTATTTCATTCCGATGCAATTTCTGTGTTTCATCGTCCATAAGAAGGTCCGAGGGATACAGTAAACCTCAAGTGAAGCATCGGAATAAAAAACTAGTGTCACAGGAATGGTTCAAAACATAGAGAGTAGGAAGAGTCAGTCTTCTTGTACTAAAGTCGGCATTGTGCTTTTTCTATTTAATTCCGATGCGATTTCTGTGTCTCATCGTCAATAGGAAGGTCCAAGGGATACAGTAAACCTGAAGTGAAGCATCGGAATCTACAACTAGTGTCACATGAATAGTTCAAAACATAGACAGTAAGAAGAGTCAGTCTTTTTGTACTTAAGTCGGCATTGTGCCTTTTGTATTTAATTCCGATGCAATTTCTGTATTTCATCGTCAATAAGAAGGTCCAAGGGATACAGTAAACGTGGAGTGAAGGATCGGAATCTATAACTAGTGTCACAGAGATGGTTCAAAACATAGACTGTACGAAGAGTCAGACTTCTTGCACTTAAGTCGGCATTGTGCCTTTTGTATTTAATTCCGATGCAATTTCTGTGTTTCATCGTCAATAAGAAGGTCCAAGGGATACAGAATACCTGAAGTGAAGCATCGATACCTATAACTAGTATCACAGAAATGGTTCAATACATAGACAGTAAGCAGAGTCAGTCTTCTTGTACTTAAGTCGGCATTGTGCCTTTTGTATTTAATTCCGATGCAATTTCTGTGTTTCATCGTCAGTAAGAAGGGCAGAGGGATACTGTAAACCTGAAGTGAAGCATCAGAATCTATAACTAGTGTCACAGAAATGGTTCAATACATAGACAGTAGGAAGAGTCAGTCTTCTTGTACTTAAGTCGGCATTGTGCATTTTCTATTTAGTTCCGAAGCAATTTCTGTGTTTCATCGTCAATAAGAAGGTCAAAGGGATACAGTGAATCTGAAGTGAAGCCTCGGAATCTGTAACTAGTGTCACAGGAATGGTTCAAAGCATAGTCAGTAACAAGAGCCAGTCTTCTTGTACTTAAGTCGGCATTGTGCCTTCTATATTTAATTCCGATGCAATTTCTGTGTTTCATCGTCAATAGGAAGATCCAAGGGATACAGTATACCTGGAGTGAAGCATCGGAATCTGTAACTAGTGTCACAGGAGTGGTTCAAAACATAGTCAGTAAGAAGAGTCAGTCATCTTGTACTTAAGTCACCATTGTGCCTTAATTCCGATGCAATTTCTGTGTTTCATCGTCAATAAGAAGGTCTAAGGGATACAGTAAACCTGAAGTGAAGCATCAGAATCTAAACCTAGTGTCACAGGAATGGTTCAAAACATAGTCAGTAAGAAAAGCCAGTCTTCTTGTACTTAAGACGGCATTGTGCCTTTTGTATTTAATTCGGATGCAATTTCTGTGTTTCATCGTCAATAAGAAGGTCCAAGGGATACAGTAAACCTGAAGTGAAGCATCGGAATCTATAACTCGTGTCACATGAATGGTTCAAGTCATAGACAGTAAGAAGAGTCAGTCTTCTTGTACTTAATCCGGCATTGTGCCTTTTGTATTTAATTCCGATGCAATTTCTGTGTTTCATCGTCAATAAGAAGGTCAGCGGGATACAGTAGACTTGAACTGAAGCATCGGAATCTATAACTAGTGTCACAGGAATGGTTCAAAACATAGTCAGTAAGAAGAGTCAGTCTTCTTGTACTTAAGTCGGCATTGTGCCTTTTGTATTTAATTCCGATGCAATTTCGTGTTTCATCGTCAATAGGAACGTCCAAGGGATTCAGTAAACCTGGAGTGAAGCACCGGAATCTGTAACTAGTGTCACAGGAGTGGTTCAAAACATAGTCAGTAAGAAGAGTCAGTCTTCTTGTACTTATGTCGGAATTGTGCCTTTTGTATTTAATTCTAATGCAATTTCTGTGTTTCATGGTCAATAAGAAGGTCCAAGGGATACAGAAAATCTGAAGTGAAGCATCGAAATCTATAACTAGTATCACAGAAATGGTTCAAAACATAGACAGTAAGCAGAGTCAGTCTTCTTGTACTTAAGTATGCATTGTGCCTTTTGTACTTTATTCCGATGCAATTTCTGTGTTTCATCGTCAATAAGAAGGGCTAAGGGATACAGTAAACCTGAAATGAAGCATCCGAATTTATAACTAGTGTCACAGGAATGGTTCAAAACACAGACAGTAGGAAGTGTCAGTAATCTTGTACTTAAGTCGGCATTGTGAATTTGCTATTTAATTCCGAAGCAATTTCAGTGTTTCATCGTCAATAAGAAGGTCCAAGGGATACAGTGAACCTGAAGTGAAGCCTCGGAATCTATAACTAGTGTCACAGGAATGGTTCAAAGCATAGTCAGTAAGATGAGCCAGTCTTCTTGTACTTAAGTCGCCATTGTGCCTTTTGTATTAAATTCCGATGCAATTTCTGTGTTTCATCGTCAATAAGAAGGTCCACGGGATACAGTAAACCTGGAGTGAATCATCGGAATCTATAACTCGTGTCACATAAATGGTTCAAAACATAGACAGTAAGAAGAGTCAGTCTTCTTGTACTTAATCCGGCATTGTGCATTTTGTATTTAATTCCAAAGCAATTTCTGTGTTTCATCGTCAATAAGAAGGTCAGAGTGATACAGTAAACTTGAACTGAAGCATCGGAATCTATAACTAGTGTCACAGGAATGGTTCAAAACATAGTCAGTAACAAGAGTCAGTCTTCTTGTACTTAAGTCGGCATTGTGCCTTTTGTATTTAATTCCGATGCAATTTCTGTGATTCATCGTCAATATGAAGGTTCAAGGGATACAGTAAACCTGAAGTGAAGCATCGAAATCTATAACTAGTGTCACAGGAACGGTTCAAACATAGACAAAAGAAGAGTCAGTCTTCTTGTACTTAAGTCGGCATTGTGCCTTTTGTATTTAATTCCTATGCAATTTCTGTGTTTCACCGTCAATAAGAAGGTCCAAGAGTTACAGTAAACCTGGAGTGAGGCATCGGAAACAATAACTAGTGTCGCAGGGGTGGTTCAAAACATAGACAGTAAGAAGAGTCAGTATTCTTGTAGTTAAGTCGCCATTGTGCCTTTTTCATTTAATTCCGATGCAATTTCAGTGTTTCATTGTCAATAAGAAGGTCCAAGGATACAGTAAACCTGGAGTGAGGCATCAGATCTATAACTCGTGTCACATGAAAGGTTCAAAACATAGACAGTAAGAAGAGTCAGTCTTCTTGTACTTAATTCGGCATGTGCCATTTGTATTTAATTGCGACGCAATTTCTGTGTTTCATCGTCAATAAGAACGTCAGAGGGATACAGTAAATCTGAAGTGAAACATCAGAGTCTATAACTAGTGTCACAGGAATGGTTCGAAACATAGTCAGTAAGAAGAGTCAGTCTTCTTGTACTAAAGTCGGCATTGTGCTTTTGTATTTAATTTCGATGCAATTTCTGTGTTTCATCGTCAATAAGAAGGTCCAAGGGATACAGTAAACCTGGAGTGAAGCATCGGAATCTGTAACTAGTGTCACAGGAATGGTTCAAATCATAGCCAGTAAGATGAGTCAGTCTTCTTGTGCTTAAGTCGACATTGTTCCTTTTTTATTTAAATCGGATGCAATTTCTGTGTTTCATCGTCAATAAGAAGGACCAAGGGATACAGTAAACGTAGAGTGAAGCATCGGAATCTATAACTAGTGTCAAAGGAATGGTTCAAAACATAGAGAGTAAGACGAGTCAGTCTTCTTGTACTTAATTCGGCATGTGCCATTTGTATTTAATTGCGACGCAATTTCTGTGTTTCATCGTCAATAAGAACGTCAGAGGGATACAGTAAATCTGAAGTGAAGCATCAGAGTCTATAACTAGTGTCACAGGAATGGTTCAAAACATAGTCAGTAAGAAGAGTCAGTCTTCTTGTACTAAAGTCGGCATTGTGCCTTTTGTATTTAATTTCGATGCAATTTCTATGTTTCATCGTCAATAAGAAGGTCCATGGGATACAGTAAACCTTGAGTGAAGCATCGGAATCTATAAGTAGTGTCACAGGGATGGTTCAAAACATAGACAGTAAGAAGAGTCAGTATTCTTGTACTTAAATCGGCATTGTGCATTTTGTATTTAATTCCGATGTAATTTCTGTGTTTCATCTTCAATAAGAAGGTCCTAGGGATACAGTAAACCTGAAGGGAAGCATTAGAGTCTATAACTAGTGTCACAGGAATGGTTCAAAACATAGTCAGTAAGAAGAGTCAGTCTTCTTGTACTTAAGTCGGCATTGCGCCTTTTGTATTTAATTCCGATGCAATTTTTGTGTTTCATCGTCAATAAGAAGGTCCAAGGGATACAGTAAACCAGAAGTGAAGCATCGGAATCTATAACTTGTGTCACAGGATTGGTTCAAATCATAGACAGTGGCCAGAGGCAGTGTTCTTGTACTTAAGTCGGCATTGTGCCTTTTGTATTTAATTCCAATGCAATATCTGTGATTCATCTTCAATAAGAAGGCCCTAGGGAACAGTAAACCTGAAGTGAAGCATCAGAGTCTATAACTAGTGTCACAGGAATGGTTCAAAATATAGTCAGTAAGAAGAGTCAGTTTTCTTGTACTTAAGTCGGCATTGTGCCTTTTGTATTTAATTCCGATGCAATTTCTGTGTTTCATCGTCAAAAGAAGGTCCAAGGGATACAGTAAACCTGTAGTGAAGCATCGGAATCTATAACTGGTGTCACAGGAATGGTTCAAATCATAGACAGCGGCAACAGGCAGGGTTCTTGTACTTAAGTCGGCAGTGTGCCTTTTGTATTTAATTCCGATGCAATTTCTGTGTTTCATCGTCAATTAGAAGGGACAAGAGATACAGTAAACCTGGAGTGAAGCATCGGAATCTATAACTAGTGTCACAGGGATGGTTCAAATCATAGAAAGTAAGAAGAGTCAGTATTCTTGTACATAATTCGTCATTGTGCCTTTTGTATTTAATTCCGATGCAATTTCTGAGTTTCATCTTCAATAGGAAGGGACAAGAGATACAGTAAACCAGAAGTGAAACATCAGAGTCTATAACTAGTGTCACAGGAATGGTTCAAGACATAGTCAGTAAGAAGAGTCAGTGTTCTTGGACTTATGTCGGCATTGTGCCTTTTGTATTTACATCCGGTGCAATTTCTGTGTTTCATCGTCAATAAGAAGGTCCAAGAGATAAAGTAAACCTGAAGTGATGCATCGGAATCTGTAACTAGTGTCACATGAATGGTTCAAATCATAGACAGTGGCAAGAGTCAGTGTTCTTGTACTTAAGTCGGCATTGTGCTTTTGTATTTAATTCCGATGCAATTTCTGTGGTTTCATCGTCAATAAGAAGGTCCAAGGGATACAGAAAACCTGAAGTGAAGCATCGAAATCTATAACTGGTATCACAGAAATGGTTCAAATCATAGACAGTAAGCAGAGTCAGTCTTCTTGTACTTAAGTCGGCATTGTGCCATTTGTATTTGATTCCGATGCAATTTCTGTGTTTCAACGCCAATAAGAAGGGCAGAGGGATACAGTAAACCTGAAGCATCGGAATCTATAACTAGTGTCACAGGAATGGGTCAAAACATAGACAGTAGGAAGAGTCAGTCTTCTTGTACTTAAGTCGGCATTATGCATTTTCTATTTAATTCCGATGCAATTTCTGTGTTTCATCGTCAATAAGTAGGTCCAAGGGATACAGTATACCTGAAGTGAAGCCTCGGAATCTATAACTAGTGTCACAGGAATGGTTCAAAGCATAGTCAGTAAGAAGAGCCAGTCTTCTTGTACTTAAGTCGGGATTGTGCCTTTTGTATTTAATTCCGGTGCAATTTCTGTGTTTCATCCTCAATAAGAAGGTCCAATGGGTACAGTAAACCTGGAGTGAAGCATCGGAATCTGTAACTAGTGTCACAGGAGTGGTTCAAAACATAGACAGTAAGAAGAGTCAGTCTTCTTGTACTAAAGTCGGCATTGTGCCTTTTGTATTATATTCCGATGTAATTTCTCTGTTTTATTGTTAATAAGAAGGTCAGATTGATGCAGTAAACCTGAAGTGAAGCATCGGAATCTATAACTAGTGTCACAGGAATGGTTCAAGACATAGTACGAAGAGTCAGTCTTCTTGTACTTAAGTCGGCATTGTGCCTTTTGTATTTAATTCCGATGCAATTTCTGTGTTTCATCGTCAATATGAAGGTCCAAGGGATACAGTAAACCTGGAGAGAAACATCGGAATCTATAACTAGTGTCACAGGTATGAATCAAAACATAGTCAGTAAGAAGAGTCAGTCTTCTTGTACTTAAGTCGGGATTGTGCCTTGTCTAATTAATTCCTATGCCATTTCTGTGTTTCATCGTCAATAAGAAGGTCCAAGGGATATAGTAAACCTGGAGTGAAGCATATGAATCTATAACTAGTGTCATATTAATGGTTCAAAAAATAGACAGTAAGTAGAGTCAGTCTTCTTGTACTTAATTCGGCATTGCGCCTTTTATGTTTAATTCCGTTGCAATTTCTGTGTTTCATCGTCAATAAGAAGGTCCAAGGGATACAGTAAACCTGGAGTGAAGCATCGGAATCTATAAGTAGTGTCACAGGAATGGTTCAAAACATAGACAGTAAGAAGAGACAGTTTCCTTGTACTTAAGTAGGCGTTGTGTCTTTTGTATTTAATTCCAATGAAATTTCTGTGTTTCATCGTCAATAAGAAGGTCAGAGGGATACAGTAAATCTGAAGTGAAGCATCGGAATCTATAACTAGTGTCACAGGAATGGTTCAAAACATAGTCAGTAAAAAGAGTCAGTCTTCTTGTACTTAAGTCGGCATTGTGCCTTTTGTATTTAATTCCGATGCAATATCTATGTTTCATCGTCAATAAGAAGTTCCAAGGGATACAGTAAACCTGAAGTGAAGCATCAGAATCTATAACTAGTGTCACAGGAATGGTTCAAAACATAGTCAGTAAGAAGAGTCGGTCATCTTGTACTTAAGTCGGCATTGTGCCTTTTGTATTTATTTCCGATGCAATTTCGGTGTTTCATTGTCAAAAAGAAGGTCCAAGGGATACAGTAAACCTGAAGTGAAGCACCGGTATCCATAACTAGTGTCACATGAATGGTTTAAACATAGTCAGTAAGAAGAGTCAGTCTACTTGTACTTAAGTCGCTATTGTGCCTTTTGTATTTAATTCCGATGCAATTTCTGTGTTTCATCGTCAATAAGAATGTCAGAGGGATACAGTAAACTTGAAGTGAGGCATCGGAATCTATAACTAGTGTCACAGGAATGGTTCAAAACATAGTCAGTAAGAAGAGTCAGTCTTCTTGTACTTAAGTCCGCATTGAGCCTTTTGTATTTAGTTCCGATGCAATTTCTGTGTTTCAACGTCAATAAGAAGGTCAAAGGGATACAGTAAACCTGGAGTGAAGCATCGGAATCTATAACTAGTGACACAAGGATGGTTCAGAACATACACAGTGAGAAGAGTCAGTATTCTTGTACTTAAGTCGGCATTGTGCCTTTTGTATTTAATTCCGATACAATTTTTGTGTTTCATCGTCAATAAGAACGTCCAAGGGATACAGTAAACCTGAAGTGAAGCACCGGAATCTATAACTAGTGTTACAGGAATGGTTCAAAACATAGTCAGTAAGAAGAGTCAGTCTTCTTGTACTTAAGTCTGCATTGTGCCTTTTGTATTTATTTCCGATGCAATTTCTGTGCTTCATTGTCAATAAGGAGGTCCAAGGGATACAGTAAACCAGGAGTGAAGCATCGGAATCTATAACTAGTGTCACAGGAATGGTTCAAGGCATAGTCAGTAAGAAGAGCCAGTCTTCTTGTACTTAAGTCGGCATTGTGCCTTTTGTATTTAATTCCGATGCAATTTCTGTGATTCATCGTCAATAAAAAGGTCCAAGGGATACAGTAAACCAGGAGTGAAGCATCGGAATCTGTAACTAGTGTCACAGGAGTGGTTCAAAACATTGACAGTAGGAAGAGGCAGTATTCTTGTACTTAAGTCGGCATTGCGCCTTTTGTATTTAATTCCGACGCAATTTCTGTGTTTCATCGTCAATAAGAAGGTCCAAGGGATACAGTATACCTGAAGTGAAGCATCGGAATCTATAACTAGTGTCACAGGAATGGTTCAAAACATAGTCAGTAAGAAGAGTCAGTCTTCTTGTACTTAAGTCCGCATTGTGCCTTTTGTACGAGGGCAGTTCAATAAGTAATGCAACACATTTTTTTTCTCCGTCAATTTTGGTTGAAAGAACCGGAAATTTCTTGTGGAATATTTTCAAACATTCCCGCTTCGTATCGTATAGTTTCATTGACTTCCGACAGGTGGAAGCGCTGTACGAAGCTGTTAAAATGGCGTCTGTAACGGATGTGCATTGCAAACAACGGGCAGTGATCGAGTTTCTTTTGGCGGAAAAGCAGGGCATCTCAGATATTCATAGGCGCTTGCAGAATGTCTACGGTGATCTGGCAGTGGACAAAAGCACGGTGAGTCGTTGGGCAAAGCGTGTGTCATCATCGCCGCAAGGTCAAGCAAGACTGTCTGATCTCCCGCGTGCGGGCCGGCCGTGCACAGCTGTGACTCCTGCAATGGCGGAGCGTGCGAACACACTCGTTCGAGATGATCGACGGATCACCATCAAACAACTCAGTGCTCAACTTGACATCTCTGTTGGTAGTGCTGTCACAATTGTTCACCAGTTGGGATATTCAAAGGTTTGTTCCCGCTGGGTCCCTCGTTGTCTAACCGAACACCATAAAGAGATAAGGAGAACCATCTGTGTGGAATTGTTTGCTCGTCATGTGGCTGAGGGTGACAATTTCTTGTCAAAGATTGTTACAGACGATGAAACATGGGTTCATCACTTCGAACCTGAAACAAAACGGCAATCAATGGAGTGGCGCCACACCCACTCCCCTACCAAGAAAAAGTTTAAAGCCATACCCTCAGCCGGTAAAGTCATGGTTACAGTCTTCTGGGACGCTGAAGGGATTATTCTGTTCGATGTCCTTCCCCATGGTCAAACGATCAACTCTGAAGTGTATTGTGCTACTCTTCAGAAATTGAAGAAACGACTTCAGCGTGTTCGTAGGCACAAAAATCTGAACGAACTTCTCCTTCTTCATGACAACGCAAGACCTCACACAAGTCTTCGCACCCGAGAGGAGCTCACAAAACTTCAGTGGACTGTTCTTCCTCATGCACCCTACAGCCCCGACCTCGCACCGTCGGATTTCCATATGTTTGGCCCAATGAAGGACGCAATCCGTGGGAGGCACTACGCGGATGATGAAGAAGTTATTGATGCAGTACGACGTTGGCTCCGACATCGACCAGTGGAATGGTACCGTGCAGGCATACAGGCCCTCATTTCAAGGTAGCGTAAGGCCGTAGCATTGAATGGAGATTACGTTGAAAAATAGTGTTGTGTAGCTAAAAGATTGGGGAATAACCTGGTGTATTTCAATGCTGAATAAGACAACCCCTGTTTCAGAAAAAAAATGTGTTGCATTACTTATTGAACTGCCCTCGTATTTAATTCCGATGCAATTTCTGTGTTTCATCGTCAATAAGAAGGTCAAAGGGATACAGTAAACCTGGAGTGAAGCATCGGAATCTATAACTAGTGACTCAGGGATGGTTCAAAACATAGACCGTAAGAAGAGTCAGTATTCTTGTACTTAAGTCAGCATTGTGCCTTTTGTATTTAATTCCGATGCAATTTTTGTGTTTCATCGTCAATAAGAAGGTCCAAGGGATACAGTAAACCTGAAGTGAAGCACCGGAATCTATAACTAGTGTTACAGGAATGGTTCAAATCATAGTCAGTAAGAAGAGTCAGTCTTCTTGTACTTAAGTCGGCATTGTGCCTTTTGTATTTAATTCCGATGCAATTTCTGTGTTTCATTGTCAATATGGAGGTCCAAGGGATACAGTAAACCAGGAGTGAAGCATCGGAATTTATAACTAGTGTCACAGGAATGGTTCAAAACATAGTCAGTAAGAAGAGTCAGTCTTCTTGTATTTCAGTCGGCATTGTGCCTTTTGTATTTAATTCCGATGCAATTTTTGTGTTTCATCCTCAATACGAAGGTCCAAGGGATACAGTAAACCGGGAGTAAAGGATCGGAATCTATAACTAGTGTCACAGGAATGGTTCAAAACTCAGTCAGTAAGAAGAGTCAGTCTTCTTGTACTTAAGTCGGCATTGTGCCTTTTGTATTAAATTCCGATGCAATTTCTGTGTTTCATCGTCAATAAGAAGGTCCAAGGGATACAGTAAACCTGGAGTGAAGCATCAGAATCTATAACTAGTGTCACATGAATGAATCAAAACATAGTCAGTAAGAAGAGTCAGTTTTCTTGTACTTCAGTCGGCATTATGCCTTTTGTATTTAATTCCGATGCAATTTTTGTGTTTCATCGTCAACAAGAAAGTCCAAGGGATACAGTAAACCTGAGGTGAAGTATCGGAATATATATTTAGTGTCACAGGAATGGTTCAAAACATAGACAGTAGCAAGAGTCAGTCTTCTTGTACTTAAGTCTGCATTGTGCCTTTTCTATTTAATTCCGATGCAATTTCAGTGTATCATCGTCAATAAGAAGGTCCAAGGGATACAGTAATCCTGGAGTGAAGCATCGGAATCTATAACTAGTGTCACAGGAATCGTTCAAAACATTGACAGTAGGAAGAGTCAGTCATCTTGTACTTAAGTCAGCATTGTGCCTTTTGTATTTAATTCCGATGCAATTTCTGTGTTTCATCGTCAATAAGAAGGTCCAAGGGATACAGTATACCTGAAGTGAAGCCTCGGAATCTATAACTAGTGTCACAGGAATGGTTCAAAGCATAGTCAGTAAGAAGAGCCAGTCTTCTTGTACTTAAGTCGGCATTGTGCCTTTTGTATTTAATTCCGATGCAATTTCTGTGTTTCATCGTCAATAAAAAGGTCGAAGGGACACAGTAAACCTGGAGTGAAGCATCGGAATCTGTAACTAGTGTCACAGGAGTGGTTCAACACATAGACAGTAAGAAGAGTCAGTCTTCTTGTACTTAAGTCGGCATTGTGCCTTTTTTATTTAATTCCGATGCAATTTCTGTGTTTTATTGTCAATAAGAAGGTCAGAGGGATACAGTAAATCTGAAGTGAAGCATCGGAATCTATAACTAGAGTCACAGGAATGGTTCAAAACATAGACAGTAAGAAGAGTCAGACTTCTTGTACTAAAGTCGGCATTGTGCCTTTTGTATTAAATTCCGATGTAATTTCTCTGTTTTATCGTCAATAAGAAGGTCAGACTGATACAGTAAACCTGAAGTGAAGCATCGGAATCTGTAACTAGTGTCACAGGAATGGTTCAAGACATAGTATGAAGAGTCAGTCTTCTTGTACTTAAGTCGGCATTGTGCCTTTTGTATTTAATTCCGATGCAATTTCTGTGTTTCATCGTCAATATGAATGTCCAAGGGTTACAGTAAGCCTGGAGTGAAGCATCGGAATCTATAACTAGTGTCACAGGAATGAATCAAAACATAGTCAGTAAGAAGAGTCAGTCTTCTTGTACTTATGTCGGCATTGTGCCTTTTCTTATTAATTCCTATGCCATTTCTGTGTTTCATCGTCAATAAGAAGGTCCAAGGGATATAGTAAACCTGGAGTGAAGCATATGAAGCTATAACTAGTGTCACAGGAATGGTTCAAAAAATAGACAGTAAGTAGAGTCAGTCTTCATGTACTTAATTCGGCATTGCGCTTTTATATTTAATTCCGATGCAATTTCTGTGTTTCATCGTCAATAAGAAGGTCCAAGGGATACAGTAAACCTGGAGTGAAGCATCGGAATCCATAACTAGTGTCACAGGAACGGTTCAAAGCATAGACAGTAAGAAGAGTCAGTTTTCTTGTACTTAAGTAGGCATTGTGTCTTTTGTATTTTATTCCGATGAAATTTCTGTGTTTCATCGTCAATAAGAATGTCAGAGGGATACAGTAAACCTGAAGTGAAGCATCAGAATCTATCACTGGTGTCACAGGAATGGTTCAAATCGTAGTCAGTAAGAAGAGTCAGTCTTCTTGTACTTAAGTCGGCATTGTGCCTTTTGAATTTATTTCCGATGCAATTTCGGTGTTTCATTGTCAAAAAGAAGGTCCAAGGGATACAGTAAACCTGAAGTGAAGCACCGGAATCGATAACTAGTGTCACATGAATGGTTTAAAGCATAGTCAGTAAGAAGAGTCAGTCTTCTTGTACTTAAGTCGCCATTGTGCCTTTTGTATTTAATTCCGATGCAATGTTTGTGTTTCATTGTCAATAAGAAGGTCCAAGGGAGACAGTAAACCTGGAGTGAAGCATCGAAATCTATAACTAGTGTCACAGGAATGGTTCAAAACATAGACAGTCAGAAGAGTCAATCTTTTTGTACTTAATTCGGCATTGTGCCTTTTGTATTAAATTCCGATGAAATTTCTGTGTTTCATCGTCAATAAGAATGTCAGAGGGATACAGTAAACCTGAAGTGAGGCATCGGAATCTATAACTAGTGTCACAGGAATAGTTCAAAGCATAGTCAGTAAGAAGAGTCAGTCTTCTTGTACTTAAGTCCGCATTGTGCCTTTTGTGTTTAATTCCGATGCAATTTCTGTGTTTCATCGTCAATAAGAAGGTCCAAGGGATACAGTAAACCTGGAGTGAAACATCGGAATCTATAACTAGTTTCACAGGAACGGTTCAAAGCATAGACAGTAAGACGAGTCAGTTTTCTTGTACTTAAGTAGGCATTGTGTCTTTTGTATTTAATTCCGATGAAATTTCTCTGTTTCATCGCCAATAAGAAGGTCAGAGGGATACAGTAAATCTGAAGTGAAGCATCGGAATCTATAACTAGTGTCACAGGAATGGTTCAAAACATAGTCAGTAAGAAGAGTCAGTCTTCTTGTACTTAAGTCGGCATTGTGCCTTTTGTATTTAATTCCGATGCAATTTCTATGTTTCATCGTCAAAAAGAAGGTCCAAGGGATACAGTAAACCTGAAGTGAAGCACCGGAATCTATAACTAGTGTCACAAGAATGGTTTAAAGCATAGTCAGTGAGAAGAGTCAGTCTTCTTGTACTTAAGTCGCCATTGTGCCTTTTGTATTTAATTCCGATGCAATGTTTGTGTTTCATTGTCATTAAGACGGTCCAAGGGAGACAGTAAACCTGGAGTGAAGCATCGAAATCTATAACTAGTGTCACATAAATGGTTCAAAACAAAGACAGTAAGAAGAGTCAGTCTTCTTGTACTTAATTCGGCATTGTCCCATTCGTATTTAATTCCGATGCAATTTCTGTGTTACAACGTCAATATGAATGTCAGAGGGATACAGTAAACCTGTAGTGAGGCATCGGAATCTATAACTAGTGTCACAGGAATGGCTCAAAGCATAGTCAGTAAGAACAGTCAGTCTTCTTGTACTTCAGTCCGCATTGTGCCTTTTGTATTAAATTCCGATGCAATTTCTGTGTTTCATCGTCAATAAGAAGGTTAAAGGGATACAGTAAACCTGGAGTGAAGCATCGGAATCTATAACTAGTGACACAGGGATGGTTCAAAACATAGTCAGTAAGAAGAGTCAGTCATCTTGTACTTAAGTGGGCATTGTGCCTTTCGTATTAAATTCCGATGCAATTTCTGTGTTTCATCGTCAATAAGAAGGTCAGAGGGATACAGTAGACCTGGAGTGAAGCATCGGAATCTATAACTAGTGTCACAGGAATGGTTCATAACATAGACAGCAGGAAGAGTCAGTCTTATTGTACTTAAGTTGGCATTGTGCCTTTTGTATTTTATTCCGATGCAATTTCTGTGTTTCATCGTCAATAAGAAGGTCTCAGGGAAACAGTAAACCTGAAGTGAAGCATCGGAATCTTTAACTAGTGTCACAGGAATGGTTCAAACATAGACAGAGAGAAGAGTCCGTCTTCTTGTACTTAAGTCGGCATTGTGCCTTTTGTATTTAATTCCGATGCAATTTCTATGTTTCATCGTCAATACGAAGGTCAGAGGGGTACAGTAAACCTGAAGTGAAGCAACGGAATCTAAAACTAGTGTCACAGGAATCGTTCAAATCATAGACAGTAGGAAGAGTCAGTCTTCTTGCACTTAAGTCGGCATTGAGCCTTTTTTATTTAATTCCGTTGCAATTTCTGTGTTTCATCGTCAATAAGAAGGTCAGACTGATACAGTATACCGGATGTGAAGCATCGGAATCTATAACTAGTGTCACAGGAATGGTTCAAAACATAGTCAGTAAGAAGAGTCAGTGTACTTGTACTTAAGTCGGCATTGTGCCTTTTGTAATTAATTCCGATGCAATTTCTGTGTTTCATCGTCAATAAGAAGGTCCAAGGGATACAGTAAACCTGCAGTGAAGCATCGGAATCTGTTACTAGTGTCACAGGAATGGTTCAAAACATAGACAGTAAGATGAGTCAGTCATCTTGTACTTAAGTCGGCATTGTGCCTTTTTTATTTAATTCCGATGCAATTTCTGTGTTTCATCGTCAATAAGAAGGTCCAAGGGATACAGTAAACCTAGAGAGAAGCATCGGAATCTATTACTAGTGTCACAGGAATGGTTCAAAACATAGACAGTAAGAAGAGTCAGTCCTCTTGTACTTAATCCGGCATTGTGCATTTTGTATTTAATTCCGATGCAATTTCTGTGTTTCATCGTCAATAAGAACGTCAGAGGGATACAGTAAATCTCAAGTGAAGCATCGGAATCTATAACTAGTGTCACAGGAATGGTTCAAAACATAGTCAGTAGGACGAGTCAGTCTTCTAGTACTAAGGTCGGCATTGTGCCTTTTGTATTTAATTCCGATACAATTTCTGTGTTTCATCGTCACAAAGAAGGTCCAAGGGATACAGTAAACCGGGAGTGAAGCATCGGAATCTATAACTAGTGTCACAGAAATGGTTCGAAACATAGTCAGTAAGAAGAGTCAGTCTTCTTGTACTTAAGTCGGCATTGTGCCTTTTGTATTTAATTCCGATGCAATTTCTGTGTTTCGTCGTCAATAAGAAGGACCAAGGGATACAGTAAACCTGGTGTGAAGCATCGGAATCAATAACTAATGTCGCAGGAATGAATTAAAACAACGTCAGTAAGAAGAGTCAGTCTTCTTGTACTAAAGTCGGCATTGTGCCTTTTGTATTTAATTCCGAAGCAATTTCTGTGTTTCATCGTCAATAAGATTGTTCAAGGGATACAGTAAACCTGGAGTGATGCATCGGAATCTATAACTAGTGTCACAGGAACCATTCAAAGCATAGACAGTAAGAAGAGTCAGTTTTCTTGTACTTAAGTAGGCATTGTGTCTTTTGTATTTAATTCCGATGAAATTTCTGTGTTTCATCGCCAATAAGAAGGTCAGAGGGATACAGTAAATCTGAAGTGAAGCATCGGAATCTATAACTAGTGTCACAAGAATGGTTCAAAACATAGTCAGTAAGAAGAGTCAGTCTTCTTGTACTTAAGTCGGCATTGTGCCTTTTGTATTTAATTCCGATGCAATTTCTATGTTTCATCGTCAATAAGAAGGTCCAAGGGATACAGTAAACCTGAAGTGAAGCATCAGAATCTATAACTGGTGTCACAGGAATGGTTCAAAACGTAGTCAGTAAGAAGAGTCAGTCTTCTTGTACTTAAGTCGGCATTGTGCCTTTTGTATTTATTTCCGATGCAATTTCGGTGTTTCATTGTCAAGAAGAAGGTCCAAGGGATACAGTAAACCTGAAGTGAAGCACCGGAATCTATAACTAGTGTCACAAGAATGGTTTAAAGCATAGTCAGTAAGATGAGTCAGTCTTCTTGTACTTAAGTCGCCATTGTGCCTTTTGTATTTAATTCCGATGCAATGTTTGTATCTCATTGTCATTAAGAAGGTCCAAGGGACACAGTAAACTTGGAGTGAAGCATCGAAATCTATAACTAGTGTCACATAAATGGTTCAAAACAAAGACAGTAAGAAGAGTCAGTCTTCTTGTACTTAATTCGGCATTGTCCCATTCGTATTTAATTCCGATGCAATTTCTGTGTTACAACGTCAATATGAATGTCAGAGGGATACAGTAAACCTGTAGTGAGGCATCGGAATCTATAACTAGTGTCACAGGAATGGCTCAAAACATAGTCAGTAAGAACAGTCAGTCTTCTTGTACTTCAGTCCGCATTGTGCCTTTTGTATTAAATTCCGATGCCATTTCTGTGTTTCATCGTCAATAAGAAGGTTAAAGGGATACAGTAAACCTGGAGTGAAGCATCGGAATCTATAACTAGTGACACAGGGATGGTTCAAAACATAGTCAGTAAGAAGAGTCAGTCATCTTGTACTTAAGTGGGCATTGTGCCTTTCGTATTAAATTCCGATGCAATTTCTGTGTTTCATCGTCAATAAGAAGGTCAGAGGGATGCAGTAGACCTGGAGTGAAGCATCGGAATCTATAACTAGTGTCACAGGAATGGTTCATAACATAGACAGCAGGAAGAGTCAGTCTTATTGTACTTAAGTTGGCATTGTGCCTTTTGTATTTTATTCCGATGCAATTTCTGTGTTTCATCGTCAATAAGAAGGTCTCAGGGAAACAGTAAACCTGAAGTGAAGCATCGGAATCTTTAACTAGTGTCACAGGAATGGTTCAAACATAGACAGTGTACTTAAGTCGGCATTGTGCCTTTTGTATTTAATTCCGATGCAATTTCTATGTTTCATCGTCAATACGAAGGTCAGAGGGGTACAGTAAACCTGAAGTGAAGCAACGGAATCTAAAACTAATGTCACAGGAATCGTTCAAATCATAGACAGTAGGAAGAGTCAGTCTTCTTGCACTTAAGTCGGCATTGTGCCTTTTTTATTTAATTCCGTTGCAATTTCTGTGTTTCATCGTCAATAAGAAGGTCAGAGGGATTCAGTATACCGGATGTGAAGCATCGGAATCTGTAACTAGTGTCACAGGAATGGTTCAAAACATAGTCAGTAAGAAGAGTCAGTGTACTTGTACTTAAGTCGGCATTGTGCCTTTTGTAATTAATTCCGATGCAATTTCTGTGTTTCATCGTCAATACGAAGGTCCAAGGGATACAGTAAACCTGTAGTGAAGCATCGGAATCTGTTACTAGTGTCACAGGAATGGTTCAAAACATAGACAGTAAGATGAGACAGTCATCTTGTACTTAAGTCGGCATTGTGCCTTTTTTATTTAATTCCGATGCAATTTCTGTGTTTCATCGTCAATAAGAACGTCAGAGGGATACAGTAAATCTCAAGTGAAGCATCGGAATCTATAACTAGTGTCACAGGAATGGTTCAAAACATAGTCAGTAGGACGAGTCAGTCTTCTAGTACTAAGGTCGGCATTGTGCCTTTTGTATTTAATTCCGATACAATTTCTGTGTTTCATCGTCACAAAGAAGGTCCAAGGGATACAGTAAACCGGGAGTGAAGCATCGGAATCTATAACTAGTGTCACAGAAATGGTTCGAAACATAGTCAGTAAGAAGAGTCAGTCTTCTTGTACTTAAGTCGGCATTGTGCCTTTTGTATTTAATTCCGATGCAATTTCTGTGTTTCGTCGTCAATAAGAAGGACCAAGGGATACAGTAAACCTGGTGTGAAGCATCGGAATCAATAACTAATGTCGCAGGAATGAATTAAAACAACGTCAGTAAGAAGAGTCAGTCTTCTTGTACTAAAGTCGGCATTGTGCCTTTTGTATTTAATTCCGAAGCAATTTCTGTGTTTCATCGTCAATAAGATTGTTCAAGGGATACAGTAAACCTGGAGTGATGCATCGGAATCTATAACTAGTGTCACAGGAACCATTCAAAGCATAGACAGTAAGAAGAGTCAGT